>NC_081566.1:13477214-13777214 GCF_022355385.1 Mustela nigripes
CGGCTATCACCAGCATCCCCAACTCCACAGTGAGTTCCAACAGTTTCCCCACTGTTTGGCAGACATTCTAGGGTTAATAAATGATTTCCTCCACTCATAGTCTAGTTGCCGCCCCTTAAACCACTGTTGTTTTTGGTTTTTGTTGTGCCCCAGGGCGGGTGAAATCTGCACAGGGACAGCCCAGTGATATCCATTCCTACCGCAGGTCATTGGGTCTGCAGTGGGCTTCCCACTGGCACCCTGTCTGGCTCTCCTGCTGCTCTCAGTGTGGTCCCTCTACCCTTTATTATGCAGAAGCTGTTCAGTCCTCAGTTCTTCAGGAGGAATTGTTTTCTAGGTAGATTCTGTGTCTGTGGGAGGACATGCATTCAGGGTCTTCCTAGGCTGCCATCTTGGGCCCCTAAGCCAAGAATAGCTACATTTTTTAACAGGCAGAATCTTCCTATCTGCTTGGGAGAAATAAATGGGCGGAGCTGTGGCCGAATAAATGGGATGCAATAAAGTGAATGAAATACGGAATTGTCACCTGTGTATCCTATGTACCTTTCAAGGCCCTACATATGTTTAATACCATTATGTAAGCCCTTCCCAAGACCCCTTATTGTGAAATTCTCCAAGATAACTCTCCCATAATTTCAGACAGCGCTTGCTGTGGTTTCTGTTGTGAAATGCTAGCTTACAGTGAAACTGTTCAGTCTGTAGATAAAGGGAACATGTGTAAAAGATTAAAGTTATTACTAGCCTTTGGTCCACTTCACAATTAGAAAACATGATAGGCATAGAAATGTCTTCTTTGTTGTCCTGATTTTGTCCTCAGAGTAATTGCCATTCATTCACCAAACTTGTGTTGTGGCCATAGTTCAGCTAGGGATTGTGACAAGTGATACAGCATCCCTGTCCTTGAGATATTTGTGGTCTAAATGGGGAAAATAAAACGTTCATACATGAAAAATAAGAACAGACTAGAGGCACCTGGGTGGCTCAGTGGGTTAAGCCTCTGCCTTCGGCTCAGGTCATGATCTCAGGGTCCTGGGATTGAGTCCCACATCAGGCTCTCTGCTTAGCGGGCAGCCTGCTTACCTCCTCCCCCCACCTGCCTCTCTGCCTACTTGTGATCTCTGTCAAATAAATACATATTAAAAAAAAAAAAAAAGAATAGAACAGGCTAAAGATAGATGTCCTACGCCCAATAGATGTCTGTCATGTGACAGTTAATAGATTCTAAGTTGATAAGGGAATTTGGAAGTAGAGACAATGTTGTAAGCCACAGTGGTTAGGAAAGAGCATTTGGAAGAGGTGGAATTTGAACTCAGTCTTGAGCTACAGACCGGAAGCTCTCCCACTTGGTGGTACAAAGGTGATTGGATCCACATGAATATTCCTTCCTGTCTGAACATTGGATATGATGTGAGTTTTGTTGGTTGCTGCTGTTGAATCTTAAATGTAGGCTTTAAAGTCCATGCTTCGGTGGAAACATCCTCCATACAAGGGAACCCGAATCTTGAAAACCAAGGAACTGATTATTACTCTATGGACAGAGCAATAGTTAGCAACGTGATTTTTATATACCTAGGAAAATCAGGCAAAATACTAACAATTTTGTTTTTGTTCTAGACAGACTACTCTGATAGTTTACATTTTGTCTTTTTTGGGAATGGTTGTATTTACTTTCACGTTGGACCTTGGATACATTATCATCGTGTTTGTTACTGGAGGGATACTCGGGTAAGCATTGTGTGTGTGTGTGTGCGCGCGCACACGTGTGTGTATGTAAGAGGAATGATAGCATGCTGTTACAACTCTGAAGTATTACTACTGTGGTTGTAAATTTTTAGTTCATTCAAATGTCTTGTAATATTTTAAACTTTAAAGAATCTATCTGGGTGCCTGGATGGTTCAGTGGGTTAAGCCTCTGCCTTCGGCTCAGGTAATGATCTCAGGGTCCTGGGATCGAGCCCCGCATCGGGCTCTCTGCTCAACAGAGAGCCTGCTTCCCCTCTCCCTCAGCCTGCCTCTCTGCCTACTTGTCATCTCTCTCTCTCTCCGTCAAATAAATAAATAAATAAGAATCTATCCTGTGCATGTAAATGCATAATTAATTAGAAATAAAGAAAAAGTAGTTTAAAATTTTTTTGGTAGTTTAGTAGTTTAAAAATATATGATAAGTGAAAAATGGAAAAATCTTTCTTAGTCCAGGTGCCTTTATTTAGTTAGAAAGACAATTGACTTCATAAATTAGAGGTAAATCTTTCTCACAAAAAGAAAAACTTAGGAACTGCTTTATTTCTCAGGTCTTCTGTCCTTGGGCTGATTGGTGAATAATAATAGGGTCTTACTTTCATATGTTAAGTTCAAAATATTTGGTTATCTGATCACTAGAATAGGCCTGAGAACTGGAATGATTGCCTCAATATGTGGTACTATCCCTCAGGTAATTGTTTCTATAATTCTGGATTTATTTTCCTAGTTTCTTCATGACTGGTTACCTCCCATTGGGTTTTGAATTTGCTGTTGAAATCACTTACCCTGAATCTGAAGGTACTTCCTCTGGTCTTCTTAATGCTTCAGCCCAGGTAAACCTCTGATTTCTTTTAAGTTTCAGATAATTAGTTTGCTGACTATTCTAGTGGATAGCAAGCTTAAAAATTGTTTGTTTGAAAAATTCTGCCTTTTAGTGTTTCTAGAAGCTAAGTCATATGAATAAAATAGGAAGAGTTCTGGGAAAAACATTGCACTGGTTTCAAAGAAGCAAATTTAACCAATATTTCCTCTTATTTTAGATATTTGGAATTTTGTTCACATTGGCTCAAGGAAAGCTCACATCAGACTATGGTCCTAAGGCAGGGAACATTTTCCTTTGTATTTGGATGTTTCTAGGCATCATTTTAACAGGTAAATTAGGGCATTTTCCCAGCAAACGTGCTTATGTCATATTGTCTTTATATTTAATTTTTGTGTCTGTTTGTTCTCAATGGCTTGGCAGAACTCAGGGGGGAAAACAGAGATATAAAACAGGATATTGTCTTTTCTAAGGATATAAATCTACTAATTCATTTTTCAGATTTTAACTTCAATACGGTTACTATGCATAAAAAACCCAACCATTGTATTAAGAATCGGTGAAGATTCTGGAGTGGGCAGACCTGGCTGTGTGACTTTAAACAAGTTACTTCACCTCTCAGATCCTCCTTTTCTCCCTCCTATAGCAGGGTATTAAAAAGCCTGCCCTAGGGGTGCCTGGGTGGCTCAGTGGGTTAAGCCGCTGCCTTCGGCTCAGGTCATGATCTCAGGGTCCTGGGATCGAGTCCCGCATCGGGCTCTCTGCTCAGCAGGGAGCCTGCTTCCCTCTCTCTCTCTCTGCCTGCCTCTCCGTCTACTTGTGATTTCTCTCTGTCAAATAAATAAGTAAAATCTTTAAAAAAAATAAAAATAAAAAATAAATAAAATAAAAAGCCTGCCCTATGCAGATTGACTGAGGTGGTTCATGAAAAGCTCCCGGCATCGTGTCTGGCACCTAGAACGTGCCTTCACGTCAGCAGTTACCATGGTGTGTGGTTGTGGAAACAGCACGTGGAATGGTTAGCTGGTTCTTACCCTGGTTAGGGATAATCGGAGTCGACATGGTCAGAACGAGAGTAGAGCCCAGCCTGCCCAACCGCTAGAGAAGGGGCACAGAAAAGGGCTTTTATCTGTATTTTGTCTGGGTGCGCTAGCGTAAAAGTGGATTTGGAAGCAAAGCTCAACGTCCAGCAGTGTTTCTACACCCGTGTTGTTTCTCCTGTCGGCTCACTTGGCTGATTTCTTTCTGCATTCCTTTGCCCTATTCAGATGGCAGTGTAAACTCTTCCCTACAGTGCACACGGTGCTGAACCACCAAGCCACACATCCTGCCTCCTCCCCCAGTACTTGACGCTCCAGTGATCCCAAACTACCTCCGGGGCCAGATTCTTGGCCATTCTCCTCCCGTCTCGCATTCTTGGCATGTTCTGTTTCCTGCCTGCCCAGAGTGTCTTCCTCTCCTTATCTGCTTGACAAGTTCCTACTCATTTTTCAAGTTTCAGTTCAAATGTGTCTCCTCTGGCAAGCCTTCCGTGATTTTCTCCGGACAGACAGAGGCATTTTTTTTCTCTTTTGCTCCCACTGTATCTTCTATGTAACCCGTGTGGTTGCAGTGACCCTACTGTGTTATAGTCGTTTGCTGTCCATATTTCCTTAGGTTGGAGGATGCTGTAGGGAAAGGACTGTGCTTTTCATCTTTGTATCTTTGGTTCCTACCACCCTGTATTTGTTCACTAATGAATGAATTGCTAATTAAGTTAGTGGCATAGAGAAGCACTAGCATTTTTTTCATGCTGCGGGGATGCGCTTGAATGTGATGGTACAACCGTGTGCTGAATGGGACAACATCAAAAAAGACTTTGTACTGCTTCGAGATAGATGCATTCATAAATACCCTTTGGTGACTCCACTGATGTTTCTCTGTTTCAGCATTAATCAAGTCTGATCTCAAAAGACACAATATAAACATAGGAATTACGAACGGTGATATTAAAGCTGTAAGTAATGAATATTTTTATGATGCTACTCCTGAAAATGTGTGACATCAGTGTGTCTAGTCAGCTGTTTTATATCCCCGAACCAGCTGTTGATCTGTCATAACGGCACATGCCAGAGGCTGTAAACGTGTTTTTATCGTCTGATTCTCTCTGCAGGTACCAGTTGAAGAGAGTCCCACAGATCAAGAATCCAAAACCATGATGATGTCCAAGCAGTCAGAATCGGCAATTTGAGGCGAAGGAAAAAGTTAACATCATGTGATAGTTGGGCAGTAAGTCTCGATTTATATGTGACAGGAGATGGATACTGACTTGAAAATTATTATGTGACCCTGGACTACAATTACTGTCTTGCTTCATTGTTAACGTAAAGCAAGATTTTACTTAAAACACTCGGGCTCACCGTCTGTGAACACAGCCGTTGACATACCAAGCATCCCACTGTTAATCTCCTGTCACTGATCAGAAAGTAAGCTTCTTGATGTATTTTCTGAAAGTGTTTTCTTTTTTACGGAAACTGGAAGGTCAGAGGCTTTCTAAAATGATAATGTGGAGATCTGGTCCTTTTAAGTCACACAGAAGTACCTGCCATGCAGAACCCTGTGTGCATATATTATTCACTGGCTCCCTTTCCATTATTCTGACCAACTGTCCAGTCTACATCAGTGGGCCTACCAACATGGCACCTCTGAGCCCTCACAGGACAGCACTGGGACGAGACTTCCACAGAAACCTCTAGATTTTCCCAGTTTCTTCTGTTCTTGTTAAACAATGCTTTGTAACATGTACTGTCAGTGGCCATCAAAACTGTTCTGTGTTCACGCTGATCCCGTGACCTTGGTCTTAGACTCATGTTCCAGTTAAGCTAAGGAGCCCAGACACAGGCTCATTATCTTGAGTCCTCTGCACTGCCTTCCTCTCATGGTCTAGCTAATACTGTTCGTTTCATGCCTACTTGAAGTAGGAGTAATTTTGTACCCACTGCCTTGTTCACCCTCTTTATTTCAACACAGGCATACCTCGGGGATACGGCAGGGTCAGCTCCAGACCATTCAGAATAAGGCAAATATCACCATAAGTGATTGAGATCAATCCTTTGGTTTCCCAGTCCTTAGAGAAGTCATGTTTACACTATTCTATAGTCCATTAAGTGTGCAGCAGACTGAAAGAACAATGTACAGACCTTAAATGAAAAAAGACCTCTTGCCAAAGAATGCTAGCCCTCATCTGAGCTCTCCGCAAATCCTAACCACCGATCCCAGATTACCATACTAAATAGAGTGATAATGATAAACTTTGAAATATTGCAAGAATTTCCAAAATGTGACCCAGACACACAAGCAGGCAAATGCTGTTGGAAAAATGGCACCAATGAACTTGCTCGATGCAGGGTTGCCACAAACCTCCAGTTTGTTTAAAAACAAACAACAACAACAAAAAGCCACAGTATCTATGAAGGGCAGGAAATGAAAGTACAATAACACGAGGTATGCCTGTGTATAACTTTCTAGCAGGAAATGCCATCGTATGTGTTGGCTTTTTCATGATTCCTCACATCATGCCTAATACTTTGGCTTGAAGGTTGCAGAGATAAATCCACAGTAACGTAGCCCAGGGGTTCTCATTTGCTGGAAACCTCTGGAAATGCTGTCTTTCTGTCGTTCTGCACTATCGTGTGTATGCCTGTTCTCCTTCAAGGAACACTGTGCCCGGGTACGTGCTCCCTCGGTGGGCGGGGAGTGTATTTTCTTCACCAGAGTGTACATAGTCTCCACACTGTCGGAAAAAAGTCTGCTCTGTTACATGCTCAGGGTAAGGAAAATAGAACCAAATGTGTTTCTACAGTGCCTACCACTGCATTTTGTTTACAGTGAGAATTTAAATGTTGTTCCTGTCCTGACTCTCTTAAGCTGATAGGAAAATATCTTTACAATAATGACATCTAAGCAGCCATGATACTCACATTATGTCCACATCAACCCCTCATAAAAGCCAGTGAGGCATACCCTTGAATACTCCTACAAATTAGCAATTAGCAGTTAATTCGCTAACAATTCTGATTTAGGCATGCTCTGTGCATTGCTTTATACTGAAATGATAACATTCTCTGTAATCAATCAACAGTAAATTATGTAGACTCTTACCCTGGAGAATATGTCACCGGGAGAACGTAGTTGGGAATCAGGAGCTCTGGGTCTATGACCTGGGTCTGTTTCGAGCTGTCCTGTCACTCCCTGGCCAGCATTTTCCTCATCCATATAATGAATGTGTCCACTTGGCCTCAGAGATCTTTTTTGAATCTTAAATACCGTCTGTCATGGGGTTGACAAGATCGCTGAACCACAGAACTTAGGTCTAGCGAGAGAAGAATCTTCCCCTGGAGAATCCAGTCAGCAGCTGTGGTGGATACTTGGTGGATATGGGGAATTGAGCGTCTGCATTTTGCTTTTTCTCTTCAGCTGGTGACAGGGCAGGCAGACTGTGCTGAATCGTTAACTTCCTTAGATGTGTATGTCACAGGTTTTATGGCCAAAAATACATTCTAAAAATCTCTCGTAAATAATTATTTTTATTTTTGAGCTATCAGTTGTTTAAAATAATCATGTACTTCCTGAATTCCCGAGCTTTTGAAAAAAATTACAGGCAAGAGTTGAACTACTTTGTTTCTGAAAAGCAGCATATGCCTATATGTCGTGTGTGTCTTTCTTTGTTGATTAGAAAAAGGAGGAAATAGGATGTTCCAAAACACAAAATGGAGTGATAATTTTTTCTGTATTTTGAGTCACACTTGTAACACGTCAAACAAGAATGTCATATAATTCTGTCTTATCTTTGGAAAATATAACTGTTGGGTAACCCAACACTTGTGTAAGTTTTAATGAAGTGATTTTAGAAAGAAATTGGATGCTTTCGAAAGCTGTTGCATTTATAAATGTGGCAAGAAAAAAAAACACTAGCTTTTGCCTTTTGTGAATGTTGGAGAAATGTCTTTAAAAATATGTTTGTGCAAACTCAGAGTATTGCCCGTACTAAGTCATCTTTCATGTTCTAATTTTTGCTTTTTGTACTATTTGTTGGTGTGCTTGTCCTTCAGGGTTTCAGACCTGAAATAAATTTATTTTTTTAACGGTCATTTTGTATAGCTTTTTTTCTCCCCCCCAGTTCTGATGCTTACGTACCCATGGGGAGTGGAAAAGGGACTGTACAATTTCAGAATGGGCCAAGGAGGGAGTTTTGTGGAGCATAAGCAGACAAAGTCCCCCAGGGTCTGACTAAACAGCATAGTAGGACGGGTTTAATCTCTTCTCCTTGGGTAGACAGGTGTCTGCCGTGAGCCCTCTGGCGACCCGATACCCATGCTGCAGACTTTCCCTTTGGGGACCTATATGGGACCTGATATCCCACAGCAGGTGTCATTTTTTTCCTCAAGGCCTTGCTGATTAACATCATAAAACCAAACTATAAATTTCTTCATTGGAAAATCGGGTTTGATGAACGCTCGTTCTCGATGAGCTTCAGTGAGATAATACATAAAAAACATCTAGCAGAAAGCTTGACATAGCCAACACGCCAAAGTTTCGGCTACTATTTTTATGCACTAATGACTAGCACCAAATTACCACTTAAAAGTATTTGGATCTGAAGAGAGAAGTTCAAGTGACTTACATCATTGAGGTAAATTTGAGCTCCTGGAGAACGGCCAATACAGAAGATATTTCGGGGGGAAGGGAGTGGTAACCACATTATTCAAATCAGACCTGGCAGGTGCCTGCTGACTCCACATCCTCCTGAAGCCAGTCCTGTATGCAAATAAACTGGTTGGCCACGATTAAGGAAAGTATCATTGAGACCAGAGGCTGGATGAGAAATTAGTCTAGGGCAGTGAATCCCAAAGGTTTTGGTCTCAGAATTTTTTTGCACTTAGGAATCCTTGAGGAGCCTGGGTTGTCTGGGTGGCTCAGTGGGTTAAGCATCTGCCTTCAGCTCAGGTCATGATTCGGGGATCCTGGGTTCGAGCCCCCCATCCAGCTCCTTGCTCTATGGGAAGCTTGCTTCTCTCTCTCTCCCTCTGCCTGCTGCTCCCCCTGCTTGTGCTCTCCCCAACCCCATAAATAAAATCTTAAAGAATCATTGAAGAACCCAAAGAACTTCTTCTGGGTTACAGCTGTTAATGTTAATCATAGTAGAAACTAAAACAAAACTATTTTATTCATTTAAAAATAACTTCATTATATCTCAATAAATCACATTTTAAAAAAATATTTTATTTATTTATTTGAGAGAGAAAGAGAGAACAAATGAGCAGTATGGAGGGGCAGAGGGAGAGGGAGAAGCAGACTTTCTCCTGAGCAGGAAGCCCAACTCGAGGCTCAATCCCAGGACCCTGAGATCATGACCTGAGCCAAAGGCAGACACTTAACCAACTGAGCCACCCAGGTGTCCCTTAATTAATTACATTTTTATGAAAAATAATTACTTTCCAAAATAAATGTAGTGAGAACAATGACACTTTTTAAAAAAATAACAATGTATTATTTGGCCCGGGGTATAGGTCTATGAATCATCAGACTTACACATGATACTTTAATGTTGAAAGAGAGCAAAAATCTTCCATGTCTGGCTTCATAGAAGGCCACTGGATTCTCCTACCAGATCCTACATTCAGTCTGTAGGGATAGGCTATTTTGACACGTTTGAAGAAAAGCTTTGCACACATGCGCAGTTGGAAAAGGAGAAGTATTTTAGAAGCCTTTTCAGGGAATTGTGGATAGTCTTTTTTTTTTTTTTTAAGATATTATTTATTTATTTATTTGACAGAGAGAAACATGGTGAGAAAGGGAACAGAAGCAGGGGGAGTAGGTGAGGGAGAAGCAGGCTCCCTGCTGAGCAGGGGGTCCAACATAGGGCTCCATCCCAGGACCCCAGGATCATGACCTGAGCCGAAGACAGACAGACGCTCAACGACTGAGCCATCCAGGCAGCCCTGTGGATAGTCTTTAATATGATTACAAGTTGGAACTGGTAGTATCTTAAAGACTAGTTACTCTGTGGATCCTGAAGCCGTATCAGTAAACCTCTCCTGCTTTGTTAACATTAAAATCTAATGGTCCATCTTGTACTTCCAATAGATCTTTAACTATGCATGGTTTTGTAACATTCCGCACTGGCATTTGGAAAGTATTATTTCACTGAGTTATGTAGCTCTTCCAAATATTGATTTATCCCATGATATGATGCCAGATAAATCACATTTATTAAGACCTCTGATCTCATCAGAAATTCCTCTCGGTGCTGGGAAACTGTCAAGCTCATACAAGTCTCCCAAGACTTGTTTTGGCAGACACAGGGTTTCCAGAATGCTAATTTTAGTTTGGAAACTTGATTCTTAAAAAAAAAAAAATCTGTCAGTTGTTTCTTGAAGCAAGGGATTCGCTTCATTGCTTTTTGAAAAAATACCTGCCAAATCCCCGTTTGAATAACTCCAATGTATCTGTCGGCCATCCTTCCTAGTGAAAAATGACGTTCTTTGAAAATCAACCTCTCGTTCAGCCTGCATCTCAAACGAGTATACCGCAGCGTTTCCTCGAAGCAAGCCTCATCCTTGGGTGTGTTCAGAAGTGTGTGATGTGTACCTGCTGGTCCATCACACAACAGTGGAAAGTCACGTGCCCGAGGATCAGCGTTCAAGAGCTTTGACTTTTTACATCAAGGAGAGTCTTGGCGGCGCTTTCTTTTTTCACTGCCACCAAATGACAGGGAAGAACCCTGCGGCCAGCATGGCAAGAGAAACCAGGGAGAGCAGTCAGGAGAGCAGGGTCGAAGTTCATAAAATTGAAATAAAATGACTACGGCGACTCCTGGATGGTCCAGTTGGTTAAACGCTGGCCTTTAGCTTGGTCCAGGGTCCTGGGATCGGGTCCCACCTCGGGCTCTCTGCTCATCAGGGAGCCGGCTTCTCCCTCTGCTTGCCCCTCCCCCTGCTTATGCTCTCTCTGTCAAATTAATAAATAAGTTAAATATATATTTTTAAAGCCAACTATAGGGGCGCCTGGGTGGCTCAGTGGGTTAAGCCTCTGCCTTTGGCTCAGGTCGTGGTCTCAGGATCCTGGGATCAAGCCCCACCTTGGGCTCTCCGCTCAGCAGGGAGCCTGCTTCCCTCTCTCTCTCTCTGCCTGCCTGTCTGCCTGCTTGTGATCTCTCTCTGTCAAATAAATAAATAAAATCTTTAAAAAAAAATTAAGCCAGCCATTTAGCGCTGTATCTGTAACTGTCACCCAATAATAAACAGGGCCTTTGAAATCTAAGAACTTTCACTAGAATCACAACCATTCTGATCTTCCACAGCCTCTCTAGGTAAGTGACCCATCTCCGAGGCCCTGCCGGCTGGTCTCACACACCGGCCTGTATCACACTGCCCCTCCGTCTCTGCGAGGTGAGCTAGTCATCTGCGTAGGTGACAGCCTGCCCTGAAATGACTTCAGGGTTCTTGACGGGATCCTATGCCTGGAGGGTGCCTTTATGATGCCTCACAGGAGGTAAAACATCTTTGGGTCCCCAAAGAGAGGCAAGGTTTCAAACCCCACTGACCACCAAGACGGAATACCTTCTCTGAAATCTGAATTGGGGTCTGGGGTTGTCCTTGAGCAGGTTTGAATAGAAGGAAGGGGGAGATGTGGTCCGGAGACCTAAAGCCTTGAGAAAAGAGGAGAATGATAGAGCGGAGGAGAGAGGCCTCATTAAGATCGGGTATGCGAGCTTCGTTTTCCACTTAGACAAATGATGTGTTAGGCCTCCGCCGAATCTTGTTGGATGAATTCATTTGCACTTCCCCTTCCATTTGTTACTTTAAGCCCATGAAGAAATGGTCACTGTAAAGAGAACAAACTGTCAGAAGCCAGTAGACGCTTAATTTCCAGCTGGAGCCTCCGGATCTGGATCAGTGGAGGCGGCCGGAGCACTTCCCTTTCCCAGAGACTTGCCTGACGTCCTCCAGGGACAGAAGTGGTCCCTGACCCCTGAGATTAGCCGAAGGATTAAATTTTCATAAAGCCTCATCAGGCGTGAAAGCGAAGCTGAAGGAAGAGTGGCGGTGATTGCTTTTTCCGCAAAAAGCCTGAATCCTTCCAAACACATCCTGACCGAAAACAAAGACTGATAAGCTCTGGACTGTTCTGGCCAGGACAGGATTTGGGCATGGACAGAGGCTCCCAACGCACAGAGTAGTATTAGAAAAGATGTCCCTGGAGAGGTGACGGAGGAGCACAGACTCCTTCCCTGGGAATCTACGCAGTAGTCGGTGCTGTCATCCACAGGACAGTTTAGTTTGCTTGTATGGCTGGATTCCGTTACTGATGTGCATTATTTTATTGCATCCTAGGCCCCGGGAAAGCATCCGTCACGGCGTGTAGAGTAAAAACATGTCCTCTGGGAACCTAAAGTCTAAGGTGAGAAACACGACTATGATCTTGGGAAGGGAATTTAAACGGAGTTTCTGTTTCTTCTCTTACTTCCTAGAATAATATTTCCTACCTTGCAGGTTTGTGGTGAGGATGAAATTTAAGTAGAAGGCACACCGGAGATCCTTAACCAAGAGATCCATTGTCACTCCCCCGGTGAGAAACAGTAAAGGTAGGGGCAGACTCTGCTAACACAGCCAGCTGACTGATTTGGGAGAATGTGTGTTCAAGTGTTTGAACTTGACATTTTTTGTAGCAGCTGCCTTTAAGATCATTGATATCCAAAGTACTTAGCCACTTCAGTGTACATGTGGGTGCAACGCTGGGCATGGTGCAAAGAAATGAAACAAAACTGAATTCTAAAGACATGGTGAGATCTGGACAGACGGGGTGGAAGTCAGGGTGCTTAGGCACCAAAGAACAAAACTGAGACTCTCAGGAAAAAGTGGTTTCTGTGTTTATTGCACAACCCACAACAAAGGAGGTTAAACAACAAGCTAAGAACAAGCTGCCCAAGAGTCCCCGACCCACAGGCAACTCTCTCTCCTCGTTTCCTTTTCACTCACATGCGTGCAGAACCTCACACAAATAGAAAGCACCTTGTGTATTTCATGTAACATCCTAGGCATTTTCCATGTTGCTACATGGCCTTGATAACCATTGTTTTATTTCTATTTTTACTTTTTCCAGTTTTATTGACATGTAATTGACATAGAACATTGTAGTAGTTTAAGGTGTACACATGAGTTGACATATGTGTATATTGTGAAATGATTGCACAATAAGGTTGGCTAATATCCAGCCCCTCACAACTACACATTTTGTTTTTCTTGTAATGAGAACTTCTAGGATCTACTCTCTTAGTACTTTTCAAATAACCATTATTTAAAACAAAACAGGGCTTGGGACGCCTGGGTGGCTTAGTGGGTTAAAGCCTCTGCCTTTGGCTCAGGTCATGATCCCGGGGTCCTGGGATTGAGCCCCAAATCAGGCTCTCTGCTCAGCGGGGAGCCTGCTTCCTCCTCTCTCTCTGCCTGCCTCTGCCTACTTGTGATCTCTGCCTGTCAAATAAATAAATTAAATAAAATAAAACAAAAAACAAAAAAAAAAATACAGGGTACCTGGGTGACTCAGTCAGTTAAGCGTCTGCCTTCAGCTCAGGTAATGATCCCAGGGTCCTGGGGCAGAGTCCCACATCAGGTTCCCTGATGAGCAGGTAGTCTGCTTTTCTCTATGCCTGTCCCCACCCCCTGCTTGTGCACTCCATCTCTCCCTCTCTTGCAAAAATAAATAAATAAAATCTGGGGCACCTGGGTGGCTCAGTGGATTAAGCCTTTGACTTCAGCTCAGGTCATGATCTCAGGGTTCTGAGATCAAGCTCTGCATCGGGCTCTCTGCTCAGCAGGGAGCCTTCTTCCCCCTCTCTCTCTGCCTGCCTCTCTGCCTACTTGTGAGCTTTCTCTCTCTCTGTCAAATAAATAAATAAAATCTTTAACAAATAAATAAATAAATAAAATCTTTTAAAAAGTAAATAAAACAAGACAAAACAACAAATAACCATTAATTAAAATAGGGTTTTTTTTTTTAAAGATTTTATTTATTTATTTGACAGACAGAGATCACAAGTAGGCAGAGAGGCAGGTAGAGAGAGAGGAGGAAGCAGGCTCCCTGCTGAGCAGGGATCCCAATTTGGAGCTCGGTCCCAGGACCCAGGATCATGACCCAAGCTGAAGACTGAGGCTCGAATCCACCGAGCCACACAGGCGCCCCTAATTAAAATAGTTATTTTAAGTATATCCCCATCCGGCTGATATGCTGTAAATTGCTTAATGTTTCTGTACTAGCGGACATGCATTCATTTACCTATTTGATGTGTATCGAGCACGTGCGATTGTGTCAGGGTTTATGGTAGGACCCGGAAATACAAAACTGTCTCTCTGAACATTTGCTCAGAGACTGAACACAAGCAAATGAAAAGGGAGAAGTAGGGAAGCTGTGTTCCCTCCTGGGGGAACCAACATGCAGTCTCTCACCCTTAGAACCAGGCAGGGCTTTTCTCCTGTTTTGAACAGAGGAGGATCGTGATACTTGGGAAGCCCCAATTTCATTGTTTTATGCCCCTGTCGTCTCTTGGCCCACCCTTCCTTCCTACTCTGTCAAAACCGTCTCTCAGCTCCCTTCATTTCACTGAGGTGTGAAAGCCTGAAAATGTAATCCCCGATTGTATTTTTATTTTATTTTTTAAAGATGTTACTTATTTATTTGAGAGAGAGAGAGGAGAGCAGACAGGGGGGCAGAGGCAGAGGGAGAGACAAAATCCTCAAGCAGACTTCCCACTGAGCCGGGAGCCAGACATGGGGCCCCAACCCAGGACCCTGAGATCATGACCTGAGCCGAAGTCAGACGCTCCAGGCACCCAGCCCCTGCATTTGTATTTTAAATTGGTCTAGGGTAAATGGATAAAGCTCAGACAGCCTCAGTTATCCAGTAGGATTATGTGAGGCTTTGCACCTCCCTGTGTCCCTGAAATCATTCTACTTTAGACTTGTGACTCTTTTTAGCCAACCAGATTTCCTTACCAGCTCTGAAAACGTGGCTGCTAGACCTTCGCCCGGCAGCGGGCAGGAGACCCATTTCCACTCCAAAAAATGGGACGCGCGCTCCCTCTACCGGTCATTTCGTGAACTGCTCTGGACTCCTTGCAATTTCACTAGCTTGCTGAGGGGGTGTGTGGGCGGGTTTAGGGGCGGAGGGACAGGCATGTGCCAGTTCATTTTAGCCCTATCTCCAAACCAGGAGGAGTCACTTGCCCCCTAACACCCACACCCACACCTACACCCACACCCACACACCCACACAGGTTAAACAAGCAAGTGTCTTCACACTCCCACCGTCTGGGCTACACAGCAAGGGGCCGTGGTGAACATTAACCACTGACAACCTCTCACATGTTTACTGACACTTTGGAGGCAAATACAGGCGTATCACATGTTATTGTGCTTTGCAGATGTTGCATTTTTCACCAGCGGAAGGCTTGAGGCAACCCTGCCCCGAGCAGGTCTCTTGGTGCCGTTTTCCCAACAGCATGGGCTCGCCTCGTGTCTCTGTGTCACATTCTGGTTATCCTTGCAGTATTTCGAACGTTGTCATTATTATTACCTGTGAATTGCTGCAATCTCATGGCGAAACCTGAGCCGCTGAGGACAGAGAGCGGCTTCTTGAGACGGGCTCTGAGGTTGAAGAAGCTGTGGGCACGAAGTGGCCACGGAAGGTTTAGAATGTTCCGGAGCCGGGTGGATAAATCAGTGGGAGGCTTGGAGAGGGTTGACTCAGCTGTGAAAGAAGTTCGACTGCGGGTAAAACATTCTCGACGCTAACAGAGAAATGGTTCACCAAAGGACGAGTCAACCAAGGCGCGGCAAACTGCGCTGTTGTCTTATTTTAAGAAATTGCCCCGTCATCCTGGCCTTCACCCCAACCTCTGCTGCCTGATCCGCCAGCAGCCATCAGCGTCAAGGCCAGAGCCTCCAGCAGCACAAAGATTCCGACTCACTATAAGCTCAAATGGTGGTTAGCGTTTTTTAGCAATTAAGTATGTTTTAACTAAGGTATGTCTTTTGGGGGACATAACGCTGTGGCACGCTTACTAGACTACCATCCCCAGTAAACATCACTTTCACAGGCCCTGGGAAACCGAAGCATTCGCTGGGCTCGCTTTTCTGTGATAGTCGAGCGGCGGTGGTGGTCTGGAACCGAACCCGCGGCACCTCTGAGGTAAGCCTGGTCCGGGGAGGTTGGTGGATAGTTTGACTCAGCTTAACCGTCTTGCACAACTTGTGTCAGATGGGGAAAGTCAGCGTGTTTTGGCCGAAGACTGCTCCTCAGCGGAATCTGTGAGCCACGCCGGTGGTCCCCCGTTGTGTCCTCCAACCGTGCTTGCTGCCCCAGGCCTGTCCCGGTGCCACCGTGGGGGGCGACCTCCCTTCCACAGGCAGCCGGCAGCTCAGCCGTGTGCTTTCTCCAACCCCATCTCTGCTGACCCCAAAGCGAGATGACTGAGGCTGCTCTGACCGGAGTCGCCCGGGGGTCATCCACAGCACCCCTGGCCATGCCTCGCAGCCCAGGACTCCGGGCTTGGAACATGGCCTATGTTAACCAAAGGTTCTCCAACTCCAGTGCCCTCCGAGTCACCTGGACCCTTACTGAGACACAAAGTGCTGAGCCCCAAGCCCAGAGGTTCTGATTCGGCAGGTCTGAGGCGAGGCCCAAGATTACAAATTCCCGGTACGTCCCCAGGTGAGGAGACGCTGCTGGTCCCAGGACCACACTAGAAGTGGGAACAGCTTTCCGGCCCTGCCAGCTGGCCTTGCCTCCCCGGGCGGGCTGAACACACACATGGCCTCTTCAGGTGGTTCTACCTGGGCTCTGCACCCCCCCCCCCCAGAGGCTCCCCTTAGCTGCCCCAGAAATGCTCCCTGGGGCGTGAGTGGAAACATAACCTGGTTGTTCTTTTCACTGTCCAGATGGGAGGCTTTTGTGTGTCCTCAGTGAAGAGGAACAAGGTAGGGATCTGGTTTCTCAGACTCCAGGCCGGTTCGGAGCCCAGCAGGTGCATCGCGGACGACGGCGGGGAAAGAAGGCAGGTGGTGTCGCTGGCCCGTCTCCAGCCTGCGGGGACCAGACCCAGAGGCCTCAGCTTCTGTTCGGGAACAAACTTCCTCCCCCACGGAGCCCGGGGAGGGCCAGGCTGACCCCTGGGGAGTGTCAGCCTTCGCTGCTCCCTGCTGCTCCCTGCTGCTCCCTGTCAGCCCTGTGTCTTGCGCCCCTCCCCTTTCCTCCGGACTCCGGACTCCTGCGTCAGGAAACAGGGCAGGTTCCAGGTGGGAGCAGGGGCACCGGGGCTAGAAAAACTGGCTTCAAGGAAAGCGGTTTCCTCCCCGGTGAAGACAGCAGACACCCCATCCCCACAGCCCCTGACTGCCACCAAGCCAGGAAAGCAAGCAGCACCCTTACCTGGTCCGGAGAGAAGGCAGCAAAAGACAGAAGAGGTGGGAGGGGGAGCGGGGTGGGGGGTAGCGACTCACCCCTTCCCACAGGGAGAACTCCTGGGTTGAAGCAAGCACCTTTCTTCTGAGAGAGAAACCTGGGGAGGCAGACATGGGGAATTTGAGCAATGAGAAGGCGAGGGTGGTTGGGGCCGTGGGGAAGCCCGTGCCTGGTTCACGCTCTGGTACTTTGGCGAGGACAGAGGTGGGCAGAGGTGAGGCGGGCAGGGAGCAGGTGAGGGCAGGCTGCCCGCAGAATTGGAGCTTGAGCCGAGTCTGACAGGAGCAGCCACCTGTGCCCCTTGAGAGACCTCCTCCACTTCCCTGTCTTTCCCCACAGGGCCAGGCGGGTCTGTCCGTAGCAACAGCCCCGAACGCGCTGAGAGGCCGACCTTCCCCCTTCTCCGCTCCATCTCCAGCCTCCTCCTGCACAGTCCGGGCCGACTTTCCTTCCTGAAGGACACGTGGCTGGGAGGTTTTGCCCGTTCCTTCACGTCAGCACCCTCCCCGGACAGATGAGCTCTTTGGAAACGGGAAAGATTCTCCCGAAATAGAGGGGTTTGCAGGAAGTCTGTCCCACAGAGCAGACCAGATCCCATAAGCACTCCGGTCCGAGGCTCACACGTAGCTTCCCGACAGTAACTAGGGATGCCTTTGATTAAAAAACCAAACCAAACCAAAAAACCCCACAGATGGTTCAAGCCGGTTCCCAGAAACTGACTCCTCGAACTGGGGATGGGGCTTTGGAAGTTTTCACAAGCGTCCGACGAGCCCCCAAAGCAACTGGGCTGTGGCCACCTTTGCCTAGGAAGGCTCTTACCGCCTGTTGGGGGGCTACCGGGGCTGTTGGTACGTGGGGAGGTTCCTCCTGAAACAGTGCTTTGGGGGCTCGGAAGATCCAACCACAGGTCTGGGTTAGGAAGGAGCCCCCAGATGACCAACCGAAGCATCGTCCAGGGCTGGGGGGAGGGCTCGGTGTGGCCCCTCTGCGGAAGGCTCCATGGGCAACATCGCCGACCCAACGGCTAGCAGTGCTGGCCAGGCTCCCCACTAAACAGTTAGGGTCCTACTTTCAGAGGGGATAATAACAAGCCTCACCTGTTGAGAACAGTCCCCAAAGTCGTTCATGTGCATGATCTCATCTGCCCCCGTGACGGAGGCCACTTTGGTTCCTACAACCACAGCAGCTCTGAAAGAAGGCTGGGCTTCAGCCGAGACCTGCCTCGAGTTCCCCCATTCACCCCCACCCCACAGGCCTGTAGTCTAAGTAAAATGGTGTATATGTGCTTGCAGACAATTTCCCAGCACCCCCATCTCTCTCCTGAGGGCCCCCTTAGTGCCTCCTATGGAAAATTCTGGAGCCTCACTAATTACAACCATTTTGCGGAAGAATAAACTCAGACTCAGCCTTGCCAAGAGTTGCATAGCTAGGAAAGAATGGAGTCAGGGCCCCGCTCCTCCCCCCCTTGGGGAGATTGCCCAGGGAAGGCCTCTCTCCTAGCCTCTGCTGCCTCCTCTGGGAAAGGGAGGTCAGAACCCGCAGGTCAGGAGTGGCTGGCAGAGCTTCAGCCCCAGGCAAGGAATTTCTGCCGCCTGCATCCATAAGACAGTTGGGTCCACAGAGACCCTCCCATACCCAACCTGTCTGGGGGAAGCCGCCCCTGGTTCCCCAAGGGAAACCCACTTCCTAAGTCCCTGGGTCTCCCCGTGAGGATGTGGGTCAGGGACAGATGTTGGGGAAAGGCATTCCCGGCATTCAGAGGTAGACACTCTAGGCTCCAAATAATAATGATAAGGATGAGCTATATGGGTGACCCCCACATTTGGGCGTATCTGGAATCTTCTGGAAACACGAAGTCCCACGAACCACCCACACATACTCCTGAGCCAGACAACCAGAGAAAGAGTGAGTTCATCTGTGGGAGGCTCTTTGATAACAACTGTATATTGAATAAAGTTTAAAATAGAAATCCGATCATGATTTTCTCAAGTTTATTTTGGTGATGGTTACGTCTGCAGCAGAATATTTATCTAAAAAAGCCCCCTTGGCTTTGGATACCTGTACTGTGAGGGGGCTGGGGCTCACCGGTGAACTCAGGAGAGCTGGGCATCAGGGAACCACCATCTAGACTTGGCTTGGGACTCAACCACACCTGGGGCTTCTGGGGGCTGGGCTATGCCCAGGACCTCATCTGTCCCTCCTTTAGATACACTGAGCAGCAGCTTTGCTCCCTCCTCTGCCCTCCCCCTCTCTGGCTCTGCTCCGCATCCCTGGTTAGGAGCCCGGAGCGCAGAGATGGGCACCCTCCAGACCTTAGCCTTGCTCCAGGAAGAAGAGGCTCCCCCACCCACCTCAGACAGAGGCCAATGTCCCAGTTCTAAGTTGGCTGGAGCCTCCCCCCTTGTCAGAGATGTTCCCGAGCCAGTGAGGGGCCTGGGAGCACAGGGCTGGGCAGAGAAACTGCCCAGAGAAGAAACTCTGTTGCTGTTGGATCCCATGGGTTTCTGGATGCAAGAACTGCCTGGCAGCCAGCCAGCCCAGAGGGATTCTGCAGTGGCGAGTGAGCAGCAGACAGTGGAGGACAGAGCATACACAGGCTTTGGGGGTGAGATCTTAGAGTAAATGTTTACCCCGCCTCTTACTAGCTGTGTGACTCTGGACAGGTTACTAAACTCTCCGAGCTGAGTTTTACCATGTGTGTGGATTAAAGGAGACCATGACTTCAAATCACCCACACAGTGTAGGATGCTCTATAGACATGGGTCCTGTGTCCTACCTCCTCCCTTAGAATCTGCCTAGCCAGCAAGCCGGGCACATCCCCTGGGAACCCCAGAGCTACTTAGTCCTTCCATAAAAATGACAAATCAGAGTCAGTCCCCAGAGTGCTGAGCCTCTGGCCCCGCTGTGTGTGAGGCCCAGGGACAAGGGAGAGAGCACGTGGTCTTCGTCTCTGGGCATTCCTCCTTGTTAAGCTCAGATGTTGCCAGCATCCCCGCAGTTCCCCATCACACAGCAGGGAGAGGGCTGCACCCTGACGGGGCACCACATTTCCTCTTCTCCCTCCAGCATCTCCCCGCCCCCACCTCTCTAAGATCCCCAAGCTCTGGGTGGAGCCAGCCCTGGGCCCTCATGGTCCTCGCTGGCAGGGTCCCAGGTGGAGTTCTGTGTCCTCTCAGAGAGGAAGGACCTCTGCTTCTTCTGGTGCGCTGTGAGGCCGACGGAGCCTGCCTCTGACCGGGTTGTCAGGCCGATGGTAGAAGCTTCCCCAGCCGCGCGTTCCCTGAGTCTCCAGGTCAAGTAAAGGTGGGTGGGTTTGGCCTTCGAGCAAGAGTTTGGGTTTGGCTCTGGGCTGGACGCTAGGCTAAGTCTTCACAACTGCCTACGAGGCTAGATTTGGGTGAGTTCCCTGCTACCCCTGTGGACTGACCCCGTGCTTTCCAGAACTTTCCAGCCAATCTATGTATTAGCACCGCTGCCCCCTCAACCTGAGTCAGTCCGGTGGGAGGCTGGGCTGTTGTTTGCTCTGCAGCCACTGGGTGGCAGTGTGACGCACTCTCCTACCCGCGGCCCGGGTGCTCAGGCGCGGGCCAGAATTCCCTAAGGACTTGTTCTAAACGCTTCTGTCCTGCTTCTTACTGGCTGTGTGGCTTTGGGCCACACAGTCTTTCTGAGCTTATCAGTCTTTCTGAGCTGGTTTTCTGATTCAGCAGTCTACGGCAGGGCTGAGAATCTGCATTTCTAACAAGTTCCCAGGCCATACGGCTGCTGCTGTTCAGGGGATAGTATCAGGAGCTAAGAGCTCGCCCAGGTCCCTGGAAACCCAGGGGCCTGGGATCAGACTCTCTGATTTCAGGAAGCAGGTGGAGGTGGCCACAGCTCCCTGGAAGGTTCCTCTGCTGTCATCCTCCTCCCCCAGCATCCTTTGTCACTGAATCCCTAGGGCACCTCTCCACCAAAGCCCTCAATGGCCAAACAATTAACCTCTCTCCAACCACAGGAGTTCATCAGAGGTACGTGTTATTGGAGAGAGAACAGGAATTGGAGGAAGGTAACTAGAGAAGGTCACAGACGAAGGAGACAGGAAGAGGGAGCTCTATACAGGCACAGTGGTCCCAGGGCCCATCCCAGACGAGATAAGCACCTTGGGTCCTGGACGCCTGAGATCAGGAGATGGATCTTGCCAGCTCAGAAGACCCCTGGGGGCCACATGCTTGAGGCCCCCAAACACTTCTTCCTGGCCCCATTCCCAGGCTCCTTGTGGCACGTGACTGAGTTCTGGCCAGCGGAAGTGGACTAAGGGATGCCTTTCCTGTCCTGGCCCACAAAAGGCTCCCCTGTGATCCTGCCCTCTCCCAGCCTGTGTGGCACTTGGATGTCACAGTCCTGGCCTTCCTCAAGAGTGACAGAGCCTTTGGCTCCTACATGACGGCATGGAGCAGAGCCTCTCTCCTCCCTCCCCATGCCATTAGCCCGCACAGGACAGAAGCATGACTCCTACTGAGTGAAGCCGCTGGGATCTCAGGATCTCCCGGTTACGACAGCCAGCGCTCTCCTGACCCACATATCCGATGCCTGCCCTGATGGCAAACGAGAAAGAGAGCAGATGCCACCACAACAGATAGCCGTGCAGGTCTCTCCAGGAGCCTAATCAGTCACGCTGGGGGCACCGGGGTGGCTCAGTGGGTTAAAGCCTCTGCCTTTGGCTCAGGTCATGATCCCAGGGTCCTGGGTTCGAGCCCCGCATCTGGCTCTCTTCTCCGCATGGAGCCTGCTTCCTCTTCTCTCTCTGCCTACCTGCAATCTCTCTCTGTCAAATAAATAAATAAAATCTTAAAAAAACAAAACAAAACAAAAAAAACACTCATGCTTAACGTCTCCAGCTCGAGGACAGTCAGAGTCACCACCTACCGGGTGTTACCAGGTGCCAGACACCCTTTGTCTTCACAAGGTCCTTACTCCTCACAGCAACGTGAAAGGTGGTGCTATTATGATCCCCATTTAGGTTCAGAACTGGGGCCCTGTTAGGACGGTGCCCAGATCACATCGTGATAGCCTCCCGCAAGAGGCGGAGCTAAGACCGAATCCAGGATATCTGTCTCCAGCCCACACACTCTGAACTACACCATCTGCTCCCCCAGAGACTTGAGACCCTGTCCTCAGCTGTGAGGGGCTCACGCTGAATTGGGAAGACATGACAGATACCCAGGAGTATGAGTTTGGGACGGGGGAGCAGAATTTTTCTGACCCTTGGGTTGCTTGCTATGATACTGTGATCCATAAAAAGAAATAGATATTTGGTCTTCGTCACTGTTTTTGGCACAAGACTCTTAAAACTCTTGGAATTTCCTGTGATAAGAGTGATGAAGTGTCTTTGGTTATGGTAATGAGAGACTTCTGGAAATTACCTAAAGATGGGTAACTGGTTGCCAGGGGAACAAACCCTATGATTAGAAGGATGGAACTTTTGGTCTCACCCCCTCACACACATCTACCTCTGGGAAGGGGAGCGGGGCTGAAGGTTGCATCAGAAGCCAATGGCCAGTGATTTAATCAATTGGGTCTATGCACTGAAAATTCCATAAAACCCCAAAAAGATTGGGTTCTGAGAGCCTTGTGTTGGTGAGTATGTGGAGATTCAGGGAGAGTATCTCACTTGGGCCTGGAAGCCTTGAGACCTTTCCCCGTACCTTATCCCATGCCTCTCTTCCATACGCTCGTTCCTGAGTTATAAACTGGTCGTTTAGTAGTCACTAAAATGTTTCCCTGAGTTCTGTGAGCCACTGTAGCAAATTAATCAAACCCAAGGAGGGGATCATGGGAACCTCTGATTTATAGCCAGTCGGTCGGGAGCCCAGGGAACTTGCAATTGTATCTGAAGTGGGGACGGGGGCAGAGATTTCCTGGACTGAGCCTTTACTCTACAGGATCTGACCCTGTCTCCAGTAGGTACTGTCAGCGTGAGTTAAATTGTAGCACACCCTGCTGGTGTCCGAGAGTTGCCTGGCGGTGTTGGTCACCACCTACCACCCCCATGGCCCCCAAATGTTGGAACTGACTTACTAAATGCAGAGACTGATGGCTCCCCCGTAGAAGGAGGAGGAGGGAAGGAGGAAAGGAAGGTGAGACTAATGTAACAAGGACAGGTCCCCAAGGACGGGTATAAATCACCCGATTCTCAAACTTCCCCTCCCGTCTGGCTCTCTGAACCATTCTGCCCACTTCTCTCCTGCCTGTGATTTTAGGTCTGTTCCACGAGTTGAGCACAAGAGAGGATCTGTTCACTCTTGGATCCCCAGCACCTTGAACAATGCCAGGCACATAGTAGGTGTTTAGTAAATACTTCTGGAATGGATTAAGGGGGCAAGAAACACAGCTGGCTGGAACTTGGTACCATGTTGACGTAGACAGTGTTGCAGGCCTAGAGAAGGGAAAGCAGGCTCCCGCTGAGCAGACAGCCCGATGTGGGGCTCGATCCCAGGACCCTGGGATCATGTCCTGAGCCGAAGTCAGTGGCCTAACCCACCGTGGAGTCTCAAATCATGGACTCGAGTGGGCAGAGTTATGGACTCACACGGGCAGAATCACGGACTCGCACAGGCAGAATCATGGACTCACATGGGCAGAATCACAGACTCACATGAGTAGTGGGACTCTTAAGAGGTCGTTTGGTCCGTGCCTTGCTTCTACTGAGGACTACCTGCCGATCACCCTCTCTCTCCTTTCCTCAAAGTCTTAACGAATGGCAGGGCTGAAGGAGACCTTTAGGGACCATCTAGCCCCAAGGGCCTCAAACTTGGCTGTGGACAGTATTCCAGGTTGTGGGAGACCTAGCCCCACTCCCAAAGAAACTAACCTGATTTCCTTTGTCTGGGCATGGTCCCCCAGGTGGTACTAATGTGCAGCAAAGATTTAGAAACAGGGATCCAGTCCAGCCCCCCTAACGTTACAGGCTAAGCCTCAGAAAGGGGGAGGAGGAGTATTCAGGATTATTAGCCAATTTGTGGCAGGTCTGAGCCCCCAGATCCAATGAGTACTCTTAAAAAGTCATTTAGGACCAAACACCCTAACCTTTTCTTTCTTTCTTTCTTTCTTTCTTTCTTTCTTTCTTTCTTTCTTTCTTTCTTTCTTTCTTTTAGATTTATTTATTTGAGAGAGACAGGGTGTGTGTGTGTGAGTGGGGAGGGAGAGGCGTGGAAGAGGGAGGGGGTCCCAAGCTGACTCCGAGCTGCCCAAGGAGCCCGAGCGCCACCCGGGGCTCCGTCTCACGACCCATGAGCTCACGACCCGAGCCAAAACCAAGAACCGGACACTTCAACGACTCAGCTTCCCAGGCAGCCCCTAAGGTCACACCGCTTAAGCCTCTTCTCGATCAGAGCGGACTTAGATTTATTTCAGGGGAGCCCCGAACACAGCTTCACCCCATCCTGCTTCCTGCCCCGTGCTGCTCTCCCTCCACAGATGCGTGCCTCAGTTCCCTCAGCTTCTCTGGGAGTCTCCAGACCCCTCCCCTGGAGTGGCTCTCCTTCCCCTCCCCTGGCCAGTTCCTCCCCCTCGGCTGCCTTGAATCCACTCATTCCTTTGCCAGCCAAAGTCCTCTGCAGAGCCTTGCACCCCGACTGAGCTGCTCCCCAGCAGGCCCTGGACGAAAGGGAGTTCTGCCTCCTTGCATTTCATCCATCTCGTTAGCAAGCCCCCTACCCACCACACACACACACACACACACACACACACACACACACACACACAGTTCTGCAAGGCGACGGACGACCCTGCTCCCAGCTGGCACACAGCTAACCTGAGTCCAGCCTTGGAACACACATAATCCGCTCTCGTTTGTTAAAAAATAAATAAATAAATAAAACCCAGAAACCAGTAGCCAATAAAACACTGATAAGGGCTTTGGTGAAAGATGATCCTGAGTAGATAAACTGTTCCCGAACCAGTGGGGGAGTAAATAGCCCTCTCCTGGGGGGCCTCGCGGAGAGTACTGTGGCAGTCTGCAGGGTTCTCAACCCTCATTAGCCCCAACTAAAAATGGACTTCCTGGAATTTTTACAGGCAGCTAGTAAGCCTGAGTAGAACTTTCGGTGCATTATTACAAACACTGACTAATTATGCCTCGATCCAGCTCAAGGGTCCAGGAGGCCGTTTTGCTGCTGGTTCCCGGGGCTGGAGCCTCTGCGGTGCTCATCCCTGACAATCCCTGCTCCACCTCCCTGCCATGGCCCAGGACTCTCCCGATCACCCCCCGCTGCCTTTTAGAGCTTGGCCCATCGTTTCTATTTCAAGCCTGTCACAGCCACGGAAGCCCAAGTCTGCTTAATGCAAGCAGCTCAAACACCAAACACTGAGGCGCCTGACGAAGAATGGGAGGCGCTCACACACCGTCTGGGCCCCAGCAGGGGCTCCCCCCAAGGCTCCTTCACTCCCTGCCCGCTGCCTCCTCACGCCCAGTCATACCTCAGCCTTCCAAACCCCTGTGTGTGGTGGGTGCGATTGGACCCGTTTTCAGAAGAGGAAATGGGCTCAGAGTCATGTGGCCCAACCAAGTCAACACAGGGGCTCTCTGTACTGACTGGACCTTCAAACGTTTTCTGGGTCATGGTCGTCACTCATTTTCCTCAAGGCAGGGGGCTTAGAGGCCAAGCACGGGAGGGAATCTTGCTGAAGGCAAAGAGCCGTGGCCAACTGAAGAGGCAGGAGCAGACAAATGTGTCAAAAAATCATCTAGTCCCGAGGGGGCCTCGCTGGACATCATACGCCAAACTTGGCCCATAGATAGGTCTTCATAAGCCTGCACTCTGTTTCATGACGGAATGTTGGAGAAATCATATTTTCTAAAAAAGATCCAGACGTCCAAGTCTGTCTTGAAAAACTGCAGATCTGAGCACGCCAGCCATTTGGCTAACGTTGAAGCTGACAGGCAGGAGCCCCCCCGAAAGGGACCTGACCTCTTCAGCTTCTGTTACCTGTCCAACTCTTGTTGACATTTGAGTTTATGGCCCCCGAACTATTTCCACCTCCCCACTTCCTACAGGAAAGGCAGGACCGGAAGAAGTGAAGAAACCAAAGGCAAAGGCAAACGGGGTGACCTTAAGAAGACCACTTAGCGGGCGCCTGGGTGGCTCAGTGGGTTAAGCCGCTGCCTTCGGCTCAGGTCATGATCTCAGGGTCCTGGGATCGAGGCCCGCATCGGGCTCTCTGCTCGGCAGGGAGCCTGCTTCCTCCTCTCTCTCTGCCTGCCTCTCTGCCTGCTTGTGATCTCTCTCTGTCAAATAAATAAAATCTTTAAAAAAAAAATAAAAAAAAAAAAGAAGACCACTTAGCTTCCCTCTGTGCAATTTCCTCTTTACAATGGGAATAGTATTGATGGTGCGCGTCTCAGTCAGCTCAGGCCGCCATAACAAAACACCCCGGACTGAGGGGCTTAAACAATAGACGTTCATTTTCTCACGGTTCTGGACCCTGGAATAATCAGGGGCCAGCAAATATGGTTTCTGGGGAAAGTCCCCTTCCTGGTCTTGTAGACCGTGTGCTTCTTGCTGTGTCCTCACATAGCCTTTCCTCCTGGGCAGACAGGAGGAAAATAGCTGTGAGCACTAGGGGGAAGGGGCCAGCCCTCTGGCGTCTCTCCTCACGAGGATACGACCCCTGTCAGATCAGGGACCACCTTTAGGAGCTCATTTCACCATAATTTAGACTTCTCTTGAGGCCCCATCTCCAAATAAAGCCACACTGGGAGTGGTTAGGGCTTCAACAGACAACTTCAGGGCAACACAAACATTCAGTCCATAATAACAACACCCACTTCTTAGGGTTGTTGTGTGAGGGTGGAATGACTCCATGCTTGAAGAGCTCTCAAAACGGCATCTGGCATGTAGCACATTTTCAGTAAATATTAGCAATAATATCTGATGATACCATTGAGGGTGTGGGCTTCCTCTTGCGTTGACTACCGAAAGCGACATCATCGTGAGCACCCACCCGGCTCCCCAGACAGCTGTCGTCTTCCATAAAGCCAAGGAGAGTGTTACATTTAAGAAAGGAAGACATGTTGGCACATTTCTAATGCAGAACCCTTTCCTCAAGGAGGAACCTTGAGGTTCGTTGCTCCTCAGGGAGCACCAAGGGAGATGGCCAACGGGAGACACCTGGGTGCTCTCCTCAGGGAACGTCCAACAAACTCCCTGCACAGCACTGGGCTCACATTCTTTCTTCGGCTCCCCAGGAAGATGTTTATCCTCTGAACTGCTTGTCTATGGTCTGGATACACAAATGCCCTGTTTTCCCACATGTGTGATGTTCTTGTTACCCCTTACCTGCCCTTGTGTGAGGTTCCCCAGAAGGAACGGGGGCCTCCGCGTGGGTTCTGAAGATCGAGGTCAGCAGTCATCTCTGTCCACCCCAACCCACTCTCTGCTCAGCTGTCTGCCCAGGAGGCTGTCCTCGGTGGACGGCACTTCTATCTCCTGCTCCCCCTGGACTCCTTCAGGCCTAGGGCAGAGAACAGCTCCGGTTCCTCGTCATCCTTGATGCTTCCCCCATCTTGTCAGTGCCTCTGCTGACAGACCCTTCCAAAGGGGTGGTGTCCCCTTCATATCACAGAAGGTTTCTGGACCGTCAGAAACTCCCCAGTATAGCTCCTGTATGATCACAGGCCTGGGTCAGTGTGTTCCCATGTTCCTTCAGGACACAGAGGCTATATTGCTCAGCTTACTTCATTTCATCTTCCTAAAGTACCCAAGAATCAAAAGGAGAGCGTTCTCACCATAGCCTAACCCTCCCGTGGTATCTGAGCAGTTGCTCCTCTCTGGGTAGATCTCAGGAAAATCCCACCGAGGCCAAATCCAAGTATTTGCAAGATGGTTGCTGCTACAGAGTCTGTGTCCCTCTGAAATTCATTCATGAAATCCTAACCCCTGATGGGATGACTTAGGAGGTGAGGAGGTCATAAGTGTGGAGCCCTCATGGATGGGACCAGCAGCCATATAAATTCTCCCTTGTCACTTCCGCCATGTGTGTACTCAGGGAGAAGATGGCTGTCTGTGAACCAGGAAGTGGATCCTCACCGTCGCCTTGAATCTGCAGGACTTGATGCTGGACTTCCCAGACTCTGGAACTGAGAGAAATGAACATTAGTTGATGAAAAGAAATGTAGTCTATGGTTTTTTTTTTTTTTTTTTTTAAGGGGTAGGCACAGGGCCTTCAAGTGTACTGTCCAGAGGAGGACAACAGGTGTCTCCTCTGAAAGCTGCCATTGTGACAGAAGGCAGTAATTTTACAGCAGATGATTCTCCTATTCTCTGGGTGAAAAATAGCTGTAATCCAAGAAAGTCTTAAATTTATGTTCCCTTGGGCCAAATGACCTCAAAGAACCCTACACCTCATCGGAAGGACCATTGTCCAGGGCCCTGGCTGCTGCCAGCACAGTCCCTTCCCTGGCAGCTCCCCTGGTCTTGTTCATCCTGTTTCTCACTCTCCTGCAAGCTCCGCACCCTCTGGTACCCCCTCTTCAGAGAAACAAATAAGCCCAAAATTCAAGGGACTCCCCGTGAGGGAAAAGTCTGAAGCATCAAAACAGTTCAACTTTTTGGTCATAAGGACATCTGGGAATGGTCTATGATGACCATTTAAGCCCATGTTCTTCCTATTTTAAAAAAAAAAAAAAGGTGAAAAGAAAGGAAGGGAAAAGAAACGCACTGGCTCAAGAGGGTGTAAGTGTAATTCCCAGTTCTGACACTTACTAATTATAGCATCTTGTGCAAGTTCCCTAACCTTCTAAAACCTCAGCTGCTTCCTTTGTAAAATGGAAATGATACCACCTATCTCACAAACTTAATATAGTAGACATTCACTCTGTTCTCAGGGGTTATTCATTCCCCCCTCCTTTTTTTAAAACGTTTTACTTGGAAGGAACTTCGAACTTACAGAAAAGTGGTTAACTATAAGAAGAGTGAAAAGAATGTCCATATGCCCTTTACCCAGATTCATCTACTGTTAATATTTTGTCTTATTTCCTCTCTTCCTCTCTGTTCACACACGCACACACACGCACACACTCACACGCATCCCTGTGTGCACACACATACAGTGTTTTGTTTTGTTCTGTTTTCCTGAACCACTTGGGAGTCAGGGGCTCTTTCCCCCTCTACACCTTGGTGTGTTATTTCCCAAGAATAAGAATCCGGATAGTCCCTGGATATCACTATGTAGAGTTTATCAACTTCCATAAAGTTAATATAGACGCAACACTTTTTTAAAAGATTTTATTTATTTATTCGAGAGAGAGAGCCCAAATGGAGGGAGGGGCAGAGGAAAAAGGAGAAGCAGACTCCCCACTGAGCAGGGAGCCCAACAGACAGACAGACAGACAGAGGCGGGGCTTAATCCCAGTACCCTGAGATCATGACCTGAGCTAAAGTCAGATGCTCACCCAGGTGCCCCTTCATATAGACACAATACTATCTGCTTGAACGTCTATGTTCCTGTTTTGTCACTTGGTCTAAGAACATCGCTCACATCATTTGGTCCCTGCAGGTCAAGACCAAAACTACAGGTTTTTGATCAATCAGGGTCACACTTAGTTGCCTTGTCTCTTTGGTTTTCATTAATATGGAACATTTCCACAGATTTTTTTGTCCTTTAGTACCTTGACAGTTAAAACATACAGTTTTAAAAACAGAACGTTCCTTATTTTGGATAAGTCTGAGGCTTGTTCATGATGAGATTCATGCTATGGTTTTAGAAAGACTGAGTTCCCATCAGTACTTCTAACTCCCGTTCCTGCCACAGGGTCCGGTCCTCCTTTGGCTCTCCCCATCCCCCATCGGTACGTTCCCTTGTCCTTGTGAGAGCACTAGTCCCAAGGCTGAGAGTAATACTCATGGTCTCCCTTCTCCGTGACCTCTCCTAGACTTTCCTTCCCTTACTCTCATCCAACAACTCAGCTACCTTACCCGGATGGGCTGCCTGACTGGGTCATCTTCATAGGCGGGAGAAGGTCAATGTTCTTAATTAAACTGCCTTTACTGAGTTTAATTGCTATTGCTGCCAAATTATTGCTTTCCCAGGAGCAATCCCAGTGAGTCCCTTGGGTACCCTCCCATCCGGGCCCCTCGAAGTAACTAGAATCACTATATTTTAACTCCTTTCTTTGTCTTCTGGCCCAAAGTGACCGAAACAGCCAGGTGGCAGTCACAGCTCCAGGTCAGTGGAACCTTACGGTGCACCCTACCAGAGCGATCTTTCTGGAAACCAGCCGCTTACCTAACACAGTCCAAAGCTTCCGAGACAAAAAGCACAAATTCCTCGTGGGTCATGGGCTGTAATTGTGAAAGGTGCCACCTTTCCATCCCTTGGTTCTGGGGTTCATTCTTTCTAGCTGTTAAGGATTAAGTGCCATACAGAGGTCATTAGCTCAAAGCATAGTACAACATGGAGGACGGTACCACAACTCTGCAAAGTGTTGTACCCTCGCTTTGCCTGAACTGAGTTCCAAAAGGCTTGTTCACTACATTATTGGGTCAGCTGTTTCTGGGTTCAGGCTGAGAGCGGTAGACCATGGTCATGAGCCTCTTGCTGGCCCGTCTTTCACCATCCGATGGGTCTCTGGTTCTGAGGAAATGTCTAAGGTAGCACATCAATGGATGTGTGTTCTGGAACCTCTCAGATGAGGGTACTGCTCGAAGCCCTGTGGGCAGGGGAGGCAAACCCACAGATTCTGTTTACATTGGTTGTGGTCAAGTCAGCTCTCAGCACCCTCCGAGGTAGAAGGTCCGTGTAAACTTACCTGCTCCTGGATGGCTATCCGAGCAATGTTGTGAGACTGGGCTCTTGGCATCAGTCCCTGCTGGTGGCCAGTTGGGCTCACTTGGCAACAGCAATAGCTTTGGGCCAGCCAGATTTGGCTTAGATTTGGAAATTAGGTGAGGATCTATAATCTTCCATTATGGGGACCAGAGTCAACCTGCTGCTCACCAGCTATTTTTTTCTGATTATGCAAACCAAGCAATAGCCTAGGTGGCTGTTCCTCTATCCCACCCCCCGGAAGGGGGACAATAGGTATCAGTTTGACTGGAATGGTCCTGGGGTATACCACCTGTCCCCATGTAATCATTACCAGCACACCTTTTCTCTCTTAAAAGGAGCTTAATGTGGAAAATAAATTATACAAATACCTGTCCCTTAGGAACGCCATGATCTATTAGCCGGCATGAGTCCATGCAGAGAAGGTGGCTCTGATCGCCCTTCTATCTTGTTGTCTCTTGTGAAATGTTCACCTTGTCCTCGATGATGAAGTGCTCCCACCTCGCCTCTGCAATTCGGGGATTTGGGTCATCTCTGCTAAGGCAGCCCACTTATCCAGCATCTTTCCCCTACGTCACCCCTAGACCCAAGGATAGTCCCTGTACCACTTCTTACTCATGTAACCTTTCTCGTTTTGTAATGAATGGGAAGTGAGTGACGCGAGTGTCCTCGGGGCTGGCCCACAGAACCAGTCAGGTGATTGGTTCTTGAGCTTTACTTAATAAAACCTTCTTTCTTTTTTTAAGGTTTTATTTATTTGAGGCAGAGAGAGCGTATGAGCGGGGGCGGGGAGGGTGAGGATCAAAGGCAGAAGCAGACGCCCCGCTGAGCAGGGAGGCCAAACAGGATTCAATCCCGGGACTCCAGAATCATGATCTGAGCCACCCAGGTGCCCTAATAAAACTCTGTAATATTCCCTTTTTCCTGGCTCTTCTGACACCTCCTCTCCGCTACACGAGGAAGTCTGCTTTTTCCACTTTGCTTATCGTTGAGACAAGGCTTCAAAGACCCATCCAAATAAACAAGGGGATTGGGACAAGCTCCAGACGTTCTTGCTAAAACTAAATGCTGATTTCTGTAGGAGTATCCCCACATCAGTGACTTCTCCCCACGGAGCTTTCTGCTTCCCCCTCCACGCCTGCCCCCCAACATATTCAGGATGCACACATGTTTCCACAGTTCCTGCCAGTGCCCATCAGCCAAGCCCTACAACATCTTTGGCTAGGACCCCGTTTCTCTCTGGATGGGGACTTCTTTCCAATGTGGCCTGTGCTAGCACTTTCCCTGGATATCGGTAGGGGCAACAGGTGGTCTTGAGAACAAGCCATGGAGAAGGAGGTTTTCCCTGGGCAGGAGCATTCACAAGGGATTCGAAGCATCCAGAACTTTCATCCACTGAGACAGCTCTATTCCAGGACGCCGGGTCCCACTCTTTCCCTATCAGGCCTTTGACCCTGACATGGAAGCCTGTGAAGGCCATGTATCTAGGATCTTTTGCAGTTCTGCTCCTCTGTGATCAGGTCCTGGGTTTGATTTTATGCAGTAGGAAGTAAGACTCTTAAACTTGTTGCGGAGGCTCTCTGGCTTTCAGAACATTCCATGAACAAGTAATTAATGGCACTGAGCCTGTCATTTTCTGTTCAAGGTCTCTCATACCTTATAATTATCATTGTTTCCAAACCGATGGACTTGCCATAGCGACTCGATCTCCTAAGGTCTTGCTCTCCACCCAATTCACCCCGATTAAACACAAGTGAAATGTGCAAAGATCCCGCATATCAGAGCTCTTGTCTTCCCTCTTATCACCAGCGAAGGGTTCTACTGATTTCAGACGGGGAGGCCAGATAACCCCGAAATCCATCCTGAGCACTTGCTTTCTAGAACCACTCGTGGAACCCATTGTTTTAGCTAGGTTTCCCTAGAAAAACAGAATCTGAAGCAGCGATCAAATCTGCCAGAGAACGCAGCCAGAGTGAGCACGAGAGGGAACCGGGGGAGGAAAGGAGAAGCAGTAGAAGGTGAGACGTTCTCACACCGGCGGCTGCGTCACGGCCGGCTGCCGGGAGCCGAGGCCGGTCACTCGGTAGGGATGTGTGCTCAGCCTCGGGGGACATCTCCAGACAGGCTCTGCTGGAAAAGCACACCTCCGAGTTGTCCACAGAAAGGGAGGACGAAGAATGAACTTACCAGCCCAGATCTCTCTCACCTGCTGTTTCCTCACTGATCGAAAGGAATTGATTCCTTAAGAGGCATCATCTAGCCCCTTCTGAGTCTAGAAGCCCATCCGCACGTGGGGCTGGCCAGCCTGTCTGTGCAGCCACACCAAGAGGGTCCTGCCTGGGGCGGGTGACTGGTCCCTTCCAGATGGCTAAACCGATCGGGCTGGCTGTGGAGGCAGCCGTGGAGCCTGGAGAAAGGCGACTCTAGCCAAGGTGTGTTCGAACCGTGCTATCAACCAGGCTATTAACATCAACAAGTGCTGGAGCTAGATAGATGGACCCTAAGGTGGGATTTTGTCTGACGTACCTCTGAGACCTCAGCAGCTGGCACTTGAAAAAGGAGACACTATTGACCCGCTTTTCTTGCTCCAAACCTTCCACTGCACATGTCTGCTAGTCCGTTCATTATACCCTCAGACGGCAGTGACCATGCTCTCAGTGGCTGAGCGTCTAGTCACCATGTGTCCCCGTTCAAATCACAAGTTGGCTCTGGGTCCCACTGTGTGTGTCTATATGGCCACGCCACCCTTACTGTTTGGACTTTCAAAACCCATCATCTGTCTGGCCTGGGTTCAGTGTTATGTAACACTAAGTACACAAGGAAATGAAGACTAGAGCTGGCTGGTCCATGCAATAAACACAGTTCTGTAATGCAAAAGATTTCTCAACAAAAGGACCCTCTGTCTCTCAGTCCTTCACTGGCACTACACAGTTCGGTTCAGAAGCCTTCTTATCACCTTTCAGGAAAAGTAGCCAAAGCTCCTAGCTCTCTTCATACGCCATGTCACTTGGGTCCCTGTGGCAGCCCACTCCAGGGAAGAAGAGAACGGACAGCTGGAATTTGGGAGACGAACAACAAATGCTTTCCCCCCAGCTGTCAGGGAGTTCCGGGTTGTCTGGAGCAGGAACAAGAACTGATAAACCTCTCTGGTCCATAGGATTTGATTCAGGTACAGCAGGACCCAGGCCCTGGTATAATAGGGTAATTGTACTTGTTTGGACTTGGCCTGAGTGGGACACTGGGAATTGATGCCAAGGAAGGTGAAACTTGCCAGACATTCTTCGATTTTTGCCAACGGATCATTTGGGCTTTGAGAGCTCCATTTTCTCCTGCGGGACTGTGAGGCCAAATTCGCATCCTGGGCACAAGATCCTCATCCTCATGTGGCCTCCAGAGACTTGAAACTCAGGGGAAGTAAGGAGAGGGGGTGGACTGGAGAGGGGAGGGAGCAGAGGAAGGATGTTCAAGATGAGAAAGCAGATCACTCCCTGAGGCACGTGTTCTTTCAATGGAGAAATGAAACCTGAAGCAATTATATGGTGAGAGGATAATTTTCTTTCAGTTTCCTGATTTTTTTTTTCAAGGGTGCCATTTCATTTGCATCATTCAGACAATTTTTTGAATTGGTTCACTTCTTGTTGTCTGAATGGACCTACATTATTGTTCTCATTCCAGGACCTCTGCGGGCGCCGACCACTCACCGTGCGCTCCAACAGCAGTGGCTCTTCGATGACCATGTTCTTAATTCCAGGTTAACTTAGCATTGCTATCACAACTGCTTACCCTCCCAAAACAGGCACAGAATTTATGGCCACTTTCTTAAGTGAGAGAGGAAACCAGAGAATCAGAGAACCTTAGAGCCAGAATAGACCTCTCGTGTGTGTGTGTGTGTGTGTGTGTGTGTGTGTGTGTGTGTGTGTATTTGGGGGAGCGGTACCCTACTGCCTCTTTTCAGAAAGAGAAGTTAAGGCATAGAACAGGCAAGTGGCTTGTCCTGGGTCACACAGCTTAGCCAAGTGACAAACCTGGACTTTTGGTGTCTAGTATGGTGCTCTTCCCATCTCAGTTTTTGTGTTTTTACTTTTCTTACTAGGTGGCTCAGACAGTTAAGACTCCTGATTTCAGCTCAGGTCACGATCTCCCCGTTGGGTAATTAAGCCCCACACCTGGCTCCCTGCTCAGTGCGGAGTCTGCTTGCCCCTCTCCCTCTGCCCCTTCCCCGCCCCTTCAAAAGTAAATTAAATAAATAAAGTCTCTTTTTTTTTTTTCCCTTTAAGGGAGAGGGAAAGGCGTCTTTAAGACAAAAATATTTTTTGGAGAGTGTGGAAAGACTCCCACTTCGCCATGGTTTTCAAGTAACTCTCCAGCCCCTGCTCTAACTCAAACTGTGAGAGAATAGTTGGGGCCTGGCTGACCTCCTGGGCCATGTCAGGCCATGACAGCGCATGTCAGCATGGGTCCAAAAGGAATTTATTAATGAAGACTAATGTCAGAAGGTACATGCTGTGTGTGCCCCCTAATTGGATTTGGAAAATCCGTAATGTGAGATTTAAAAAAAAAAAAAAAAGATTTAATTTTGTGCCTTCGTGTGACAGCCCCTGCCTAAACCGTCCATCACTCCCTGCCAGGGGCAGGTGACTGTCCAGCCTTCCTCAGGGAACGAAGTTCTCAAGACAAGCCCTCCCACACCTTGGGGTCACTTCTTGGGTGGCTTTGTTTCTCCTCTGCTTCCCACAGTTGCACACCTTCGGCGGCCACCATCCCTGGGGAAACTCGGTCTTAAGTCCCATGCACAAACGCTCCAGCCCCGCGGGGCTCCCAGGACAAGACTGCGATTGGATTTCGCGTGGCCGCCCAGCTCCCCCTGCTCCTCTCCTCTCCTGCCCGGGAATCCCCGGAGCCAATCAGAGCGTCGCGGAGCTCCCGGTTGTAGAGTCCCGAGCCCGGGACCCGCCCCTCTTTGTTGCGGTGGCCAATGGACGCGTTCAGAACATCGGCGGCCGCCCGGGTGACTCGGTTATATGTCACAGAATAACATTCGAGAATGGGACATGGAATGAGGCGACGGCTGCAGCAGCCCCAGCAGCCGCAGCAGCCCCAGCAGCCCCAGGCCCAGGCCCAGCCCCCGCAGCCGCCGCAGCAGCCCCCGCCGCCCCCGCCGCCCGGAGAAGCTCCGCGGCCATGAGGCCCCTGGCCGGCCCGAGGTAGGGTCGGGGGGCTGCGGCGCGCCCGCCTCGCGCCCCGCCCGCAGCCAGTCCCCCGGGTGCCTGGCGCTGGAACTCGGGGAGGGGTGGGGGCGGCGCCACTTGCACGGGCGCCTGGGAGCCGCAGCCGGTCCTCGCCCACCGGCTCCCGGAGGGCCTCCGGGCCGAATCGCGGCCGCCTTTGCAAGCCGAGGCTGCTGCTGCTGCGCCCTCGCGGCAGCCCGGGCGCTCACGTGCCGGTACGTTCCGGGCGCGACTGGCGCTCTGCCACATCTGGCACCAAGGAATGCGTGGAGCCTTGCGGGGACCTCCTGCTCCTTCACGCAGCACGAGCTGTCTTTCTTCTCCCAACCCGTCCACTCCGCACCTTCCGCGCTCCGTGGATCCCCCTCCGGGTGTCTGAGGGCGGGTGTGAAGCTTGGGGGCAAAATTCGAGTCGCCTTCCTCGGGAATTGCAGGGCTGCAAGCTCGTGGGCAATTGCTGGAGGGGTCTGTCGGCGCGCGGGGGGGAGCGGGGAGTGACGCGGGGCCACTCCGAGGCCCCGCCGCCGTTGGACACAGTGCGCCCCGCCTCTGGTGTCCACTTACCCGTGGTGTGTGCTGTGTCTCCACTGATTTCAGGCTCGGCCCGTAAGCGGAGCTCCAGCCGCCGCTCCCGGTTCGCGCGTCCTGCGGCAGCCAGAGGCATGGAGAAGGCCGTCCCCGCGGGGCGCTGATCCCTGTGCCGCGCCCGCGCGCACACGCCCCCCCGCGCCGCCGCCGCCGCCGCGCGCCCCCCGCACCCCCGCCCCGCCCCGGCCCCACCATGACCGGCTCCGCGGCCGACACTCACCGCTGCCCACACCCCAAAGGCGCCAAAGGCACCCGGTCCCGGAGCAGCCACGCGCGGCCCGTGAGCCTCGCCACCAGTGGGGGCTCGGAGGAGGAGGACAAAGACGGCGGGGTGCTGTTTCACGTTAACAAGAGCGGCTTCCCCATCGACAGCCACACCTGGGAGCGCATGTGGATGCACGTGGCTAAGGTGCACCCCAAGGGGGGAGAAATGGTGGGCGCCATCAGGAACGCCACCTTCTTGGCAAAGGTCAGAGGCTTCGATGGACAGGGTGGGGTGGGCAATGATGGGAACACTTCAATCTGCATAGCAAGTAGAGGCGATGTCCATTTTCCTGGTCCGGTTCTGGACTCCCTTATGCTCCCCCATTCTTCCGGGCCGGTCCCCCTTTGCTTAATTGAGACGTTTGTCTTGGAAGCCTTAGAAATGGGGGAGGGAGAGATGGAGGGCTTGCAGTCCTGGGACTGTGTGGTCTGGCGGTGCCAAGGGTTCTTTGAATCTCCAGCCAAACTCTGTTTGCTACCCCCATCACCTCCTCCAGCAAAAGCTATAAGCCACCTGGTAGCCACCAGGTAACACCAGTGTTGCCAAGAATGCTCAGAAACCCCCCCCCCCCCCCCAGGGATCACACCCTCCTTTTCCTCTTTGGAGACTCTTAAGTCCTTGCCTGTCTCTCCTTTGCAAATGATTTATCAGGCTGTGAATGAATTTTGCAATCAACCAGTCAGACTTCTCAGCGTGAATCATTTCTAGACTTTTTGCCAATTCTTTTTTTCATGACAGTGACTTTCACCTCTGAAACTTGCAAAGCAGTGAACTGTCTCTTTTCTCAGCTTATCTGAGCTCCAAGAAAAAAAAGAAAAAAAAAAAAAGAAGAAGAAGAGCTTTGGCTATTGCTTAAAAGGGACTTTCCAGTGCACATGATGCATTAGTCTCCCTGGATAGAGATGGAGGCTCAGGAGCGAAACTCTTTCTACCTTGGAGAGAAGCCAGCGAGCAGACTGAGTCTGGTGGCCAAGGATATAGTTAGTAAGACGGAGGGAGGGAGATGTGTGGTGGTCACTCTATGAGACCTCAGAAAGCAAGCTGCAGAGAAATGCTACAGAGCCTGGGGGTGATGGCATAGCAGATGGTTTTCGTTGCCCCCTGGGGACACTGGTGTGGCTGAGACGACTTCTGGGCTGGTCTAGGAATGCCAGACCTGAGACCTGAAAGGCCATCTGGCTGAGTCCCTAACCTGGAGCATCTGGTGACCTGAGCATCTGAGCCCTGCAGGCCAGAGAGCTGCATGTGCCCTTGAGGGGAGTGACAGGGCCCAGAAGCTTCCTGCTGCAATCATTCAGTGCTTTATTGCAGCAGGTCACGGAGCCCTTCACTATGCCCAATGAGGACATTTCTTGCTTTGTTGCCGGCTGTGATTTACCCCTGCTGGGCTTTCCTGGAGCAGGAGAACAACGCTGGTCTCGGCTGGCAGTTCTGACTTCAGATTTTTGTCCTTCCTTGACTGAGGCGTGCTTTACTTAAGGAGGACCTGGGAGCCCTTTAGCCCTGGAAGAGAGGTGGCCACAGGGGACCAAGGCCTGTTCCTGCTGTCCTATGCTGCAAATCTAATTCAGCTCCCGACCTCTGACCCTACTGCTAAGGGTGGCTTTGGCTTTCTCCTGGTCTTGTGTGTGCAGACCCCTTTTCTCCATAGGAATCAGAAAGTGTTTTTTTTGGTGGAGACTGCTCTCCCCCCTCTCAGCAGAATCCCTTCTTCTTCCCAGAGACCTCGTGGGGATGGGGAGCTCATCACCTCACAGGGCAGCTCGCCCAGAGCCTGGCCAGATTTGGGTGTTGGTGGTTGGGAAACTCTTGTCTTCAGTGGCACAGAAATTCTCCTTTTTCACCTTCAGCCCCATGTGACCACTAATTGTTGGGTTGCCCTTTGAATCAGAGCAGCGCACCCCTACCTCCTTCACTATTCATAGCTCCCTAGAATGTTACTACGACACAGCCTTCTTGGAATAAAAATCAAGGGACTGAATTCTAGTCCTGGTGGTGCTGCCTCTGGCTTTGTGGCCTCAGTCACTCACTTAAAAAAAACAAACTCTGGTCTTAGTTTTCTCATCTGTAAAATGGGAATTGACAAGATTTCATATCAAGTTCCTTCCAGCTCTTCAGTCCCTTGACGATAAGACCTACGTGTCTCCAGATCTCCAATGCTGAGCTGTGTGACAACAGAGTTGACTTAGAACAAGTCCTCAGGACCGTGACCTTCCGTCATTCTGCATCTTCCTTTAGTTCTTTGTCCTCACGTAACTCCTTTCACTGTGTCTTAGTGTCACAGTTCCCAGATCAAAGCACTCTCCTCACCCTCTTTCTAGGACACTTGCTAGTTTGTCAGCAGTCAGTCCTCTAAAATAAGCACCTATGAAACACAATATTCTCAATGTTGTCTGAGTGGTTTAAAACACAGATTACTTTCCCCTGAGACCTGTACCTGATGTTTCCATTATTGTGGCTGAATGATGTGTTCTTGGGAAAAAAAAAAAAAAAAAAGTTCCCTTTTATACATAGCAACCACACCGTCTTATCTTTTCGCAGCAACCTGAAGTCACAGCAGAACTCCTGCCAGGCTGGGAAAACCCCAGGCCAAACACAGACCTTGGCTTTTTGAACCTGAACTTAACATTTCTCTCTCTTACGTTGCATCATAATAGCGTGTTCTCTGACTCCATCTCCGTATCCCCTTCTCCCAGGTCCTGACCTTCCCCAACCCCTGACCCCTACCTAGGTCCTGAGACGGGAAACATCTTCAAAACAGCTTCTGGTTCCAGGGACCACTTCTTTGAACAGTCCAAGGGCTGTTCTCACACTCAGCTGGGCAGACTTTTCCCTTTGGGTCTGTGTCTTTTCTCCTTTAGCAAGTGTCTTGCTGAGGACTTTGTATAGAAGAGGAGTGGTGGGGGCGCCTGGGTGGCAAAGCCTCTGCCTTCGGCTCAGGTCATGATCTCAGAGTCCTGGGATTGAGCCTCGAATCGGGCTCTCTGCTCAGCAGGGAGCCTGCTTCCCCCTCCCTCTCTGCCTGTCTGCCTGCCTACTTGTGATCTCTCTCTCTCTCTGTCAAATTAATAAATAAAATAAAATAAAATAAAAAGAGGAGTGGGGGTGGGCAATGGTAGAGCGCTGGAAGGTACAAGAACTTTAAGAGGAGGATGGAATGCTACTTCTTTGAGGCCATTTTGTGAACAGCCCTGGGAAGTTCTGCTCACAGGTCCAGGTCCCTCTACCTGGGCAGGGGCGGGAGTGGGAGGTTTGGGGCTCAGGGGTCTGGGGGTTCACCCCATCTGCAAGCCTCCTTTTAAATGTGTGACTGCAGGCCTTGCCCCTGGTGGTTACTGGGTCCAAGGCAGCAGCGGACTAGGTGAAGGCGGGGGCTTTTCACGGAAAGTCGGAAAAGCAGCAGAGTCAGTCGGAGGATGGTGGAGGATGAGAAAGGCGAGGCGGAGAGAGCGCCCGGCCCAGAAAAGAGAGCAGGGTGTGCTCGGAAGCCGCTCCTCCTGCTTCTCTCCCGGCTGAGCTGAACTCTCCAAGGGGCAGCCAGAATGGATTCAGCAGGAAACAGTGATCGTTTCTTAAAGACCCCACGTTTTCGTGCCTCATTCTCATGTCGGTTCTAAATTAGGGAAGGATTCCGTTTTAGAGGACTCCGCTTTGCCTGAGCAGAGAGGTGTGAGACTGCGAGTCTGCGGCCAGGGCCCCCTTCTGCCCGCTGCTAGCTCACACGGGCAGCACACTCCTGCCTCTGGAACCGTGGTCTGTCCTTCCTGCTTGGCCCAAGGTTGAGACCCCCCCAGAGCTCCATACCAGGACACCCTCAACAGGGGCCTGGCTGCCCTTGAGGCAGAGGCCTGGGCTCCATTCTGGGCTGGTGACTGATGTTCTGTGCTGCTTCTCCGAGTTGCCTGGTGTGTCTGCGCTGGTAACTGTTTCTTCCAGAGCAGGGGCAGCAAAAGGCTTTGCTTTCTTCTCATTCTTTCTGCTTAAAGATTCCTGGCGCCCAGTGTTCTGGCTTGCCTCCTTGCTTTCTCTTCTGCCTTTCTGCTTCTCTTGCTTATGGGGATGCCATTTGCACACCTGTGTCCCCTGACATCATTTCTCCCTGCATTCTTTGGACAGGTGATTCTGTTTGCCGAGAATGGGATGAGAAGGAGCCTGACCACAGAAGCCTTGCCCGTGGTTCCTTTCCGTATTCTTGAACAATAACCTTCCTACCCAGCCCATTCCTTCCTCCTGTCCCCCACCCCCCAGGGACCCAGACCACAGGCCTATGTAGAGAGGCTGGTTTTGACCTCTTCCCTCTGGATTCCACCTCCCTCAGCTGGGCTGTGACTTGAGGGGCTGGTGGCAGGCGGCAGGTGGCAGGAACCTTGAGGGGAAGGGCCGTGGAAATCGAGGCTGGGGTTTCAGGTGAAACAGGGGAAAATAACATGAGGAGGGACTCTTAGGGTCTGTCAAGGAGGAGAAGATAAAAAAAAGTGTGCCAAGCGCATTTTATAAAAAGGTTGTAGCAATTTATGTTCCCATTGTGCCTTTTAAGAGCATCCCTGTCAACATTAGGTGTCCACATTTCAGAACAGCTCTACTGATTGGAGGTGAAAATGGCATGTTGCAGTGGATTTACTTTGCATTTCTTTCTTTTAAGCTTTTATTTATTTATTTGTCAGAGAGAGAGAGGGAGAGGAGACAAGCAGGGGGAGTAGCAGGCAGAGGGAGAGGGGGAAGCAGGCTCCCCTCTGAGCAGGGAGCCCGATGCAGGACTCGGTCCCAGGACCCTGGGATCATGACCTGAGCCCAAGGCAGACACGGAGCCCAATGAACCACCCAGGCGCCCCTTTACTTTGCATTTCTTAAATTATTAGTGAGCTTGAAATTCTTTTTTGAATATTTATTCACTTTTTTGGTAAATTGTCTTTTCATGACTGTTTTTAAAATTACGATAAAATATCCAAAACCTAATTTTACCATTTTAACCATCTTTAAGTGTACAGTTCTGTGCATTAAGTAATTCTCACTGTTGTGTTCCATCTCCAGAAGTTTTCCTTCTTCCCTGGCTGAGACTTTGTACCTATTCAACGCTGACTCCGTCTTCTCCCACCCCTCCGTCCCTGGCAACCACCCGTGGGCTTTGTCTGTATGAATCTGATGGCTGTGGGAGCCTCAGACGGCTGGCCCCTCTTCGCCACTGTTCCGCTTTCTACGGTTTCTGCCATCCATGGTTCCCAGCTCTCTGGAAGCAGGCGATCCTCTTTCTGACCTTTGGTCAGAAGGTCAACAGTAACCTAACGCCAGGTCACGATGCCTTACGTCATTTCCCTCGGTTCGTCTCATTATGTAGGCATTTCATCACCTCCTATTTCAAGAAGGGTGAATAGACTACAATTAGAGATTTTGAGAAAGATCATATTCACATAATTTTTATTACAGAATGTTGTTATATCTGTCCTATTTTACTGATTGTCTTAATCTCCTTACCAGGCCTAATTTATAAATGAAACTTTATCATAGGTATATGTATGCATGGGGAAAAAAAAAACCAGTATATTTAGGGCTTGGCACTATCTGCAGATTCAGGCATCTGTGGGGGGGGTCTCAGAATGTATACCCTGCGGGTAAAGGCGTATGATGGTGAAAGAGGTATCCTATACTATTTGTCCCTTTGTGTTTTGCTTATTTCACTAAGTATGTTCTCAAGGTTTATCACATTGTAGCTTGTGTCAAGGTTCATCATGTAGCTTGTGTCAAAATGTCCTTTTTTTAAATTTCATTTTTATTTTATTTTATTTTTTTGGAGATTTTATTTATTTGTCAGAGAGAGAGAGTGTACACACAAGCAGGGAGACTGGCAGGCAGAGGCAGCGAGAGAAGCAGGCTCCCTGCCAAGCAAGGAGCCCGATGCGGGACTCGATCCCAGGACTCTGGGATCATGACCTGAGCTGTAGGCAGTGGCTTAACCAACTGAGCCACCCAGGGGTCCCTCAAAATGTCCTTTCTTAATGCCAAATAATATTCTATTGTATGTATTTACCATATTTTAAAAAATAAGCTATGCCCAACATGGGGCTCAAACCCTTGACCCTCGAGATCAAGAGTCCCACGCTCTACTGACTGAGCCGGCCAGGTGCCCCTGTACCACGTTTTGTTTATCCATTCAGCTGTCAAAGGACATTTGGGTTGCTTCTACCTTTCGGGACATTTTTTTTTTCATTAAAGACCAAAGAGTTTTCTTTTATTTTTTATTATTTTAAGTAACCTCTACATTCCATGTGGGGCTTGAACTCATGATCACGAGATCAAGAGTTGCATCCTGTACTGATGCGCCCGCCAGGGGCCCCTGAAGAGTTTTCTTAAAACTTTGAATGAACTTGTCATGAATGAAGGATATTAGCTCCTGGTCAAGACGTGTCTGAAGGGGGAAATGACTGTGTTCTCCTCCTCCACTGGGGTGAGAAGGCATCTTTGCGATGTTCCACGTGGAGTGTGCAGAGACTCGGGCCCTGCTGACTTTATCTTCTAGTTCCAGGAAAGTGCAGACCGTCCAGGCTTCCCCAGGCTAGATCCCGAAAACACATCAGTAATGAAGGCTAACATAGCCAGCCCTTCCAGAATACCAAGCGCCAATGCCAAGTTGCCGGCTTTGTACATTAGGTCCTACAATCCTCACAACCCGCCCCGACGGTTTGAAGTAGGTGATAGTTTCCTATTTTATCAAGGAAGAAATGGGCTTAGAGAAGTCATGGAGCTCGACAGCGTCCGCAGCGAGTAGGTGATAGACCAGGGACTCGGATCTTGTGTCTGTCTCATAATTAGCAGCCAAGGAGCCCGCCTGGTTTGTACAGTGCATTGTCCTTTGGGGGCACTGGCGGCCTAAGGTGCTAGTTGGGAGCCGGCTGCCAGCCGGAGCCCCGGCCAGCCATCCCAGACAGCAGGGTGAGTTGTAGCCTGATGACATCAGCCCTCAGCTGTCTCGGCTCGTCTCCCCCTCGCAGCCCTGCTCCCCAGCTGGGGCTGGTGGAATGTGGCCACAGCTCCCGCACGCGCTCAGCCGGGTCTGAGGTAACCAGGCAGCTGTTTTTAAAAGCCTCTGGGCGCCACCGGGCTGCTATTCTGAGGACCAGCTGCTGCCTGTTTCCCACCCCACCATCTGGGTCTTGTGGGCTCTGTTGGGCTTTGGGGGAGTTGAAATAATTTGGTGGTTGGTCCCCACAGCCACCTCTGAACCAAGTCCCTTGGCTCTGGCAGGGATCTGGCCAAGGGACACCCCTCTGAGGATCCGTTAGGTGATTGGTGATTCTTTGGGGTTATTTCCACATGCTTTTACCATCTTTTGTATTAAATAGAATCAAACAGCACTTTATGTGCAGAAATGCTGTCTCATTCCCCTCCACCCTTCCTCCATCTCCGTGTTCCCTCGTCCCTGGCCTAGAGCTTGGAACACAGCAGGTGCTAAAGAAATGTTTTGTCACATCTCCCCTTCTCTCCTCACTTCTCCGTGACATCTCTGGCACATCCTGATGCAGAATTCCAGGTATGGGTAGATCCGTGGATGTTACTGCAAAAGCAAGGACAAGATTGATGCTTCTAGTGTTTGTAAGGAAATATTTCATAATACATAGTACATTTCCTCAGTGTGCACGCGCACCTGCGCACGGGGCAGGGTCACGTGAGCCAATGGTCCCATTGGAACCTTTTGCTCCCCAAAATTACTCTCCAAGACAGAAATGTGATTTGTGTTGTAAACAAAGTGTAGTTTGCAGAACAGCTGTGTGTGTGTGTGTGTGTGTGTACACACCCCCTCACATTCACACACAGACACACACACACACTCAGCACCTTGGCTGTGAAGTGGGATGTGTGATTAGTTTCCTTTCTGCTGAAGGGGCAGTTGCTGCGAGATAGAAAGTTGCAAAGCCGAGAGAAAAGAGAAGCCCGAGAGGGAGCGAAAGTCAGGTGGCATTTTTAGTAAATGCAGCTAAACTTGTGGAAGGTGTGGAAGGTGTGGAAGTAGGGCAGGGGCCCGCCACAGGCCCCGGGGCAGCGCACCCTCCCACGTCGCTGCGGGCCCGAGCCTGGAGAGCAGGGGGAGAGCCAGAGCACGCCCTTCGGGGGTGTCTGTCCCTGGGGCCCAGCCAGGCGGCCCAGAACTGTCCCCAAGTCTCTCCAACCAGCAGCTTCACCGTTGTCAGCTAAGCACTAAATCCCCAGAGCCTCCCTTTCCCTGTTTTCTCGAGGATGAACTAATCGCCCCGGCCCCTTCTGCTCCTCCCTAAGTGGCTTACGCCTGGAGGAGCTTCCCCTTTCCTTCAGGGCAGCAGCTCTCCTAGAGCCCCAGGCTCACGGGGACAGAGTGTCTCTGTCATCCCCAGCCCTGCCCCGCCGGAGGCTAAGCTTCAGGGACCTAGACGCACACAGGAGGAGGAAATGCCATCCCTTGCTTCCCAGGAAGAGACGGGCTGGGGGAGAAGCCCCTGCTTGTGCTCGCTCTTGGCCTCTTTGGCCGCTCAGAGCTGCCTGGTGTCTCAGAGCTGGCGTCTTAGCTCTAAACTCCTGGGAAGAGGCACTCCCCCCCTCCCCCACCACAAGTGTCACCTGCTGTTCTCTTCTCTTCCGGGCAGCAGTTAGAGCTTCGTGCTCTAACCGTGCTTTGTGCTCAGTCATAGACACTCGGTGGGTGCTGACCAAGGGGCAGGCGAGGAAAAGAGGTGCCTGGGCAGTTGTGAGGGGTAAAAGGGTAGGATGGCTCATGAGTCAGACGGGCTGCCCTTACCTGGGGAGAGTCATGGCCAGAGGGGGGTCTTTGCTAATCCACTGGGCCAGACTCGGGGAGGGGCCGCGATGGACATGGTGTTGAGGACCGAAGGCATGTGTGGCACCAGGTTGCATTCCTTCAGGGCACCATAGGTCTCATCGCTTCTCGGCCTTTTGGCTAAGGTCAAGTGCAGGGCACCAGAGGTCTTGCATTGGTGGTGTCCCGGAGTATAAAGGTTCATACCAGCCATGCAGCAGAAGGTGCAGCCGTGCAGTGAAAATGTGAGGGTGACTGGGGCGCGCCTGTGAACACCCTGGGCCAGGCAGAGTGGGGGACACTACAGACAGGGTCCTTGGCTGAAGGAGACGAGGCTGAGGCCCCCGTGGGGAGGCAGGCTGCGTTCACATTCACAAAACACAGAGGGCCGTAGAGAGTCGTGGTGCCCCAGGGCAGAATATGCGGAGCGGAGCTCCAGCGAGGGACCCCGTGGTCTGGGGAGACCTTGTGCCGGCGGCCGTCTGCTGTGCTTCCCTCCCCATGGCTGCCCGCAGACACTGGACCCGCTGCATCTCCTCGATAAAGACTTCTCTCTCTACTGCTTTGCAGCCTTCAGTGCCGCAGGTTCCGAACTACAGGCTGTCGATGACGATCCCAGACTGGCTTCAGGCAATCCAGACCTACATGAAGACACTACAGTATCCTTCCAACCAGGGTCTGGGCGGACCCCACGGGGACGGGCGCGGTGACCTCGAGCCTCCTGGCAGGTCTGTCCCTGGCTGGTCAGCAAATGCTCCCTAAGGTTGGTGAGGCCGGACATAGAGGGGTGCCCCCATGTGAGTCTGGAAGGCATGATCATGGGGGAATGTACTTGCCATGATCAGACCTTTACCCTGTTAGGCAGGTGCGGGCTGGGAGGGCAAGGCACGGTGAGGCAGCAGTGGCCGCCCGGGTCCCTCTCCCTTCCTCCCCCTGCCTCTCCCTTCCTTCGTCATGGTCTTTGTTTCCCTCTGCCTCTTTTCCTCTGCTGTCCGTCCCTCGTCCCTTCTGGGCTTTTTTTCTGCTCTTTTTCTTTCCTTTCTGACTTTTCTGCCTCCAGCGTGACTGCTCATGGTCTGTAGGAGACCCACATGGCATTCAATGCCTTTGGCTCCTCAGGAGGCCCAGACCAGCAGCCTCGCTCCCGTCTGCAGGAAGAAATGGAGCCCTGGGATGGGGGTCCTCTCCCCTCATGTGAACTTGGAGACGTACAGAGGAGCCCTGCAGGGGCAGGTGGAATTCAGACCAGTCTGACTCTGGTCCTTCTCTCTGCCCGTGGCCTTGGCTTGCTGGTAGCCAGGGTTAGTTAGATCTGTTCTGTGGCCCTGCTCCAGCAACACTGTAAGAACAAAGAGCAGAGGTGGCTGGTTCATAGGCCACTGCGGGTATTGTTTTCAGGGCTAGGAATTTTTCAGGCTAGGAACGTGAGCTGGGCTGTCAGAGGTGTCTGTGAGAGGGAGAGACCGTTTGCCTGCGTCCGTGAACATCACAGCACTAAGCCAGCATCAGATGCCCTACAGAGGCCACTCTTGGCACCCTAACCCCTAGCACGTTGTCCAAGAGGTCAGTTCTCTGCTGACCTCTGTCCTTTGTCCCCAAAGACATAGAATTCAGCAGAAAGGATTTCATGGGGCACTGCACACTTGTCCCGCATGCCCCAGAAGAGGGGGGATTTTTGTGTCCTCACTGAAGGGAGGGGCATACCAGAGGGGAGTAACACCAGTCGCTACTGATTTGGATAGGCAGGTTACATCATTAGCCTCTCAGTTCTCATTTCACAGGCAATCGTCTCCCTTGCATGGCATCTTTCCAGTGGAATCCTGAAGCCATAGTAGAGGGCGAGGTGGCACCAGTCTTCAAGGCTGAAGCCAACAGCTTGACTCTGACCCTGAGCAGGCTATCAGTTATTGGTGCCAACCCTCAAACTGGGACCCCTGGAGAACATAGTATAAACTTCTGCCAGGATAGCCCTGGGCCCCAAGAGCCAAGCCTTCCCTGGGTGTGACTGTCTTCTCACAGAACATTCTAGAAGGGGACAGAAATTACAACAGCTCCCCACTTCTATCTAGGACATGATCTTCACAAGGATCAGGCAGCCAGAGATGAGAGGGAATGTTGGGGATTCCCTGATAGGGGGCGAATGTGCACGGGCACTACATTTGTTCATTTGCCCGGAAACCCTACAGCACATTCTCAGCCAACTTTTCACAGTTTGCCTGAAGGATCTGCTTTTTCATTTTTCTTCTCTGACCCATAACGATGGTCACTGACCTAGATCACTGACCACAGAGAGGGCCGGAAAAGGGAAAATGTGACAGGCTGCTGGGATCATGCCCCTTGGTCCCCTGGGCAGCAGAGCCACTGCACAAAGAAGACAGAGCATGACCTCTTTGTCTTCTGAGCAGACCTTCACAGGCACACCTCCGAGACATTGCAGGTTCTGTTCCAGACCATTGCAAGAGAGCAAATACGACCATAAAACGAGTCCAGTGAATTCTTTGGTTTCCCAGTGAATGGGAAAGTTATGCCGACGCTACCCCATAATGTTACCCAGAATAACTGGGTTTTTGGCTCAGAAGCATAGGCTTCTGGAAAGACAGATGCCCCCGATCTCTGCTGTGTGAGGAGAGGCCTTCTGAGGGTCAGCTCGGGATCAGTAAGTCACTCACTCTGAAGGCAACGTTTACAAGAGGCTTCCCTCCACTCCCCCAACTCACTTTCTGGGGCTCACAACTGTGAGAAACTGAGAAAGCAAGGCCAGGCAATATTTTGTTATTTTATTATGGGTTTGTCTCACCTTACACAGTAGGTATACAGACTAGATCTATGAACAGGGAGAAAGTTATGCATTCAGGTAGAATTTGGGCCCACTGAATTCTACTTTAAATATACCAAGAATCTCACGATTGGATTGAAATCTTTGGTCAAATAAAAAAAAATCGCTTTACCATGAGGATACCTAGCCCCTCATTTTTCTCTTTTCCCATGAAGATTTTTTATATTGTATTTTTCAAAAGCTGGGCAAGCCTATATACAGAGATGGGCTCTTCTTATGGCCCGAGCTGATCATCTCCAGCCTGGTGAGCTTATTAAAATCATCTTCCAGCTGTCACCCTGGAACCTCCAACACAGCTGTCCAAGGCAGGGTAGGGTGACTCTTAATGACATCGAGGGTTAGGACCATGGCCTGAAGTTGGAGTCTCCAGGGGTGGGGCCCAGGGTCTGTTTATAATGACCCCCACTCACCCCATAGTTGTTGTGGTTTTTTTTGTTGTTGTTGTTTTAAATTAAATTTATTTATTTTCAGCATAACAGTATTTATTATTTTTTCACCACACCCAGTGCTCCATGCAATCCGTGCCCTCCATAGTCTCTCATGATTCACCCCGTAGTTGTTATTCGAGCTTATGTCTGAGTGTCCAGGCATCTCTGTGCCAGGAGGGGATCCTAATCCTCCTTGGGAGGGTGCTCAGCGCCCCCTGCTGCCACTGCTTGTACCACAATAGGGTCACACATCTACTCTCCTACCCCCACCAGTGTTACAAGGTCTCCATTCTTGAGTACCTTCCCACCATGTGCTTTTTTTCTATAGGAATTTGCTTGAGGCAGGGAAGAGAAATGTGTAAAGCAACTCTTCTTTAGGCTCTGAAAAAAAAAAAGATCTAGTCTGCGAAAGCATGTCTCCTTCAGAATGACCTAGCACAGGCTTGCCAGTCCCTTATGCTTTCTGGGCAACCGGCTAAATCCCAAGTTGTGGGTAATAGTGTCATCTTCTCAGACTTAGTAACCATTGTCTAGTATCAGTCCAGTGAAATGACGGTGATGTCTCTACAGTAAGCTTTGCTGCAGAGACTGGACACTATTGAGAAACCTACTGCCATCCACCTGCCCTTCTATCCATCATCCTTCCCTTCCATCCATCCATCTGTCCGTCCAACCACCTCTACTCCATCCATCCATCCATCCACCCGCCCCTCTATCCATCATCCTTCCCTTCCATCCATCCACCTGTCCATCCATCCATCCATCCATCCATCCATCCACCTGTCAATCCATCACCCTTCCATTCTATTCATTCCACCATCCATCCACCCACCATCCATCCCATCAATCCCATTCATCCTTCCTTCCTTCCCTTCCTCCGTCCACCCTTCCGCCAACTTACCCATTTGTCCATCCATCTGTCCACCCATCTATTCACTTATTCCTCATTCATTTAACAACATTTGCTAGCTGGAATATGTTGGACTTGGGCCAGGCTTTGTGGGGGGTATATAAAGATAATAAATAAGTGGTCCTAACTCCCAAGGAGCTTGTAGTCTGGCAAGTGAATTAAGACATGTATTCAACCAACAGAATGCAGAGCAGACTGAAAGGATCTATTATAAAGGTCCAGGGTGTTTTGAAGCTGAAGTTAGAAATCAGATTTTCAGGGAAGGACAGCGAGGATTAAGAGGCTCTTGGCTACCCTGTGGCTACTGGACACTTTCTGGAAAGCCCCTCACTCCTCATTCCTCATCCCTTTGAGAAATCAATGCATGCTTCCCCTCTGAGTCACTGGGATCTTTGGAGTTTTCTATCACTTTCCCTTTACATACTTCACCCAGATACAATCACACAGGGACCCAGTTCTTTGAAATTAGGAAAATGAGACCGCTGAGTGGGTAAGTGGTGCATGATCCGTGGGCCAGGGGACCACTCTCCCGCTTGAAAGCTGTCAGCTCCCTCTCCCACCCTTTATGCCTGTATCCCCTGCTGCAACATCCTTGTCTGTCAGGGGTGAGGGAGGGGAGGTGCCTCAGGGCCAGATTGGTGGTGGGGCTAGGGGCTGGGCCTCTCAGACAGCTAAGCTCTGTGGGAGATACGAACTCTTACAGAGGTACAGGAGGCCTGAGCGTTGGTTTTTGCTTTTTGGTTTTTGTTTTTTTGAGTAAGCTCCACACCCAGCGTCACAGTTTCAGGCTTCTTTTTGGCAATGCAATGTCAGAGTATATCATCTTTTTTTTTTTAAAGTAGGCTCCACGCCCAGTGCGGAGCCCAGTGCAGGGCTTGAACTCACAACCCTGAGATCAAGGCCTGAGCTGAGATCAAGAGTTGGACCCAATCAACTGAGCCGCCCAGACGCCCCTGAAGTTTGTTTATGGGACCTCCTCTTGTTGCTCTTTGTAATGCCCCTCATCCTGGGGCCTTGAGAGTACACCACAGCATACAGGCACTAACTCCAGGAACCAACTCTTGGAGAGAGAAGTGGAGAATTTAGGAGTTTAGTTCTGTCAGGTCCAGATGTGCTTTGGCTCTGTCTTGCACAGCAAGCTGTCCCCTTTCCCTCTATAATCCTGCATGTCACCTGGTGTGGAGACTGGCACGCTGATGGATTGACAGACAGACAGACTGCATAATTAAATCAGTCCTGAGATGCTTTGCTGTGCTCTACCCTACAGGTTAATGGAAACAGCGAAAGAAATGACTCGGGAGTCCTTGCCTATCAAATGCCTTGAAGCTGTCATCCTGGGGATGTATCCTTGAAGTGACGTTTGCTCAAGTTTACTTCATAGATGGTGGCCTCCCTGTGGGGCCCACTGTGCCTTTATTGTTCCAGACTCACAGAAATTATGCCTGTTGTCTGGTTGGGGCAAAGTGTCAAGCTCTCCCTGGTGCTTCTCTTTAACCTTGACCTTCTGGACTTGAACCAGATCAGAGCCTGGCTCCTTGGCTCATTGTGGACGTTTGCTGCAGCCTGCCCCAGGCCTAGCTCTCAGCCAGATCCACTAGTTACGAGGGGAATTCCAACTTAGAGGGACTACAGAGAGAGCATGTATCATTATTTTTTGCATTTTTCTGGCATTGCAACAGGATAGAAACTCAAGGGGAAATGGGGTTATCCAAAGGCATCTTGGGGAAAATTCTAAGAGTGGGTTGTGGACGAGACCAAGCAATGGCATAGAGTCTTGACTCCGCAGAATGTAGAGTTGAAACAAGGGTCTGGGCTCTGCCATACTTTCTGTTCCATTTTCCACCAGACTCCTGGCTCCTTAGCCCAAGGGGAATATGGTACAAAAAGCTATGATGGAAGTAGAACGTGATCTGACAGAAGAGCAAAGAAACTTGTTGTCCCTTGGGGTGGCTGGCTGGAAGGGACAGTGACCAAGGGAATATAGCAAGACATGAACTTGGGAGGTAGACCCAAGAAAAAACAGTTGGGTCCTTGAGTGCTGTGCTGAGAGTGTGACCTTCCTTCTAAAGGCTAGGGCAGCCCCCAAGAAAGCTCGGCAGCAGAGGCACGACATGACCAGGCATGCGTGTTAGAAAGGTGGCTCTTCAGGCAGATTGAAGGGCAGACTGGAGAAGAAGCTGGATCTGCGAAGCCCGTTAGGAGCTGCTCCCTGAGGGATACGGTGATGCTTGAACTATGGTCCTGGCCATGGGAACAGAGGTGAGGAGACATCAAGAAGATAGAATTTCCAGATCTTAGAGGCCAACTGAGTGTCGGAGTGGATGAGGTAGTTTGGACTGGGTGGTAGTTTGTGGAGGGTGGGCGGAAGGGCTGAGGGCGAAGGAGAGGTGAGATTCTTTGACCCAGAGGCCGGGCTGATTAGCTGTGAGAGTTAGAGGAGTCAGAGGCAATGAGCCCACATCTCTGGCTTGGAAAACTGGGTGATCAGGTAGGTGTGCTGCTGCCCAAGGAGGGACTTGCGGGGAGAGTCAGATTTATGGGGAGGGGAGTTCAGATTTGAGTATGTTCAATCTGAGACGTGGGCAGGGGTCAGATGTTGGGGTGGGTATGGAGAGTGTGATGCTCACGAGGGGGCTCAGCACCGGAAATAGGAATTGGGGAGCTGCACGTACTTAAGGAATGGTAGCTGCTGTTCAAGGAGTGAGAAGAGAAAGATCAAGGAAGAGATCCCACCCTGTTGTGGTTTAGATGGACATGGTGAGCCCGTGACCAAGACGAAGGAAAGTTAGAGAGCTGGAAGGAGACCCAGGACGGAAAGAGGCAAGCGTGACATCAGTGGAAGGACTCGTGGCTCAGGATCAGACCAGGGACAATAGGTCAGGGGCAGTCTGTGGGCTTGGTCTCCTGGACACGTTCATGGGAACGGCAGTGTCTGGCCCTCTGCAGTGTTCAGGGCACTGGCAGGCTGCGTCTGAAAAAGATGGTCTATAGGTGCCCAGGCTGACCTTTGAAAAATGGGAATTTGAGCCTTATTGTGGCCCTTCCCCCACAGTTCCGTCCTACCTCCTCCCTGCTTCTCACAAAGGAGAGGAAACCTTGGGGGGGGGGGGGGGGGGCCCCCCCCGGGGGGGGGGAGGGGGGGGGGGGGGGGGGGGGGGAGCCCAGCCAGAGGGCAGAACAGGGTGGAGACCGCAGATGGCTCCGGGGCCTTTCTGAGGCAGGAGTCAGTCACAGCTGTTGGCCTGAGCCTCCTGTGAGTTTGATGGGGGTGAACAGCTGTTGGGGGTTTGCTGGGGGAGTTAGTGAAGGAGAGCCAGAGCACAGGCCCTTCCCTGGGCAGGCCAGCTACCTTCAGACTCTGCTGACGGAGGTCTGGGTGCCTCTGGGCGGAGGCCATCTTGCTTTACACGGTCGCCATGTCCCCGCGCAGTGGTGTAAACCCAAGCACAACTGCAGGTTTCCTGGGATTAATCAGTTCTTTTGGGTCATGAGGGAAACACTTGTGACTGGCCTCTGGGCCTGTCTAAATCAGAGGACAGTGTGGCCTTGGTTTTCCTTTATTCTTACCAGTGTGACATTACAGAGAAGGGCCCGGAAGAGAACGGGGCGCACACTGCTGAACTCAGGGAAATTTGACTCTTGGACACAGACAAGAAACACAGACCTAAATTCCAAAAGTTACGTCTTTGTCTTTTCTTTTTGCTCTTTGTCAGCATCCCTATGGCCTGCTTTTCTCTCGAGCACAGTGAAGGACAGGACTTAGGTCATCTGTCTGTGTCTCCCACAGGCCCCTCTGCAGGTCCTGGGAAACAAATAGCACCTCAACAACCTTGAAATAGCTCCGCTTGCTTGCTGCTTGGAAGCCTGTGTCCCCTGTCTTGTCGTTCCTTGTTTTCTCCCGTTTGATGCTAGTCCAGAGTTAGGATTCATTCAGGAAGAGCCCCTACTTTTGCTCATGCACACACTTTCACAGGCCTGCAGGAGACAAAGACCTTCGATTCATCTTCTGAATCCTGGCAACGATTTGGGAGGGCCTCGCTGACCATGAAGGGGCTTAATCATGGTGTGGGTTAGATGCTGGCTCGATCTCTAGGAGCTTGGACATGGCAGCTCCCTCATCCCTAGAAAAGCTCAGGTCACTTCCCTGCCTTCATCCACACTTCCTCGTCCCCTTCCTATACTCCAGGTCCCAAGTCTTCCCGATAGCCATAAAGATGGAAGAAATCCTAGCGATGGCAACTTGTGACAGAATGGACTGGTGGTCACTCCCATCCCCTGCCTCCCTCCCTCTTCTCCACGTGGTTGACTCTACACCTCCCACAGACTAATTTCGGTGTGGTCACCCCATGACCTCTTCTCTGCTCTCCCAGAGGCCGCTGGGCTTGCCTCTCTCACAGCACCCATCACTGGGGTGGTTCTTTTCAGTGTCACTGTGACCCCATTGACATACAGCACTGTTCAGGTTTAAGGTAAACAGCATAATGGCTTGACATACGTTTAGTGTGAATGTGGTTTTTTTCATTGTAGTAAAATAGTCATGCCGTAAAATTAGCATTTTCACTCTAAGTGTACAGTTGAGTGGCACTGAGAACACTCCTGTTGTCACGCGAGCATGGGCACCAGCTGTCTCTAGAACCTCGTCTTCCCCAACCGAAATGCCACGCCCGTGGGGCGCACACTCCCCATTTTCCTCGCCGCCCCCATCAACCACCTGTCTACTTTCATCTCTACGATTGTGACTACTCCAGATACCTCAGGAAGGGGAATCATACAGTATTTGTCTTTTTCTGACTGGCTTATTTCTAAGCCTAGTGTCCTCAATGTCCAAGTTGAGCATGAGTCATAATTTCCTGACTCTTTAAGGTGGAATGATATTCCGTTGTATACACCACGTTCGTTCATCCAGTCACCCATCCGTGGGCACGGGGACCGCGTCCCCCCTTTCTGCTGCTGTGAACATGGGTGTGCAAGTCCCTGTCCACATCCCTGCTTTTAGTTCTTGTGGGTACACGTCCAGGAGTTGTTGGATCATACGGCAAATCAATCAATCTTTCTTTCTTTCCTTCCTTCCTTCCTTCCTTCCTTCCTTCCTTCCTTCCTCCTCCTCCCCTTCCTTCTCCTTCTCCTTTTTCTTCTTTTTTTTGAGGAACTGCCATCCTGGTTGTGTCGTGTCCATTTTGAGTCTGTGTCCCCGACAGGCTTCCAGAAGGGGGCTGCGCTCTTGCTCTCTGGCTCCATAGCCCTGCCCACAGCCTGTCGGGCACTGGAGATACGCGCCCAGTGAGGGTTCGTTATCACTAAAAACAACTGAGAAAGCTCTTCTTCCAGCCCCAGAGAACTCACCCCAGAAAACAAGCAGGAGTGGGCGTCAGGGGCCTCGGAAGGTTGGGATTTCACTCCCTCCCTGCCAGTTCATGTCACAGGAGGAAGTGACAAGAAAACAGCTAACTTTAGAGAGAGGAGACATGCTTACATTGAGGCCCTGTCCTTAGGTCAGCCTTCAGGGTTGGCTTCTGGTGGCTTCTTTCTTTTAAGCGTACCTGGACTGGCCCTCACTGAGGCAGTCTTTTTTTAAGTCTCAGGAAGGTGTCTCGCAATGGAGGGTCTTCCTTGCAGCAAGCATTGACGGAGCATGTCTCTGTGCCAGGCCTGTGCCATGTCTGGGGACAGACACCAGCCTGTGATACACAACTCCCGGCCTAACAGATGCAAAGAGACACCCAGTTATAACACTGGGTGATGAAGCAGCAAGCGCTGTTAGCTGTGGCGGTTCTTGAGCTGGGCGGTGGGGCGGGGTACTTAACTCCTACTGAGGAAGGCTGGGGAAAGGGGGAAGGGGGGGGAGCAGTGCCTCTGTACCATTTGGGATGCCGCATGTGTAAAGAGAGTAAGCCCACAGCATCCTTCTCACTCGTGATTTTTACGAGACCCCGAAAATCTTTGCCCGGTTAGAATCCCCTGCCCTAGAGGGCTGCTGTGTGAGGGAAGCAATAAGGAAGCTCTACTGTGATAGGGAGCACCACATGTTACAGGGTATGTTTAGGGCCATTTTGTTCAGTTGGTCTCATAGCTTTGTAATGTCAAGGTCATTTAAAAGTCATTCAAGACTTGCAGTTTTATATGACTTCCCATTATGAGGGAATATATCGGCCAAGGGCATGGGTGTGGATTCTTTATGGTCTTGGCATATCCTTCAAAAATGTCTCAGGTTGATTGTGGGTCCGTGTGCTGGTCCAGGGTGTAAGGGGAATGAAACTGGACAAAGGAATTATGAGCAGGGGCTGAATTGTGGCAGGACTTTGGTAAGGGATTTGGATCAAGTCTGAGGAAGAGGAGAGAGAGTGAAAACTGAAGCAAAAGAGTTGACACATACCAAATTTTGGCTTCAGTAGAACATTCTAGCCTCTGGGTGGAAAGTCCATTGGAGTGGGGGCAAGAAATGGTGAAGACAGATTCTCAGTGTAGAGAACCGTATCCGCTGACTGAGCACTTACCAGGCACAGGCCACCATGGGGAGCACCCGGATTATTATTTTCCTCAGAATCACCCTGGAGTCACCACAGGTTTTCAGCAGAAAAGAGATGCCATGAGTTTTCAACATCCCTCTCCATGAATACTGGGTCCTTACCAAGGTTATTCTGGGATTTTTGAGATGGGCTTGAGGCTGTGGTGGTACTTGTCGTGTGGAGTCTGTGGGGTAGTTAGTTACGCGGCGCTGCCCCTGTGGGGTTACTGGTCCCAAACTGATACAACGGTATCAGTTTTGCTGATTTGCTCGATCCAAATGGGCTGATAAGTGGAGAAAGCCAATGTGTGTTGCCAGGTGTGCTGGGGAATGAGGGGAACCTGAGGTTCCGTTGCTGGAGGCAGCTTTCCGTGTGGTACTCAAGGCTGTTGGCATGGGTACTGGGGCCCATGGGAGGAGCAGATAAGGGGCAGCTGTGACCTGTTCTGATGCCTTCCCGTCCAGGTAATCGACCAGTCTGTTTCTTTTCTTTTCTTCTTCTTCTTTTTTTTCTTTTTTAAGATTTTACTTATTTATTTGAGAGAGAGAGAGAGAGAGAGAGATCTGGATGGGGGAGGGGTGGAAGAGAAGAAGACTCCCTGCTGAGCAGGGAGCCTGATGTGGGACTCGATTCCAGGACCCTGGGATCTGACAAAGCCAAAGGCAGATGCTTAACCCAGGTGCCACCCAGGTACCCAGTCAGTTTGTTTCCCATCTCACTGCCTTGCCTTGATTCTGTTTTTCACTTTTCTTCTGGAACAATGCAGAGGTCTTCAATTCCTGCTCTGTCCCACGCACTCCAGCCAGAAGTAATGTCTGAGAACGTCATTCTCATTACATTTTAAAAGGCCTTTAATACTCATCACGTCCTGAAGAAAACCAAGGGAGGGGGAAAGTCCATGATTTTGTTTTGCACATTTATTTAATTACTAAAGTAGAGGGCAAGTTTTTAATTTGGCTTCAATATGCATCATCTAATAGGTACTCAAAGGGATTGAGTGAATCTTTTCTGAAAGGATTAACGTGGAAAGGGTAGATGTGGACCTGCTCAGAGGCAGAGAGATGGACACTTAATTTGCCATACAGATCACGTTCCCTCCTGGGAGTCCAAGCTCTAAATTCTCAAGGCCTCCCTTCTCTTCCTTGACTCAGATGGTCTAAGATACTTAACCAATGGACAGCCTTCCATCGAGCGATTCCCCATCAGCTTTAAAACCTACTTCTCAGGAAACTATTTTCACCATGTTGTGCTGGGGATTTACTGCAATGGCCGCTACGGCTCACTGGGCATGAGCCGAAGGGCTGAGCTGATGGACAAGCCGTTGACCTTTCGAACTCTGAGTGACCTCATCTTTGACTTTGAAGACTCCTACAAGAAATACCTGCACACAGTCAAGAAGGTCAAGATTGGGCTGTACGTCCCCCATGAGCCTCATAGCTTCCAGCCCATTGAGTGGAAGCAGCTGGTCCTCAATGTCTCCAAGATGTTAAGGGCTGACATAAGGAAGGAGCTGGAGAAATACGCCAGGGACATGAGAATGAAGGTAGGTGCTGGGAAGGCGAACGAGTGATGGTAGTTCTATCCCCGTCCTCTGTCTGTCTGTCTGTCTCTTGCCTCTTGCCCCATGTTTCTGGGATGGTCAGAAGCTTCTTGAGGTTATCTTGCTTCATAACCATCCTATTAAAACAAAAAATACAAATCATTTGCTATTTGACATGGACTACTTCAAAACCTGGAGCTGAAGTCAGTTGAGATGTTACGGTTAAAGCAGTGTCTCGGCCTGCATTTCCTTCTGTGAAATCAAATCCAAAATGTTAAAGTCGTTTGAGATTAAGGCTCTTGTTTTGTTTTGTTTTGTTGTTTTGGTCTTTATGATAGGGTGACTCATTGTTCCGGTTTGCCTGAAACTGAGGGGTTTCATGACATTTTTAGTACGTAAAACCAGGAAGGTCCTGGACACACAAGGAGAGCAGGTCACCTTGCTTTATAATCTTTTGCAGAGTCACATTCTGTTTCTGCTTTGCTTTATAAATTGCAACACATTTTGGCATAACATTCTGGCCTGGTGTCTCAGAAACTACACTCATAAGCCCCTTTTTCTTCTCCCGTGTCACGTCCCTAGTAACATCGTGCCTGCTTGTCCGTGTCCCTCCAGGGCTTGTGGAGTCACTGAGAGAAAGCCTGTGTGGACACAGAGGACCATAGGGAAAATAGATTTTGCTGACCTCAGGCTGTTTAGTGCCCGGGGACTTGTCATCTTCACCCTGAGGGACCTGGGACGGAGATTCTTGATAAAACGAAACCGATTCTTGATAAAATGAAACCACCCTGTGCCGGTGTATGGGGTGGGAGAGTCAGAGGAAGAGCAAGCTGGTTTCTGGGGCAGTGGAGATGGGACTTTGCCCTCACGAGATAGCACACAGCTCCTGGAAACAGCCCCAAGAGGCTGAGGCATAGGGCTTTGCTCTTCTGCTGTGGAAAAGGGGGTACAGTGTAATCATTTCAGCCTCTGGGGAAGGGGTCCTCTGCTCCTCACCAGTGTAGACTGAGCAAGGAACATCCGTCAGGACTCCCCTTGAAGGTCTTCCGGCTTGGTCTCTCCTAGGCCAGGCACTCACGGTGGGGGCAGGGAGGCTGCGGGAAGACAGGAAGGTGGTTTCCTTTCAGAGCCAGCGTGGTAACTCCTCACATCTCCTTCAGATCCTGAAACCTGCAAGTGCCCATTCTCCAACCCAAGTGAGAAGCCGGGGGAAATCCCTGTCCCCCCGAAGGAGACAGGCGAGCCCCCCAAGACGGCTCGGCAGGAGAGACAAGTCGTGAGTACTATTTCCTCTTCCCTGGCTCAGGGGCCAGCACGCACATCCATGGGGTTGTCCTGGCCCGTGGGGACAAAGCTGTGTCCTGGGCGTGGTGTCTGAACCAGACTGAGATCTCCAAGAGGACCGGTCCTCCATCAGGGGGCATCCCTTGTGGAGAAGGGTCCATGGTGCACGCCACCCCCATTGCTCTGACGATACTGCCTGTCCATTGTAGACTCAGACGAAGGGACAAGCTCCAGACTGCCAGAGATGAAGGAGATCCTGAGATCCCGGCAGCGTGGGGGGAACGGTGGATGTAGGGTTAGGAAGCCTGGGTCTGGGGCCAGCTCAGCCCCTTGTGAGCCACACGACTTGAGGCTGGCCGTGGAACCTTCCTCGGCTTAAGTTCCCTTGGCCAGAAGATGGGATTGTTAGAACTGATGAAACTTTCCTAAAACCCCGTAGCCCTCTGTGCCCAGGAGAAATCATGATCGTTCTTCAGGTCATGGCATCTTTAGGTCATTCCTTCTCCCTTGCTGACCCTGTCTTCCCCCATCTTATCCCTGAGGCCACTGATTCCACACCTACTTCTGAGGTCAAAATGACTCCCTTGGGAAATGGCAGATTGGAGAAGTACCCAGGGATAATCCACGGGCTGATACTTGGGCCGTACCCAAATAATCAAATACTGTACCCAGATATACCACTGTCAGTAATACCAGCGCATGCTGGTCACGAGCAGCTCTCACTGAGCCTGGGACAGTGTGGTATAGCGCACAGAGGTCCAGGGCGAGCCCCCGCTTGGCCGCCCCTTAGCCCTGCGGCCTGGGCACACCTCTCGGGAACCTTCTTTGCTCATCCGTCCAAGACGATGAAAACACTTTCCCTGCCTCCTCCTCAAGGAGTCATGAGACCCACTTAGAAGACGTAGGGAGAGCGGTTTGTTCACGGTGAGCAGCTTTTAACGCAGACGTGTCATTATTGTCAGATCAGCCCTGTAGGGTAAGAAGGCAGAGTTTTAGTTTTCACTGTCAAAGGCAGAAACCGGAACACAAACCCGGTTTGTTATCTTGTGCTGTCTTGTAGTTGGTCAGTGATGGCACTGGGACTGGAACCCGGCTTCCCTGGCTCTGGGAGCGGGGAGGGGGATGCAAGTGTTGGTTCTGTCAGGATGAAGTGGTTTCAGTTCCGAGGAAAGTTCCCAGTTTGTCCCCATTCTACCTCCTCCTGCCAAACCCGGGTGCAGAATCTACAGCCCGAGGGTATTGGCTAAGACAGCTGGGGTCCAGGCTTTGACAGGGGAGGGGGTGGAAAGGGGGGGGCTCCTGCAGCAAGAGAAGCTGGAGTATGCGGGGCTTCAGCATGGCTCTGACCTTTGGGGGAGCAGGATGGCTTCAGAGCTTTGGCACAAGCCTCTGATCCTCATCCTGCCTCTGATGCTGACCACTACGCTTGCCTCTTGATCCTGACCTTCACCGCAACCCTCTCTCTCCCCCTCTCCCATGCAGCCATCCATTCACTGGCGACCCTGAATGAAGTAGCAGTTGTCTCAGAGGACTGTGCATGTGTAAACCCTTTTTAGAGGGCACGGAGCATGGAGCCCGGGACCCAGAAGTAGCAATCTGGTTACTGAAGGAGCGGGGAGGGGTGCTTTGCTCTGCCTTGTTAGCTTTGCTGTCCCAGGAGGGCTAAGGCTTCCCTTAGGAGCTCCCAGTCTGCAGCAGACACTGAGCAGTCCGGAAAGCCCCGCTCTGCCCTCTAAACCCAGAAGTCCTGAGTGTGCCCCTGGAGGGCAGATTCACGGGACGACAGGATGGGGTTTTCAGTCCATTCCTGTCACATCCGTTTTACTTGCATCTACAGGAAATTTGCAGTCCAAGGCATGTTAGGTTTTTTACCAGAAAAAGTTCCCATGAGTGCCCAGGGAGGGGAAAGCCAGCAAGATCTCAGAGCTGGCTGCGAAGAAGTCCGAGGACGTGCCAGGTGCCAGTGGTCCGAGAACAGTATGGGAAGAAGGTGCATTGGGACCTGGACTGTGGGGTTTGAGCTGTTGCTTAGGCACCCTGGGGGAGCATTCTAGAAGCCCCTGAGAATGCCCATCTGGAGCTTGAGGAGTAGAGACCGTGACAGCAGAGCCATCTGCTTAGAAGCGACAGTTGAAGCGATAGCTGGAGGAGTCGGTGAGGAGGGACGGGCTGGCAGGCTCTGAGTGGCCCAGGGGATGAAGGGCCAGAGCTGGGGAGGTGCGTCGCTGGGTGGGAGCGAGGAGCTGCCAGTGGGTTACGGGCACCGGACAGGGAGAAGGGGCTGCAGCAGCACGGGGCCCAGCTGAGGAGAGACGGAAGGATCCTGCACCCGGTTTGCAAACTCGAGCAAGACCAGAATCCCCGGAGGGCTTGTTAAAACAGATGGGGGCCCCTCCCCCCGGTGTTTGTGATTCAGCAGATTTGGATGGGGCCCGAGGACCTGCTGTTCTGGCAAGTTCCCAGGTGATGCTGATGCCGCTGGTCCAGGGACCACTCTTGGAGAACCACAGTTGGTTCTGACTTGGGGGTTGACTTTAAAAAAACAATGACATGTCAAGGTGCAGGCACTGGGCCTGTGTGATTCTGGGGCTCAACTCTACCTGGTCCTGCCTGGGCCTCTGGAGCCTGAGGTGCTGAGGTGCCGTTGGAGGGTGTGACCCCGGCCTGACCCCCATGTTGGGCTCCACTGAAGACAAGCTGGGCAGAGCATGGCTGGTCATTCTCCTAGGGGCCAGGTAGGGAACTGGTGTTCGGTCACCCCCGAGCCATGCCTGTACCCTAATCTCTGGACTTTGTCACACAGCCGAGGCAAGCGACCACGCCTGTGCCCGCAGAGGACAGCTCTTAGACTGCCGCAGTTGTGAGTGCAAAGCACCTTCCAGTGTCGGGGGGGGGGGGGGGGGCCTTCACCCTCACCCCTCCTGTCGGCAGAAAGCAGGAAGTGGGCCCGGAAGCAGGAAGTGGGCCTGGGGAAGGGGAGAAAGGCAGTAGGGAGAGGGCAGCAGTCCCCGGTGGGGTCAGGAAGAAAGACCTGCAGGAAGATGGGGCTTCTGCTCCACCACCCGCTTCCCTCCACGCCCTGAAGTCGAGCCCAGCCCTGGCTGCACAGAGGCGATGGCTCATGGTTCAGTGAAAACATAAACTTTTCCAAAATGTCGAAGAGTGGCTGCACCCCTCCCCGGAAGCCCGCAGCCCTTTCTCCCGAGCATGGCACTGGTTCCCAGGAGTCTCCCTCCATCGACTCTCCCTAGTGGGTCAGGTCTTAGGGATTTTCTTTTTCACAGCCAGGGCAGGGTGGCTTTGGAAGAGTTTGACCATCAAGGGAGCCTAGGTGGCTTGTGGGTTCCTGTGGACCATCTGGTGTGAGCAAATCCAGGAAGACCATGGCCACCCTTGATAGCCGAAGCCCGTGCCAGTTCTTTTCCCAGTTTAGACGTCAGGAGGGGATTCTCGAGGGCAAATATCTTGGCCGAGGTTTCAAGTGGATTGAGGTGTTACAAGGCCTTACTAATTCCTCCTAAAACCCTGCTTTCTGAGTTGCAGGGCTGGGTCGGGGATCACAGGGGCTCGAGGGGACAGAGGAGCAAGGGCTGAAAAGAAAATGCAAGGCCGCGTGACCCAGGGAGGACAAGAAGGACGGAAGCCCCAAGCCCCTCCCTCCCTCTCCAGATCCCAGCTTCCGCCATTGCCACAGACTAGAGCCCGGGACACCCTGCTTCCTAGAGGTGTGTCTGGGGGAGAACAGCTTCTCAGCTTCTACAGCAAGCAGGCTTTTCTCCAGGTAATCTTGATTTGGTGAGGAATCGAGAAAGGGAGCCATTTGGTACCGACCCAATAACTCCACCAAAATTCTAGGCCTCCTGCGGTGGAATGGCCAGGACTAGGGAGGTGGCTCTGTCACTGTGTTATTTTTTTCAGCATTACGTAAGGCCATCAAATCATTTCTAAATGTGTCGGGTGCTGTCATGAAGCTTGGGAGTGGCCCAGCGCGTGGAATATTACCATAACAGGCAAGAGGCCCATCCGCGGTGGGGTCCCGGCCCCTTTCTGGGCTGGGATAATTTTAGTGGTTTCGTATCCCTGCCGACCTCTCCCCTACAGCTGCATCCCTTCGGCCCTGCATTCCTCTCCGTTTTTGCACTCGTCTGAATAACCCTTCTGGAAAGGAGGATCAGTGTCACTGGGTTGACAGAAGAGTCAGCTGGGTGGAAGGGCGAACCGCAAAGGCTGCACTAGGTGTCAGCTCGGGGCAGGGCGTCAAGAGGGAGACAGGGACGCCCCTGCCCTCTACCCCACGAGTCCTTGTCAGCCTCTGCTCCCCTAGGCGTGTTTAAAGCGCCATCCCCACAGAGCAAATTGTTTCCTGTGGTTCCAAGAGAGGCAGGGAGACGGAGGTTGAGATCCATGTTTTATAATTATTTTTTAAAATTTATTTATTTTTTTTATCAGTAGCAGCCAGGACGCCCGCCCCTCACCCTGGCTGGAACAAGGGTTAGAAGTGAGGTGGGAGGAGAAGTTGTTATGATGATAGATCCTGCGGAGGGGCCGGGGCCGGGCCGGGCAAGGCTGGTAAACCTCCTGCAAAGCTCATCCTCCCCCGCTGAGAACATTTCCACTTAAAATGCCAGCAGTTCCCCGGTGGCTGCCCGCATGGACATGAAAGGGGCTCGTGCTCTTTGGAGTGACCATGTGGGACATTCTTCCCCAGTGGGGCAAGAGTCCCTAAGGACCTCTGAGAGCGGCTTTGTTCTCTCTCCGCCCTCTGGCTCCTCTTTCCCGCCTCTGTCCCTCCTCTGCTCTTCTTCGCTGTCGCTGTCGGTGATTCTCCTCCTCCCTTTTCCTCCCTCTTTGAGTTCCCTTCTTGGTCATCTGTCTCGGTGCGGACTGTGGCTCTAGGGAGAGTGGCCCACCCTGCTGGAGACCCTCAGGGTCACAGAGGCTACTAAGCCCCATCTCAAGATCAGGTCTCCTTTCACAGCTGGCCCCAAGCGGGACCAGGGAGTTCCTGCTCCGTTTTTTTTGTTTTTGTTTTTGTTTTTAAAGATTTTATTTATTTATTTGAGAGAGAGACAGTGAGAGAGAGCATGAGCGAGGAGAAGGTCAGAGGGAGAAGCAGACTCCCCAGGGAGCTGAGAGCCCGATGTGGGACTCGATCCTGGGACTCCGGGATCATGACCTGAGCTGAAGGCAGTCGTCCAACCAACTGAGCCACCCAGGCGTCCCATCCTGCTCCGTTTTTTATGAAGTTTCGTAGCGACACCTTCAGGCAGTTGCCCAAGTGAGGCTGTGAAGTGATAATGAAGTCCTAGAAAATCAGTTTGATTCCATGGGCTAATGGTATTGAACATATTCTGAGTGAGGCCCGAGAAGTCATTCCATTCCCCTTCCATCCCGGGTAAGAAAATGTCCCCAAAGGTAGGAAGGAGACAATGTCCTTAGCAAGCAAAGGAGAGGGGAGGCACAAAAAAAAAAAAAAAAAAAAAAAAAAAGGCAAGAGAAAAGTAGATGTTTAGAATGGTTGTGGAAGGGGGGGGAGAACTAAGCCAGGATCCCGGGTGATGTGGAGTTTCCTGCTAGGAGCCCAAAGGACTCCCCAACTTAGTTCTCCTGGGATTTCACAGGGTCTGGGGTCACCAGAGATGCTTGGAGAAGCAGGGTGGGTGATGAGCTCTATGAGCAAAGACCTCCTGACCTGAATGAGCGAAGAGCCTCTTGGGTTTAGACACCTTTGGGATCCCCAATGGGTTCTCTGTCACGGGCAGAAGAGGAGGCTGTGCCCTGGAATCTCCAACAGTGGCCTGTGGCTCTTGGTCTCTGGCCAGAGCCTCCTACCTTGGAAGGCCTTGAAAGAAGGGGCAGGGCTGGGAGAGTCCCTGCTGAGCCAGATCTCTTGGGTGGGAGTCCGTCCGCCCTGCACCCGCCAGCAGGATACCTCCCGTCCTAGGAATGGTCCTAGGAATGTGAGGGAGGAGCAGGACGGGCTTGGAATGAGGGTGACAAGTGGGAAGGAACCAGCCCGCCCTCCCGTGGCCCTCCAGCAGAGGCCTACCCAGACAGGACCTAAGTCCTAAACCGGTGCTCAGCCTGACCTGATCCCTGCCAGACCAGACGAGAGAGGAGGGCTTGAGGTCTCTGCTTGAACTTATAAATGCTGGGCCAGCGCCTTCCCTGCCTTAATCTGTTCCATACCCTTAACACGGAGGACCAAGCCGTCCATGTGAGAGTTGCTCCCTTCCTGGGTATCCCTTTCTAGAATCCCGAGTCCACAGGGACTAGAGCTAAACTGGTCTTCATGGGTGTGTCTGCGTGTGAGGGTGAATGAGTGAACCTGAGGGCGCTGCCCACCCTCCGGGGCTGCGACCTTAGGGGAGACAGGAGTAAGAAGTGGGAACAGGAGAGGTGGCCCGTGCTTCCCGATCAGGCAGCCCCGAAGTGGTCATAGATGGGCTACACCCCAGAAGTGTATCCTACTCAAATGGGAGAAACAAGAGGCAAATTTCCATCAGAAGAAAGGGAATGGACTTTGGGTCCAGTGGGAGCAGGAGCTGCTGTTCGTCCTGCTGTAACCCTGAGACCTACAGGGTACTTGGCACACAGTGTTACTTAGTAAATTCTTGTGGGTGAGTAAGTACCCGGCAAGTTGCAGGAGTCTTTTTCTCCCCTCCTGGCTGCCAGTCAGGCCCCCTGACCTCTGCTCCCCAGCAACTGCTGAGGGGAGAGGGGGCGGGGGTTGAGCGGGGAGGGGAGGAGATGCCCCAAACTGAGGCCTTAGTCAGAGGGACAGAAAAGGGATGGCGGGCTTGGGGGAAGCCCTGGAGGCTCTCCTTCTGCGTGACTGCTTCTTTTCTTAAACCCAGCCTCACACAGACACACACCAGCTGATCCGTTCATCCCTAGGATGTGACGTCCCCACTTGGTCCCCAACATGCTGCCGTGAACTTTCTTGTTCTGAGGCTTTTTGCGGCTTCACGATGCCAACACAGAATCTCTCCAAGCTCTTCGTGGACACGGAGGCTGCCTGAGGCTGTGTGCGAGTCTCGAGGGGCCACTCTGCCCGCCTAGGAGGCGGTTCACTGTCCCCGGACTGTTGAGGTTTAGGAGGCAGTGGTGAATACTACTCATATTTTATGTATAGATTTGGTTCAAGGCAATGAACCACAAACCAATTTAATATAAGATTGAGACACCCTGAAAAATTGGAAGTCCCATATCTATTCCCAGCTACCTGGGACAAAAGATCACATTGAAAATATAGAGTGTGGGGGCTCCTGGCTGGCTCAGTCGGTATAGTGTGCAACTCTGGATCTCAGGGTCGTGAGTTCAAGCCCCACATTGTAGAATTTACTTAAAACCAAAACCAAAAACCAAAAACAAAAAACCCAGAGTGTGAATTTCTAGCACCTGTCACAAGGATGGAAAACTCGGGTTTCTCTGCTACAGAAAACTTCTCTGTGGAACCACCATCCTGTCCTCCTCAGCCTACCTCCCGCCGAACAGCCCTTGCTGTAGCTGGAATGCAGGCCTGAGGTTGGGGTGAAGGGGACACCTAGGACCAGGCCATCAAGCGGTCCCCCTAAGTCACCCTGGATACGTTTACAGGACAACAGATGAGGCCGGGATTATCCGTTTGTGTGCTGAGGGAAGCAGCTCTCACGGGAACTTAAAGTCCCCTTCCCTGCTGCTTCTCAAACAGAAGGCTGGCCCAGAGCCCTCAGTAGGAAAATCCTCGGAGCTCTTTCCCTTGCATGGACTGGGAGGGGTTTGGAGAAAGAGAGTGTTCAGCCTAAAATAATAACCGTGCATCTGATGAGAAGTTCTGGGCAAGTGCAGATCCGGCTGAATCACCATCCCGGTGCTTGTGTTTCTTAAAAATAAATCCCTTTGTGGAATTCTAAGTATAGCCGGGGGAGCCCTTGGAAGAGGTCTCTCCACGCACAGGCTCGCCCAGCTCTGGCCCTGAGCGAGCTGCTGGCCAGGAGGGAGCAGCATTTCTGGCTGGGTGCACAGGCAGGTGGCCGGCTGATAACCCACTTCTGCCCTTCGCCAGGCTGGAAGATTGCAGCCAGCATCGCTGGGAGAGGAAAGTGTTTCCTCTTTCAGGCAGTTCACCGGGGTTGGGGGGGATCTCGGTGGAACTCTTTTTTCTGCCTTTTGTTCTTCCCTGGGTTCTGGATACCTGGGGGGCGGGGGCGGGTGGGCTGCAGAGGAAGGAGACAATCTAGTCCTTTTCCTTTGGAAGCCCTCCGGTTCTCCGTGCTTTGCCAACCCACTTTAGCTTTTCAAGCAGGCAGGTTCCCTGGGCCGCTTTCAGAGGTAAGATAAAGCCTCCCTGTACAGGAAGAAAAAAAATTGTTTTTCTTTTCTTCCTACTTGTTAGTTCTTAAAATGTCATCATGGTGACTAGAATTCCTGGCTTAGGACATTGTTAAAAATACCCCATGATGAAGGTAACGCAATGAAGCCCTATCCGCCGTTTACATGTTAATGAGAACTTGACCCAAGTTTAACTGAGAAGTACCGGCAATTCAACAGGAGGGATTCAAAGCTGAATGGACTTGATCCCTGTCCTCAATTTGTCTAGTCTCTGAGGCAGGCCAAAGGATAGGAGCCTGCAGGAGTCTTCAGCAGGTGTGCTGGCCAATAGGGGCGAGGAGTCATGCACTGTGAGGGAAGGAAGTCGGATACTTCGTGAGAGGAGTGGCCTTTGGGTCGGACTGTGGAGGGATGACCAGACATGGGGTTGGGCATTCCATGGCATGGCGCAGAGGCTGGAGTGGTTGTGGGGTCATCCTTCGATGCTGGAGGGATGCTTTGTGCGGGGAGTGGGAGGATGGGGTCCGTTTGCTCCCTGGTTAAGGGCATGGGCTCTGGATTCTGGGGTGAGTTCTGGCTCCCCCACTTGCTAAACATGCAGGTTTGCTTTAAGCAAGTTCCCTTTCAGGGCCTCGATTTCTTCCTCTGTGAAATGGGTAGGAAGAGTATCAGCCCCGTCAGGTTACGGTTGAGACTCCGTTAATCCCTGGAAACCTCTCAGAGCGATGCCTGGTGCCTCGTAGGGGCCAGCTAAATGAAAGGTACTTATAATGGTGATTTCTCAGCACCCGGAAGATTCCTGCCAGGGTAGGTAAGGGGAGTGACTGGTGCAGGTGCTAAGGAAAGGTTTAGAAAAAAGGAGTTCAGAGACCCCCCCCCCCCCAAGTTCAAGTCCATCTGTTTTCAAGGGAGCCAGTAGTAGACCAAGGGTAAAGGTAAAGGGTGAGGTTTTAAGAAACACACTCACTTTGAAGAATGTGGTGAAAATTCCGTTTCCTCCGAGCTGATGGGCTCCAAAGTGAGGGGCTCAGGTGAGTGGGCAAAAAATGGCTTCTGTGGAGGCCACATCCCAGGACTGAGCGGCCAGGTTTGTCCTCTTCTCCAGCCCCGGGACCCTGCAGCCCGTCCCGCCGCTGACGTCCCAGCCCAGGACTGAGGGACTGAGGGAGAGAAAATAGGTCGGCGCGGATCTACTCCACCACCCGGGAAACCATGCTGGGCTCGTGTCTTACTAGCGCTGTTCTCACAGAGGGAGGGCAGCACAGTGACTAGAGTTTCAGAGAAGGAGAAGTGGGACTCTGTTGAGAGAGGGGCCGGGTCGGGAAGGAAGGTGCAGGAACTGGGGTGAGCTCACAGGTGCGTGCTGTGGAGGATGCTGGAATGGGGAGCCACCGTCCAGGAGTGGCTTACTCTTGACAGACAAGGGGAGGTGTGAAGAGCCACCATGGCGTTGGTCCCGTGCAGGGCCCCGGGGGGAGGAAGACAGACTCTCATAAGTGAGTCTTTGGATTTGGGGTAGGGTATGGCTACTTCTAAGTGGAATCTAGAGAACTTCTAGGAACACGTGCTCACTCCCCAGGCGAAACTCCCTCAGGCCCACTCAACACCCACCATGACTGGCATCGGAGCTGGCGTTGTATTAGTGAGTTAACAGACGGACGTGATCCCGGTCAGGATCGGGTTTGGTGGAGGGTAAGGTTGGTGGGGGGAGGCTAGGACTTGGCTGGGACTCACCAGGATGGGAAAGTGGCTCAAAAGAGACAGTATGGGGCGTCTTACTGCTCCGCTTCTTCAGTGTCCCACCTTGGGGGCCACGGTCCAACCATCACTTCCACAAGACAGAAGAGAGAGCAGGAGAACCCAGGAAGGGCACATGCTCGTTGTCTTTGGAAGAGCTGTCTGGTAAACCTCCATGTCAATCTCGGTGGTTACAATTTAGTCTGATGCTTGGCCGGCTTCAAAGAAGCTGGGAGACGTGGTTTGTGTTTTTGATAGCTCTGGGCCCAGCTGAAAATTGGGTTTTTTTTACTAAGACAGAAGGGGAGAGTGGATGTGGAGGGCCACGTAACAGACTGCCCCACAGAGATCATTAAAAACATCAGATAAAGGAAAAAAACATTCACTACAAATTTAATTTGTTTGGATAAGGAGTATGTATATGGTCATGCAGATCTACCACCAGGAAAGGTAGTGTGGAAACTATATTTTCTTTTTTTTAAAGATTTATTTATTTGACAGAGAGATCACGAGTAGGCAGAGAGGTAGGTAGAGAGGAGGAAGCAGGCTCCCAGCCAAGCAGAGAGCTCGATGCGGGATTTGATCCCAGGACCCTGAGATCGACCTGAGCCAAAGGCAGAGGCTTAATCCACTGAGCCACCCAGGCAACCTGGAAATGATATTTTAATCGCTCTAGGAAATGTCCCCTCTATTTAATCCTATTGTTAAGTGAGGAATGGGGATACTTCAAATTATCCTTCGCCAAGTGAATTTTTTTTGATTGCTGAATTTTCTAAAAGTGTGGCCCATGGAGGAGGGGAGAAGTAGATTTGCCTTTCTAAGCACATTTGCCTTAGGGTGATGCTAACTTATGGGAAGTCTCCCTGAAGAAGGAAGTCCCATATTAGCTGTTTGACAAGATGACACACCTCACGCAAGGAAGCAAAACAGAGACTCTATCTCGGGCTTTTTGAAAAAATGAATTAGAGGGGCCCCTGGGTGGCCCATTGGGTTAAGCCTTTGGCTTAGGTCATGATCCTGGGGTCCTGGGATTGAGCCCTGCGTTGGGTTCCCTGCTCAGTGGGAGCCTGCTGCTCCCTCTGCTTGTTCTCTCTCCTTCAAATAAATTTTTTAAAAATAATAATTTAAAAAAAAAAAGAAAAAATGAACTGGATACAAATGGACTCTGAACCAGACTTGTCCACAAGAGCCCTAGGTCTCTCCATGTTAGTGGGCTGAGGGCGAGGGCAGAGATATAAACTTATGTTTGAACCTTCAGGCTGAAGCGTGCTCCCTTTAGCTGCCAGTTCAGGAATGGTCCTCACAGTGGCCCCTAGGGTCCACTCTGCCAGTGGCTCTTTCGAAAGAGAATGGCTGATCGCTAGGGCATGTATGGCTGGAGGACACCATCAGCCCAAAGGTCGGAAGCCTTGAGCTCTCTGGTCCGGTGAGCAGGGGTTTTCATGCAAGGAAGTCCAGGGACTTCTATCCTCTGCCAGCCGTATTTGTCAGCATCATCTGGGCACCCTCGGACCACGACCAGAGACAGAAACGAGAGGCAGGATTCCTGACCAGTAAAGCAGGGCACGTGGTCACTCTGAGAAATCAGCTTCATGCAGCACAAAGATGGGTAGGTTCATAAGTTCCTTAGCAACGCCAAGGAACAAGTTAGGGAAGGTTTCTCGACCACTTTGAATCATCAGGTTCAGAGGGGATGTTCATAGGCTGTTGTGGGAAAGGGGGGAGGGGTGAAGAGGAAGGGAGTGAGGGGAGATGAAGGCAGGCAGAGGGACAGGATGCGAATATGTAGGGCAGTAGAACTTGTTGCCAAAATTTGAGCCTCGTGTCCTTAAGTGGCCCCTCGATATTAGCTATTGATTTCTGGCTCTGTCAACACCACATGAGTTGGAGCACTTTCCTGCCAGGGGAAAGCTATTGGCTATGAGGAAACCCTTCAGAGGATAAACCAAGAAACTGTTATCTTTTCATTCTGGTCTCTTTTCTTCAAACACTTAAGGTTCATGGGTAGCCTAAAAGTATCTTCAGTCTTCTGATAAAAATGGCTGAACATGCAACTTTTGAATGTGAACTCCCTAGCCATACTGAACCTTAATTAGGTTTAGAAGCTCAGTTCTCTCTCAGCAGAGAAGGTAGGAGGCTAAGAAGTGGAAAAACTGTGAATGAAGTTGGGAGAACGCGTAGGCGTACTTTTATCTCGGGAAATCATTGAGGAAATGTCTTTAATGAAGACAGGTGATGTGCTTACTGATTTTCTTTTTCCAGCCTCAAGTACTTTCTGACATGATCTCACCTAAATGCTTATTCGTACTTGAGAAAATGTATTGAGGGAAAACAGAGGATTTGTCACAGAATGATTTTCCACACTGACATGCTTTTTCAGATGAGTTGGAAAGGATTTGCCCCGATTTTATGCACTGGGGCCTGGAAGAGTAATCCTCCGTCAGAGAGAGCCGAGGACCTCTCTGTGCGAACCTGGCACCTGAGAGGTCTTGTAGTTGCTGGATTTCCCCCAGGGCGTAAGCATCAGGAAGCCCAGGTTTCAAGGACAGTTCGGCTGAGGTTTTTAGTTCTACTGGATTACATGTGATTTGTTTTTAGATCCTTGCAAGGTTCACAGATACTGGGTTTCAGAACTTAGAGTGTGACCGAAGGCAGGCTTCGAGCTGGACAGACTCATCCGGCAACCTATCAGGTTTTTTTCAGCTCTACCTTGAAAAGCCTGTGAAAATGTTCTCTACATCCCATCAGAGTGGACTTGATGGGAACCAAGCGTGGGGAGGGGTGGGGTGTGGCGGAGCGCGCTGGGGGCAAGCACCTGAAGGGTCAAGAGAACAAAGTCAAGTTCTCCGAGTCAAATACTAAGTGATCTTTTTCTATCCCTTCCCTCTCCCCCATGCCTTTGACCCCTAGGCCCGCACTGCCTGAGAAGGTGGCTGACCTCAGCACGCTGAATGAGGTGGGCTACCAAATCCGCATTTAGGCAAGCCATATCAGCCAGCAAGAGGGCTTCCGTGGTGCTTCTCTCTGCACTTTACCCCAGCATTTCAGGAGGAACTGCAGCTATTTATTGAGAACCTGTGGATTTTATTTTTAAGGATTCACTTGGACATGGAATCGGAGTGGGTGGTAACAATTAACGTTGAAAGTCACGAAGGGGCCACCATGAAAAGGCTGAAGAAACCCCACTGGGGTTGGACTGTCCCCCTCACCACAGATAGAAAGGGTCATATGTAACTGTAGTTTTCTGTCTTCCCATTGACCTACTTTTATTTACTTGCTTTTGGACATGATGCCTCCTCACCAGTAGTAAATGTTCCTGAAACCCTCTCTCCCACTTTTGATATAGTAAGGTAACTCAGCCAGTATTAATGTCTTTTTTCAGCAATAACAGAGGCAAGAATTGGTGGGATTTTTTTTTTTTTTAAGCAGTCAATATTACCTCAGCATCTTGACATCAGATATGCAAATTTAATGGTGTTTTGTTTTTTTATATTCTATTTGTATTATTTCCCCAGTACTTCAGTGGGGATTTCCAGAAAGTTTGGAATTTTTTCCTGGTGCACACATATAATGGGATTAAGGTATTATACCAAGTGTTTTACTAAAAAGCACTGAAATTTTTCTGGCAATACGGGAAACTCTTTTCAGGACCTTGGAGTTACTTCTTAATCTTTCTTAAAGCATTCACTGACAGCGGTTTTTGTTTTTTCAAAACAAAAAGCACGATCCGAAGGTAGTCTGTGTTCTGTCACTAACATTTAAACTTTGCAAACTCCAGCAAAAAAAGCACAAGAGGTCACGGCACTGTGACACACATTTAGCAGTATTGCAAGGACCTCCAGCAACCACACACTCAGAAAGGCAGAGGCCAGGAGAGAATCGGCAGAGTCTTGAGAACCAGATAACCTTTCTGTTCATGTCCCATCCGGTTTTTAGACTCTTGAGTCAGGCGTTGGTTCGGAGGACTCACTGTTGTCAGGGAGGGGTCCTGATGTCTTATATTAAGACCAAAGGTGGCACATGTGGTCCCTTTCCAGGCCCTCTCTTTGAAGTACCACTTCATGACCTAGGAACTGGTATTGGAAAATGCGATGAATTAAGAGAAACAGAAACTTCTTTTAAATGGAAAAGTTTTCAGGTAGAGGGTTCTACCTTCGAGTGTGACGGAGTCCGTGAAGGACAGCGTGTCTGTATAACTTCGGACTGCGGGCCGCGGAGAGGAGCTCTACTCGTCAAGTGTGTACGTTGTCACCATCAAGAGTGTGCTTCTGTTTCGTCTGTTGTAGCTCGGCGGCTGTGCCAACACAGGAGGCCAACTCGCAGATGTACATGAAGTCTGCTAGTCAACACAAGTGTTATTTCAGTTGCCAGGACTTCCTCTCTGGCTTTCTTTGCCTGAAGGTGATTTTAGAATGGGGAGTAGAAAAATAATCTGCTCACTGAGATTCTGTACCATTAAAACCACTGAAGGTGACCTCATCCCTCGGCCATGTGCACGTGGGCTCCCTTTATGTTAAAACTCAGTAGCATTAATGGAAAGTGATTATTTTCTTGAAAAAGAAGGAAGTTTAGCGTCCTTTACGTGAAAAGGACCAAGTAAGTGGACATCTCAATTACATTAAAATAGAGAAGTTAAAAATTCTGAACTAAAATCACTCTTAAGAATAGTGTCAGTTTGAGTTAAGATGAGCTATCTTTGTATCTCTTCATAAGGCAAACTCATTTGCAGCCTCATGACCACGTCTACTGAAATATTTGAGTTGTTCTGAAACAATACTGACTTAGCTCTCTCTGTGAAAAATAAGATATGTGTATCTTATGTTTGCCAATCTGAAATTTTATTATCACTAATAGTACACCATTTATACCACGGTGATCTTTCTAAGAGCTTAGACTAGGATTTTCCAAGTTTTACTTAAGTACTGTCCCATCCAAAATACAGAATGTCATTAGCTGCAGAGCCCCTTTTTTTCCCCACAAAAAAGGGTAAAGAATAGGAACACAAACTATTCTAAGACGCTGATGTACAAGCCTTAAAACCACCGCTGGTTTGGTGATTCAATTAGTAACCTGATTTCCACTCCCTTCTCGATGGTAAGATTCAGTCCCCCAGAGCCAGGGTTAGTCACAGAAACATGAAAAGTAATTTAAAATGCTCTTAGTTTTCATTCTAGCTTTACTGCCTGTGGAATTATGTTGATTTCTAAAAGATCTGAGAAAGGGACCAGACTCTTCCATTCTAGCGCAGGTATTTGATTAAGATGATATTTAGGCAGGAACAAAACAAAACAAAAAATGACATGATTTATTCCCCCCAAAATTAATTTTAAAACTGGCTATTATTCAAAAAATAAAAGATAAAACTATGAGATGATTTGAATCTAGTTTTTAAAGTTATTAGTGCAAGAGAAATTTTATGCTTAAGCCATTATGGGGATATATGCAAAGTTTAAATGGATGACAGAAATCTTGATTTCAGACTCCATGTGCTGTTTTGAGTACACTTTATTTCAGAAAGTGATATCTAGTATTTTCTATACACTTTGAAATCATGAGCATTTCACTTTTTCTAAGTCAATTATTTCATAAGGATTTTATTAATAGATATTGGTAAATAGAACCTTGGAAATCTTAATTCTGTATTCTTACTATACCCAAGGCTTTTGTAAGCTATAGTTTTATGTACAACCTTGTACAGTTTTTTTGACACACAATTCAGAATCTTGTTTATTCTCTTGGACTTTGTTCTGGCCAATACATTTTTTTTAAACCTTTAAGGAAAACTGTGATTGTTTTAGTGGGTATTTTTCTAAGTAAAGGAAAAGTTGTATAATGGTATTTTAGAGAATGCCAGATAAGTGCATGTTTCAAGTTAATGTTTTTCTCATCACTTGTATGTTTATACACAGCATGGGACTTTAATAAAAACCATCCTGGAAACTCAAGGATTGTTTTTCTTCCAAAAATGTATGTAAGAGGGTGTGATTTATTTTTTTCTTGTCCTTTTACTTGTCCTAGTAAACTCATTTATCACTCCCTCACCCTTATCTTCTTCCACAATTTTCAGACCCTGTATTCAACACTATTCTGTTTTGCCACATCTGAATTCACTTACATGTTAGCATCACTCTAAGTAATACAGGCTGTAGGGTAATGAAGTAGTTTAGAAGGAACAACAGCCCAGTGGACACACTTAGCACACCTACCACAAAACCTCCAGGCACAGATACACTAGAGTAATAATTTATTATTTGATTCATAGAGACGAAGTGCAAATGACTTTTGTTTCCCCAAATCCTTGAATTCTCTGGATCTCTAACTTGGTTTTTTAGGAAAGCAAAGGGTTAAGAGCCAACAGTTGTTAAATTCCAAAAAAAAAAAAAAAAAGACAAGATTTCAAACATGCATATTATCTTGATATCAAAAGGTATCGGAAAACCAATATTTCTTACTCCACAGTATCTCTTTCCATTTTAAAACTTGGCCAGTACAGCACTTCCGCCTGGGGGTGATTTGGCTTAAGCGATTAACCAGATTTAAATGCTTTTTGGCAGGTAAATACAAGGCTCCAACAGAATCACCAATTCTGACCAAAAAAAGTAAAGACAAGTGGACAGTTCATTTTAGCAGAGCTTCAAAAACCTGTCAGAAGGTTGCACTGACCCTTTGGCCTCCAGTTCACAAAATACTACGTCCTATATGCTCAAGTGGAAAGCATTTTTATGGATTTATTCTACAAAGTGAAGCACATGAAAAGGGCCTAAAATTAATATATTGATCAGGACATAAAAAATTAAATTTTCACAGAGGTTTTCAGAGATGTTAGTTTAGCAACAATGACCTATACACAAAGTTATCTGTTAATAAACTCACAGAACACAAAGGAGTAATTAATGCATTTTCATTTTTCTTCCCCCAATATTAAAAGGGATTAATCATACTATTATTTGATGAGGACAATATCTGTTAATTAGAGCACACAATATTCTGCAAACTGTTACTAGAAAACGTGGAAAGTCTTAGAACTACAGTTAATACTGTAAGTAAAAACCCAAAAAAGTGAGAAATTAAACATTTAAAAATACTTATCATTTTTTATAGGTAAATCCTCATAACCTACACGCCTTGTTCAGGTAGTCATTTGATTTCTTTTCTCAAAAAATAACTGTAGTAAATATACTTTAGTACAAAAATCTTTAAAGTCCAGGACCCGGAGTAAATACTGCTTTCTAATTTCAGGAAAGGCATTCTATGAAGAACACCCATTGTAAAAACTTCTATAATTCAGTATAATTGAATATAAAATTACTACTTAGTAAAAATGTGCATAATTTTTTTATCCTATTGTCTAAAAATGAGGACACATTAACTTTTTTGTTTTAAAATGTTTGATGCAAACACAGAGCGCCAACTGTGGGACTCACTAGACCTGCTCTTGACCACTTTATAAAAAAATGTCAGCACCACGTCACACTGCTGCCTCATTAGGAAAGAAAACAAAGGAACATCTTAGAAACAATACCACTAAGACAGTTAAAATTACTAGTTAGGAGTATTAGGTCTCCAAGTTGGTATCTCCCCACTAGTTCTATGGGCTTCCTAAATATCTGAGCAAAACCAAAAGAATCTTATAGCTGCCACTTTGTTCTAAAGACAAGTTTCCTAATAAAATAAATTTCCACAGAACTGGTTCAGAAAAATAAAGTTTCTCCTCCAACCTGGGAATCTCTTCTTGAAACTGAAGAGAAAAAAATAAACAAAAAACCAAAACCCCCCACAAACTGCTAGGCAAACAAAGGCATTCTAACCCAGTCTCTGCCTCTCTCAGGCATGCTGGAATGGTCTGCCTGTCACAGGACGGAAAGAGGGCGTCTGTAAAGCACTTCAACTCTTAGTTACAGTGACCTACATCTCCCAACAAAATGCAGACATCGTCCACGGCTCAGGAGAGGAGTAAAGACGGATTAAGCAATCTGTACAATTCTAAGAAGCATTATCAAGCCCCCTCAAAACCAAACTAAAATGGCTGGTTGGACACTTGTGAGCGATTTCTGAGATAAACTAATTAGGACTCAACAAACAGATGGTCCTCACAATGAAATCAGGCCTTCTGGAAGGGAAACGAGTTGTGGTTTGCAGGAACTCAGATACTTTGGATCCACCACAAAGCTTGCCAAAAACATCAACTGAAATTCTTTACTAACTAAAGAGGATGCACTATGTTTAAAAATCACTGTCAACTTTACTGGGATTTAGAATAAAAAATATTTACAACTCTTTTACAATAAGGAGTAAACGTTTAGATCTCACTTGTCAGGAAAATATTTTTTCGGTATTACAAAGAAAATTGTTGTAAACTTGTTTCTTCTGATATCTGTTTCAAGCATTTAACACAACCTCTTCAGAAACTCCACGGCATAAAAATAAACATGCAAACTCTCAAGAAATATTTTACATTTTTTGAAAAAGAATATAAATCGAAAAGTATATATATATGTATGTATATACAATCAAAGAAGAGTCACAGCTCAAGTCTGAACTTAGCCAATAAAGGTAGATGATCTGAAGAATTATTTTCATTTGGAAGTCCATTAACAGTCCATAAGTCTTGTTCCGTAAGGAGTGATAGTCTGGCCAGAAGTTTCAAGCCACCAACCAGAGCAACCTCAGCTCCTACATTAAGGAAACACATGTTTAGAGAAACTGTGTCAATAGGTCATTGTAAATTAATCATACAAGTTCTTCTTTAAACGATGATATAGAACTTCAGAACCTTCTGGAGTCTAATGGGAAACAGCTTTTAGAATATGATTACATTTCATATTGAGTTATAAGCTAATTATAGTTCTTAGGCACAGCAGTTTCAGATGTTTGGTTTTTTTCCCTGGTTCAAATTTGTTTTGAGTTCTGCAAATAATCTTTAGAAGAAAATATCAGTGCAACACATAAGTACGTTAAAGGTAATCTGAAGGGCACCTGGGTGGCTCAGTTCAGTTAAGCATCTGACTTCGGCTTAGGTCATGATCTCAGGGTGGAGAACGAAACCCCTACCGGGGTTCCACTCTCAGCAGGGAGCTTGCTTGTCCCTCTTCCTCTCCCTCTGTCCCAACTTGTGCATGCTCTCTGTGCTGAATAAAATCCTTAAAAAATAATAAAAATTTAAAAATGAAGTAATTTTGAGGGGCGCCTGGACAGTCCGGTCAGTTAAGCCTCCAACTCTTGGTTTTGGTTCAGGTGATGGTGTCAGAATTGTGGGGTCAGCTCCACGATGGGATCCAAGCTCAATGCAGAGTCTGGTTAGGATCCCTCTCTCTCTCTCTCTCTGCCACTCCCACTTCCCCCCATGCTCACACACATGCTCTCTCGCTCTCTCTAAAAGAAATAAATCTTTAAAAAAAAAAAAAGTAATGTGAGATTGATGACTACATAAGAAATTAATCAACTATCCCATAGCTGTATAAACCAGACACACCCAGCGACAGCTGAGTAGGAAGTTTATAGGGTGCCTGGAGATTAAATTAGTATACACTGGTTCATGAGTCAGGGCCCACAGTAGAGTCAGAGGACCATCTGATATGCCGGTCCGTGGCACACTACTGCCACCTAGTGAACACTTGGAGCATGACAACTCCCAGACCCCGACTACAAATTCAAAGCAGCAAGCCTATTTCATAGACTTGATCTTAGTTGGGGAGGAGTAAGCCATCCAGAGTATTACTAATACAGGTTATCCTCAGTAGGAAGGAGAAAACAAGCAGAAGAAAAAAGGAGAAAAGAAAAGTAGCACAAAAAAAGGGAAAAGGGAAATCAGAAAAGACAGAACAGCTGCCCACATTTTAGACTTGTGAAGTTTTCTGAATGATATTCTCTGACTTCTAGTCATTTTAAACTGCATTCTGTTCTCCACATTAAGTCCTTTGGTTAATATTTAAAACCTTACTTTCACTGACTCGTACAAGGAAAACTGTCTTAATCACCTCTGCTTTTTTGAAATCACATATTCATATAATGGACTTCTCTTTCCAGAAAGATCCAGAGTCAACATGACACAACTGTCCATTGCTGGCAATACAACAAGGTCCTCCCATGAAGGCAGTATGCGTTAGTAAAATTTAAGTACAAAACTACCTGATGTTGCTGTCACACATACACAAAAAGAAACCCAGTAAATTTACGGCAAGTAAAACTAAAGGGCAATACGAAAGGCTCGTAACTCGGAAGCTGACTGGCACTGGAAGGGGGAGCTAAGGATGTAATTCTTAGGCGATAATTTGCTTTGAGGTCCTTCACTGCTTCCATGTTTTACAGGTGATTAACTGATTTACTCAAATACATTACCAAAAAAATTTTTTTAACTTTTAAACTTAGAACGTCACCTAGATGTTTAGCTAACTTTCTCAAACTCAGCCCGAGGTTGGAGTTACTCTCTTCTCAAGCACAGTGCAAGATTACATGTATTCTTTACCTGGCTGCCTGGCAACATCTTCCTTTTCAGCAGAATAGAAAATATAATCCACAGTTATGGCACTTCGGGAATGACAAGTGGTCACTTCTGGAATTCCAGTGTCAGGAAAATAATGTGAATAAACAGATGACAAGCTGAAATGGTGCCGTAAATTTGAAGATAATCTAAATTGAAAAGAAAAATTGCTTAGCATCCATCAAGTTTTTCTTGATTTTTAGACTCCTTCCTGTTTAAAGCACTTTCTCATTCAATTTCCAGACAAAGCCTGACATTCAGACAAGCGTTATTTAGACAGACCACACCACAATCTGGCATTCTGTTCATTCATGTGGTGATACTCAAAACCCATTATCAAGGCTGTGATACGTGGGGTAAAAACTTAATTATTTACATATTAATGTGATTTATTATTAATTAAAACATATTTGAAAGGGGCGACTGGGTGGCTCAGTGGGTTAAAGCTTTTGCCTTTGGCTCAGGTCATGATCCCAAGGTTCTGGGATCGAGCCCCGCATCGGGCTCTCTGCTCCACAGAGAGCCTGCTTCCTCCTAGCTCTCTGACTGTCTCCCTGCCTACTTGTGATCTCTGTCAAATAAATAAATAAAATCTTAAAAAAAAAAAATATTTGAGAGCCTGTATTTCCTAATATGCACTCTAAAACAATTTATAAGTTATTTGTTGTATTTTTAAGAAAAAAGGTGGTCTTTATGAATATAACTTATAAATAATATAAATAAATAAATGCATAAATAAATAAAGAACCCATCAGACTTTTGATGTCAGACTGGCTATATTTTTCTATGATTATTCTTGCTATGACATATCAGATAATCTTGTACTACATCCTAAACCAGCTTCTATAATGGTTTCTAGTTATGTCACGTTACAAATACATGTGCTGTAATGAAGAATTTAAAATCATTTCCGATAAATACATCTTAAAAGTTTAAAGATCTTTTATATTGTGAAAAAAATTTTTTTAAACTTTTAAAAATTCAACATTTAACTAATACCTACTAAGTTTCAGGCACTATCTTAGGGGCTTAAGATACACATATAAAGACAGTTTTTAAAGAGCTCAATGTCAAAGAACAAAGGTTATTCTTTCCAAATAACCTTAATTTCCAGTTTTAGCAATGTTTTATGTCTCAGGATTTATATTTACAATATTATTAAATGTAAAGTAGGTTTTTCTCAAACTGTTCTCTTACTGTCAATTTTTTGGTTTACAGATAATAAGCTCTGTGTATAAGCACATTACATGTATATATAGATACTTAAAAGTATCTTATACCTCATTTTGTTATAAAAAGATTTTAGAATTAGTCAAAACCAAGTATTTGTTAGATTTGTCTTTTTATTCATCTTACTCAAGGAGGGCGCCTGGCCGGCTCAGTTAAGCATCTGCCTTTCAGGTCAGGTCATGATCTCAGGGTCCTGGGATGAAGCCCTGCATAACAGGCTCCCTGCTCAGCAGAGTTGGCTCCTCCCTCTCCCTCTGCTCCTTCCCACTGCTCGTGCTCTCTTTCTCTCTCTCACATATGCTCTCTCTCTCAAATAAATAAAATCTTTTAAAAAAAATCTTAGGGGGATGCCTGGGTGGCTCAGTGGGTTAAGCCTCTTCGTTCGGCTCAGGTCATGATCTCAGGGTCCTGGGATCGAGCCCTGCCCTGGGCTCTCTGCTCAGCAGGGAGCCTGCCACCCCCACCCCCTCTCTGCCTGCCTCTCTGCCTTCTTGTGATCTCTTTGTCAAATAAATAAATAAAATTTTTAAAAATCTTAGGGAAGTTTTTACTGTATTTGAAAGGTTTAATCATGAAGTTTTAAATATTCTTTTTTAAAATATCCAAAAACTGTTGCTTCCTATCTTACTAGGTTTTTACATGAGATAATATTTTCTCAACACATAGTATACAAAATAAAAACAAGACTGAGAAGCAGATAAAATGAATAAGAGGGGATTCTAATTGGTCCCTAAATGCAAATGTTAAAACAAAAATTAAAATTAATAAAAGAGCCACAATATAAAATCAAAACATTTTAAGAATTTCCCAAAGAGACAAGATTTAAATCTCTATCCTGCTCTATTCACATACATCTATTTCTCAACCATAACCCCAAATATTCATGCTTCTTTACTAATAATAAGGAATCCAGGCATCTCCACCCTTCGACCTTTGGTAACTTTTCCCTGTAGTTCAACAGTTATAAATACTTATGTAAACTATATAATTTAAATATAAATATTCATACTGGCATATTCTTTTTTGGATCAATTCTCCTGCAGATTATTTTGAGACGTAGTAAGTCAAAGGAGGCAAAGCATCCTCTTGAAATCTGAAAGGTATTTTCCTGTGATCCTGACCTTTGTTTAAATATGTAATAGCAGGGGCACCTGGGTGGCTCAGTGGGTTAAAGCCCAGGGTCCTGGGATCAAGCCCCACATTGGGCTCTCTGCTCAGCAGGGAGCCTGCTTCCCCCTCTATCTGCCTGCCTCTCTGCCTACTTGTGATCTCTGTCTGTCAAATAAATAAATAAGATCTTTAAAAAAAAAATATGTAATAGCAATGTATTTCACAGAACTAGCTGGTGCAGGTCCACGGACAGGCTCTTTGCTATAAATAACACTGCTTAAGCCCTTACTATGAACCAAACACCAAGCTTTTCATGCTTTGTCTCATGCAGTCCTCCCAAGTACCCGAAGTATAGACAAGGAAACTAAATCTCAGAAATGTTAAGCTTCTTGCTCAGAATCACACATGTAAAATGTAGCACAGTTAGGAACTCAGGTCTGTTTGACTGAGGAGCCAGCATTCTTCACCAGCATGGAAAAACATCCTTTTCATTTTTTATCCAAGTGGTTTTTGAGAAATAATTTTTTTAGCCAACTTAAGTCAGTAAATGTCTACTGTTATTTCCCAGAACTCACTTTTCAGCTGTCACTAGGACCTCTGTTTTGTCCAGCTCTGTCTGTGTCAGATCACTGTCTATAAGAAGAAAGAGAAATATATTAAACTTTCAATATATTGTTCTGTTCTAGTTTTCCATAGAATAGTCCTCTTACTCTAGGAATGATATTCAAGACATGTTTAGTTTAGATAGATGCCTAGTTAAATGCTCCATCAGGGAACCTTTATGTTTTGATGGTCTCCATAATTAGCAAAACTGAAATGCAAACATTCCAAAGCAACATGCAAGTAATTCATGCAGATAATTTTGGAAGGTCAACTTAAGAATGGTAAATTTAGAGTTCATTAAGAAAAGGACTAAGAAAGTAAGTATAATGTTTTTTATAATTCATCCCTGAGATGTTATCCCTTGAAAAATTTAGTTTTATGTCTTCAAAGGGAACACTATTATCAAGGAGACTGCCAAAATGTACTACGAACACTTACCTGTCTTTTCTACTTTTGGTAACTGCTGTACCTCATACACACAGTTCTGTGAGATACCTAGGTTTGGGGGCCAAATGGGAATAGATAAAATTCTTTGTCCCCGTGAAGATTGTTCCTGGCCAGATACCTAAACAAAATTTCAACAGGTACCTTAAGTGAATAGATTTTAAATAGTTTCTGTATTGAAAATTTTATGTCTTAAATAAGAGGAAATCCAAGAATGGCACTACCCATTATTCATCATAGTAAGTGATTATCTGTGCTTATGAAATCTTGTTCAAATACAATTCAGAAAGCAGTTATTATTGACATAAAAATGGCAATATTGGGGCGCCTGGGTGGCTCAGTGCGTTAAGGCCTCTGCCTTCGGCTCAGGTCATGATCCCAGGGTCCTGGGATCGAGCCCCGCATTGGGCTCTCTGCTCCTTGGAGAGCCTGCTTCCTCCTGTCTCTCTGCCTGTCTCTCTGCCTACTTGTCATCTCTATCAAATAAATAAATAAAATCTTTAAAAAAAAAAATGGCAATATTTTCCTTTCCTGTCACTCCAACTGGGACATCTATATGATCTATAACTTTGGACTAATACTGCCCTTCCTGTCTTTCAATTAGATTAATATAAAATCTTACATATTTTATATAACTATTATTTAAAATACTAAGGGAGATCAACTCTTACAAAATTTTAGAACTATCACTCAAACCTCAATGGTGGAGAGTTTATTTTGGTTAAAATCCTGAAGATCGAATGATGTGAAGTAAGCAACAGAAAGCACAATGAAGATAAAACATGGGATATAGTCAGCTAAGAAATTGAAATATTTAGCATTATGAAAAGGAAAATGTACATAGTAAAGAAATACTAAATTACTATTTTGCCAACTATATTGCCCACATCCAGCATTCAAAATTCTATTACCCGTCCCCTTATGAGTAGTTCCTTATTTACAAAGTATTCATGTCTATCAATGCTTTTATTTTTCTTCTTCTCCCGCACTTTGGATTTTTTGCTACCTGCCAACTCCTCTAAGCAGAATGCTGCCATAAATAGATGGAAAAGATGAAGTTCAACCAACTGAGCATCATTACTTATTAGTAGTTGGGGAACATCATCATAGCTTGGTAAAGCAAGGGTACTGGGAACCCAAGGTTTTCAAACAGCCAGTGATGACTATCCCCACACTACGATGAACAGAGAGACTAAGTCTGCCTCCTAATAATGACAAAGCAAGCACTTACCTTGCCAATGGCAAGTCCTTCATAATTCAATTTTCCTTCCTTTATAAAACTATAGAGCGGAGAACCAGGAACAGAATTAAAGTCACCACACATAACGATAGGGCAGAAGCTGCCATCTTTCTGATGGGCAACACTGGAAATCTCTGCCAGAAGCATTGCCAATTGGGTCAGCTTAATATCACCTCGCCTTGGGTTATACAACAGATGTGTGTTAGCTACACAGATCACAGGAGAGGCAGCATTCGGAATTTTGGGCTGCAAAAGTAACACTAATCCAACATTGTCTCTATCCAACAGAGGAACATCACGGCGGTAGAATTCCACTGGGTTCACTGATAAGAGTGAAAACTTGGAATGTTTAAAGCAGATGGCACAGCCATCAGGTTTCCTTCCTGTCCGCATCTTGTATTCACAGTGATAACCTACAAGGAAGAAAGAAATTTAACACAGGGTCTGCCATATAAGCCTATAAGGCAAAACATAACTCTCCTAATACCTCTGAACAATATTTATCAAAGTGTCTTCTCCCAAGCATTAATAACGTAGGATGTTAAGTTTGAGATGTGGTCTAGGTCCTAAGACTGGGTCTCTCTACTGGCCGACTCCAGTCTTTTTTTTTTTTTAAAGATTTTATTTATTTATTTGACAGAGAGAAATCACAAGTAGATGGAGAGGCAGGCAGAGAGAGAGGAGGAAGCAGGCTCCCTGCTGAGCAGAGAGCCCGATGCGGGACTCGATCCCAGGACCCTGAGATCATGACCTGAGCCGAAGGCAGCGGCTTAACCCACTGAGCCACCCAGGCGCTCCCGACTCCAGTCTTAAATATGCTGACGTGCATGACCATGCTCTCCTTCCCATCCCGGTCAAAGTCAAGACGAAGACAGTGAGGCCTTATAATCATCTACACTGCCCATCTACACTGCCCAGCCCCCCGACAGCCCATCTCTGACCTTTCTGCCTCTGACTCTTCCCCACTTGCTCAACTCCCCACACATCTCACCACCTGCCTTCAGGCACTTCTATCTCAGGGTCTCTGCTTTGCTATTTCCATAGTCTGGAAGGACAGAGACTTATCTATGTGGCTCACTGCTAGATCACCGCAGCCTACAACAGTACACAGGATATAGCAGGCGTTCAAAAAATATTTGCGAAGAATGAATGCAAAGTAGGCAGCATTTCTTAAATAGATGAACTGTTTCTCGAAGTGTTCATTCATCAAACAGGTTTTTAGCTTCTACTTGTTTGTTACTGGTAGACACTGATGTTATAATGATGAACCAGAGACAATGGTCCCTGATAAGGAACTCGGAAACTTGGGGGTCTAGTGGTGGGTAGAGCAACTCCTGGAAAGAAATCTATTAGGAGATTCTTACATACTTTTCTGTTTGAATTAAAATTATCTATCAAGAGGTGCCTGGGTGGTACAATCAGTTAGCATGTGACCGTTGGTTTTGGCTCATGTCGTGATCTCAGGATTGTGGGATCAAGCCCCATAGCAGGCTCAGTGTGGAACCTGCATAAGAGTCTCTCTCCCTCTGCCCCTCACCCCCAAAAGAAATAAATATTTAAAAAATTTAAAAAAAATTATGTATCAATCCAAAAATTCCCACTTAAAATACATCAATCTTTTCCTGACCTTTTGAAATGGGTACTAAGTTTTTTCAAAATTAAGACTTTCTTCTTTGCCTAAATACACCATACATCATTGTTAGCATGTTATACTTTAACAACACACAAATCTTTCAAAGTAAATCTGGCTAAAATAAAGTCACATTGTACCCAAAGATTCCAAACTTGGCCTGATCTCTGCTCCATAATGATCTTCTTGAACTTCTTGCAAACAAAGTACCTTGGAAGGAAAAAAATGGCTTGAATTAAAACAGAGAGCAAATATGAATTTTCTGATGCTTTCATCTTTAAAAATAGGCTGCTAAAATTCTAAAAACCTACTGAAAGTTGAAATAAAAAGACTTAAGTCTTTTTTCTTGAAACTATCAAATTGATATTTCCAAATTTGACCAGTCCTCAAAAACCTGGCCTCTCTTACCATCCAAAACTGGTATTTCCCAAAAGAAGTATTTTAAATTTACATGTTGGAATTCTTTTTCCTGAATTACAATGTTCTTTAGTACTAAATCCTTCTAGTCCTTTCTCAAGGTGATTTCTTTGAATGTATCTAGATTTTTAGAGGAATGACTTACATTTTAAATCAATGGAAGTACTTACTGAATATTTAATACACTGCCAGTCTCGGTTTTCAAAACTGACTGGCAAGCAGAACTTTTTGGATCTTTTTTGAAAATTTAATGATTATTTACACCAACAACCATTCGCAAATGATGCTGTGGAAGTCACGATACATCGTTAAAAACGGTTCCATCACTATATTTAAAACCATCTTCCCTTCTTAGCTCACAGACAAAAAGGGGTAAAACCCATTTAGTTCACAGATAAACTTTTCTTATGCGAAGAATTTTGATGATATTCTGCACTTACATCTGCATCAAAGTGTTTAATTTCTTTCAGGATATTGGGGAACCTAAAACTCCAGTGTAAAACTGGCCGCCGGCAGTGTCTATACAGATGTGAATTGTCTTCCAATAAATCTTGTGAAAGTATATTATAGGACATCACTGAAAAGTCAAACTTGTTATCACTGTCTTCACATTTGGGGTCAACATTTTTGTCTCCTAGGATCTTCGTCTTGTCTTTATTATGGTTACATATATATTCCCAATGTCGTTGAATTGTGCCTGTTAAAATATATTGAACAAAATATAAAGAATTAATGAAAAATGACCAAATACTTTCCGGCATGAGATTTTTCTTGCCTTTTAAAAATTCCCACAGGCAATGAACAGAATGTTTTCCCCTAGGAAATGGCAACATAGCGCTATGGAACTGGAAGCTGTCATCAAATTGATTACGAAGGCAGTAAAATGATACAAAGACCGACCAACAGGTATAAAAGATTAAAAGGAGTTAGCAGGTCATTTTGGAGACTGAGAGAGTGTTCATAAAGTTAAGACTACATAGCTTCTCATTTACTTACGGTTAAGAAGTGGCTCTGCCAGACATGCTCAGCAACTTCATAACCATGATAGCGTACAGTTGACCATTGAACAATGTGGGGTTGGAGGGGAGGGTTAAGGGCACCGTGCAGTTGAAAATCCACATAAAACTTTTGACACCTTCAAAACTTAACTACTAATAGTCTGTTGTGGACTGGAAGTCTTACCAATAACAAAAACAGTAGATTAACACATAACTTGTATGTTATATGTATTTTATACTGTATTTTACAATAAAGTAAGCTGATGAAAATATTATTTTCTTTTTATTTATAAATTTATTTTATTATATTTATATTATAAATTTATTTATAAATTTATTAAAATCATAAAGAAAGGGGTGCCTGGGTGGCTCAGTCGGTTAAGTCTGTGCCTTTGGCTCAGGTCATGGTCTCAGGGTCCCGGGATCGAGCCCCGCATCTGGCTCTCTGCTCAACAGGGAGCCTGCTTCCCCCTGTCTCTCTGCCTGCCTCTCTGCCTACGCAGAGACCCACGCAGTTCGACTCTTGTTCAAGGGTCAACTGTATTTGCATGTCACAGTTGGCTTTTTAATAAGATGTTTTCACACCGTAGTTTATTTCCTACTAGTAAGATAAGATTATCAAATGATTAAGCTCTAGAAATAACTCATCTCAGAATTCTGGTTTAGACATGAATGAAGGGTGTATGATGGCAATATATGGAAGTGTATTTAGTGGAACAATGCAGACAAAATGAACAGAAGAAATCTTTTTAATGCACACCAAAGCAAACGTTGAAGATAACATCGTTGTAGAACGCTAGTCAATGACAAGGGCTGGTTGAAGAACCCAGCATGCAGCATCCAGAAATGTGTGATGGTTTACATTCTGCAAAGACACATGTACCTGGGCCCAGTGATGAAAAAAGAGAATCAAAAAGCATGAGATTTTGCAATTATAGGCAGTCCTCGACTTAGAAATGACCTACAAACACACACACAAACATACATACATATGCCCCTTCGATCTTATCTTCCTCACCCCACCATGGAAGGCATGCCATGGAAAGGCATGAAGAAAAATGTGGAACTTTTAGAGATTCTATGAGCTCAACAGAAGGGGAAAACAAGAAATGGGAAGAACCTGGGAAAACAGATTTGGAGATCGGTTTTCAAGCAGGAAAAACCTCAGCCCTAGAATATCTCCCTTTTCCTACATGTAGGTTTTCACTTTATTGGATTACAATGCCTAAGATTCTACCAACTAAAAATTAAATTGAGGAAAAATAATTCCATACATACGGGGAAAAAAGACCAAAAGTGAAATTTTAAAATACCCTCTGGTAAACGAGTTTAGTAAGATTGCTTTCCTCAAAATCTAAATGCTGAAAGCAGCGGCATGAAAGGAATAGGCATTTTGACCAGAGGCTCGAAGAGGAAGATTATTTTTATGACTACTGAGGTCTGGGTGGATCAGCGGTGCTGGAGACTTACAGTACCATGAAGGCACTAAGAGCCTGAGGAGAAGGTAAAGAAAAAAAGAGTGACGGAAAGAAAACCAAACCAAACCCAAGCCATCCGGGATTAAAGAACTTAGCCTGGAGCTTGTCCTATACCCAGGAAAGGGATGGAAACTATCCCCTTCTGCATCCTTCACTGAATATGGAGAATCCTACCTGCAAAGGCCCAGAACTACAGCTAACTGCACTGACTCCGTAGGACTACTCTGAGATCTGTAACAGTTTCCATGGGGAACACGGAAACAGATGGTCAGCAACTGATTCTCAAGAACTAATTACCCAGAACACAATTCATTCACAAATTGGGGACTGTCTATGATGGTTTTAGCCACAAATCATAGTCTTTATACACGTACAAGATGCAAAGGGCTCTAGTCATGCAAACACAATGCAAGCGACCATCACAGTTACAGCACTACCCTGGTGTCACCACCACATTGAAGTATGAAAGATGAAGGTCCAGAAAAGTTGTGCATACTTTCTTGTAAAATACGTGTATGGAAGGGCATAAAAATGCATTGAGATTGTATTGTCCCGACAAGCGTTTGTAAGCCAACTCTTTCTGCAATTACATTTTGAAACACGTCATGACCATCAGCTCCTGGTATACTGGGGCTGGGATGATGGGGGTAAATACGTATTTTCTCCTGCCCACATTTGTTTTTAATAAACATACAGATATGTGTTTGAATGCTAGGGTTCCATGGAAGACAATTTGAAGACGACTGATAGAGATGACAGTCTTTGGCCTTCATATACTTTACAACATAAATTCACACTACAAAAGCTTATATACCTTCCATGTCAGGAGGAACAAGGCGATCACAGCAGAGAAGACAGATGAATCAAAGAAAGTAAGCAATAGGCCTGATCAGGTTTTTAGGGTGCCTAATTAAAAAGTCCTAATTGTGTCACACAAATCCTTCAAATGTCACTTTAAAGTGACAGGCAAGTTAGAAGGCTGTTCTCTTGATGGAAAAGTATTAGTGAATTATCGGAAGTCACAAATATGGCTTAACGAAGAGCATTTTCCTTATTCACAATACCTAGGAAGAACGGACATATAAAGAGTCAGATCGCAATCAAAGTTTATCAGTATGTAAATTGTAATTCCCCAAGTGTTAAAGGGAAAACAACACCATCACGATTTTCTGAGTACCTACTATGAAGCCGACAGTGTATTAGGCACTTTGACAGGTCTCATTTCATCCTCAACAGGCTTTTAAAGTAGGCATTATTTCACACTAGGAAACCAAGGAGCAGGGAGGTCCCATGACCTGGCCAAGTTCACACAATCAGTGGTGGAGCAGAATGAGAGCAGGGAGTGGTTCCTGAGCCCAGGCTTATGTCAGCATACCACAGCTCCACCTGACAGCACAGGAGATGTACGAAAGGCTAAACCAGAGAGCAGTGCGCTGACCTGATGAACAATGAATACGGGAAGGAACGGTCATCTCACGACTTCATACAGCCCAAGATTTATAGGTTATGGAGCTGATTGTCCCTAGGAACCTAATTCTAATGTCTCTAACACGTTTCATTCATTCAAATGAACATTTGTTGATGAACACATGTTGTGCTCAAGTATTAGACAAATAGATTTTCACTTTCGGTGCTTAAAATTTCTACTCAAATGTGTAGCAGAATTTCTACTTAAAAGAGCCGTAAGTAATCTTCGAGCTAACCTAGCTCTGACCTCCCAAGAGAGACTCACTTTGAGTATTTTCCTTTGACAAACTTATGTGAGCTCCCTACACATGAACACCTACACAGTCTATTTCCAAATACCTTCAGAGGAATTATCTTCACTGAAAACCATAGCTCAGTAAGAACGACAACTCAAAATTCTACCAAGATGATTCACATACACTTTGGGGGAGGAGCAGGGCTGGCAGGACAAAAGGAGTCTCGTGAATTGTTTGGAGTGAAAAGTATATGACAAAACTAGAAATGATCAACATGTTTAGAAAACAAATATTTCTTAAAGTTGATTAAGATGTTGTTCCCTTATTAAAAGATAAAACTTGGGACACCTGGGTAGCTCAGTGGGTTAAGCCTCTGCCTTCGGCTCAGGTCATGATCTCAGGGTCCTGGGATGGAGCCACATCGGGCTTCCTGCTCAGCGGGGAGCCTGTTTCCTCCTCTCTCTCTGCCTGCCTCTCTGCCTACTTGTGATCGTTCTCTCTCTGTCAAATAAATAAATAAAATCTTTAAAAAAATAAAAAATAAAAGATAAAACTTCCCATAGTGTCTCAGGATTATAGCAATAGAACCCATTATGAGAAATATACTGAATAAGCTAAAATCTTACTCTGTAAGAAAATCTCTTTCATTTATGATTGTGTCTATTTAAGAGTATCTTTTTGTCTTACTCAAAAAAGTGAGCATTAAACTGGCTGGCTCAGTTGGTAGAGCATGTAATTCTTGACCTTGGGGTTGTTAGAGTCCCATGTTGGGTGTGATTACTTAGAAATAAAATTGTCAAAAAAAAAATTTGAAAAACCCTTAAATTTAATTTTTTAAAATAGGTGTGTGGACTCTCAAAAACATATACCAATTTCTAGGAAGTCTAAGGACTTCTGTTTTAAAAACAATGGATTTATTATTCTTAAATTAATGTTTTAGTTTAGTCCTATATTCTTTCCCAGTCTTATTCTCTCTATATATAGTTTCTTCTATATTTACTGCCAGAAATATATAATAAAATATAAAAATAGATATAAACAAAGACTTAATTTTAAAAAAATCATTTCCTTTTTCCTAACAGAAAACTACTGGCTGAAAATAAATACTAAACCCCTACAAAATCTGGAAGAGGTTTTAAGGATTATTAGAAAGTAAAGTTTTAATAATTCTATGGCTTCTATTTCTGCACCAAGATAAATGTCACCTTTACCTTGGTGTTTTCTTCGTTTTGATGAAGGCTCATCTCCCTCAGAGTTCATGATGTAACTAGAGAGATGAATCAAAGAGGTCTGGCTCAGGTTGTCAGGTCTCCAGTTCCAGTACTGAAACGGAGTTCTAGACTCAAATAAACAAGGTGGTCTCCAATTTAATGAAAAATGCCTACTACTGAAGTATGGGTAAGGAGCACGAGAATAATGTCCAGGCCACCTCATACAACTAGAAATATGTCTGTTCCAGCAACACCTCTGCAGATTCTCCCACGGTGTCGTCCAATCTCTGGCCAGACTCTTCTGGTGATGGGGTAACATGGGGTATCTAAAAGAAATAAATACACTCCTTGAGGCACCACTATTTGTTCACGCTATAGCACCCCAAATCCAAATCTGTTTCCTCAAGGGAAGATAATGTTTAATATTTAAAATCTGACTTCTAAATCATGAAGGATTGGGGGGGCAGCTATGATTTAATTATTAGTAGCAACATCTCAAAACTCTCCCTCAGCGCCTATGAATGGCATTTGGAATACTTAACAGAGAAAACACCAGCCTCCCAAAATACCACACACGCTTCAAAAAGTCCTCAGTTCACCTGAGAGATTAACCAACCATCAAACTGGTTTTCAGAGCAGCTTTCTAATATCTAATAAACTGTATGGATAAATAAAATCCACAGCAAATGTAATACTTGATTCAATGTAGAACACTTAAGCTGAGTACAAGAAAAGTGCATCTCTCCTTCAACTTGGGTTTGGAGTAGACAGAAACATGCTTCTGAACAGTTTTTTATAGCAAGATTCCATTTTCCAAACATCTGTAGAGCTAAGAAAACAAAAACCTATCCCAACTTCACAAAATGACCTCTCTTGCTAATCAGTAGGTGGATAATTTATTTTTCCAACCTTCATTTTTTTTTTTAAGGAAAAAAAAATTTTTGAAGGAAATGAAATGGGATAGTGATTACTTATTAATAATTCACCAGTACTTCAAACCCAACAGCACCAATTTACTGATCATCCAAAATATATCCAAAGCAGTGTTACCACTAACTTGAATAAATATGTTGCTCTCGGGCTCTCTTAAGAAACAATGCAACTTAAGCACCGTCTTCTTACCATACTATTCTGGCAAAATTTTGGATTCAGAGGACTTCTGTCCTTTCCCAGAACTTATTAAAGGTATAATTCCAAGACGTGTTAATAATGTCCACTTTTACCACTGAAGAAATTTTGCTTAAACTGTATTTACTGTTATTTGACTTTTATATATTCATTTTAAAGGCATTTAAATGTTTTAGGATATATTTTTGTGTATGCATTCTCAAATTGTTCTCTAAATTCAACTTAACTGTAAATCTTTAAAAGCATGACATGGGCAGACTATTCTGCTTTGTGACAACTCTGAAAGCCATAGAGATTTAGGTGCTCGCTCCACACTTTTTCTATCCTAACAGGCTACGGTATTGAAATACAATACTCGTGCTACAAAACTTATCGCCTATATTCACAGTAACTTATATAGATGTCTTTTTCGCAAGATGATGAGCTCCTTCAAGACCAGAGCCTTCTTAATCATTTTAATTCTGGTCTCTCCCTAAGTGCCTAGCACAGTGCCTGGCACACAGCTGGTACTCAGGAAAACACTGCTGAGCTGAATTGTGATCAAGCCCCCGACTGTAGGAGATTAAAACCAGATCCCCATGACTTATATAATTAATACAGTGTTGTGTTTCCCAGGTGAGGTACACCAGTCCATTTCGCATGGTACACAATAAAACTTTTTGACTTTTCACATCTAAGTATTTATTAGAAAAAGCCCATAATGAGTACGTCAAACCCAAGATTTCGTGGACACTGCTCAGGGCGACGCTAATACAGGCAGCATTACTGAAATGCTTAAAAAAAAAAAAAAAAGAAGTCAATTTCAAGAAAAAAATGTAGTACACACAGGTGTGGAAGGAGTATCTGGTAATAAACCGTAAAGGCTGGTATACAAATGACTGAAGTGTGAGACACACTGACACCACAAACAAACCCCCGGGTGTGCCTGCGACGCGCGCGCCGCCCTCGGGGTCAGGCCGCCCGGGGACCTACGGCGCACCCGCCGCCTCCCCGCAGACGCTCGGCTCCCGGCGGGGGCTGATGCCTGGCAGGAGGCCCCGCGACCCGGGGGCGCAGGCTGGGTCGGGGCAGGGCAGGGGAAGTGGGCCGGGGCTCCAAGGCCCAGCGGGGACGGAAAGGCACGAGCTCTGCCGGCGATCGACCGCCCCGAACCCGGCCCGGCCCCCGTCCGCCGAGCGCCCCTCCGGCTGCGCGCCGGGTTTACCTATCCCTCGGGGTCTCCGGAGGCTCGTCCCGGCGGCACCGCCGCCCGGACCCTCTTCCTCCTCCTTCCTCCCCCAGCCCGCCCCGCCCCGGGTTAACCCGGGCCGCCCGCCCCCGCTCCTCCCTCCTCCCTCCCAGCCCTACTGACCGGCCTCTCCCCACCACACAGCGGCCGTAGCCCCTCCTCACACAGCGCCACGCTTCCATCTTCCCCTCTGCGGGCGTCCAGGTCCCGGGCCCAGGGCTCAACCTCAAACTCTACACCCGCTCGGGCGGCCGAAAGCACCAGGGCTTCCCCATCACTAGACGTCGGGAGTCCGGGCCGGCTGCAAGGCATGCTGGGAGGTTCAGGCTCGCCCGGCGCCAAGTCCCCATCTTGCGCCGCGACAGCCTCCGAATTGCTTCAATCCCGAGTTAGGTTCAAGTAGCATGCGCAGACGGTGGGGAAGCCAGCGCGGCCATTTCAGAATAGGGCAAACAACCGACCTCTGTCTTAAAGGAACAAGAGCTAAGCTAAGGGCTGAACAGCTTTGTGAAGGCCTGCGGGACGGTACGGGGTGGTTGCTTGAGAGAAAGAAGAAGAAGAAAAAAATATGTTTTAGCGTATGTTTATGATGATCTCGGGAGATTCGAAAGGCGGATGCCCGCGGTGGAGAAAATACCCTTCTCTGTGTTCCCGTGCAACTGTGGTACCAGGGATTTTTGCACTTAATTTTGTGGGAGCACATCCCCAGGGGTCATTTTTAACGTCTGTGTGTGTTGTGTGTGTCTTTTCTCAAATTTAGTATAGGACTCTAGATTATTGGAAAGCGTTATTTACGCGGAGACTTCCGCTTAGGAAACTGAGTTAGGAGGAGGAATCAACTGGGGAGATGGGGAAAGGGTACTGGCAGGCGGAATCACTGCTTTTGTAGGCTCTTTGGGAGAGCAGTGGAGTAATTTATCAGGAAGGCGTTTATAGTTCTCTGTTGATGAGGAAATCTAATGCATGTGAAAAACATTTTCGCTCAGTGTAGAGTTGATTGCCATCATTTGCGGTAGTTAGGTTCTCTAAAGTTACTGCCAATAACGGAATCAGCAAATACTGAACCATTGCCTCAGATGGAAATATGGGGGTTCCCCTGAGCCTCTGGTCACATTTTAGTCACCTAATCCATACATAACAACGTTGCACTATAACTCAGGCATGAGTGAAGCTTATCTAACCCATGCATTTTCTCTGCAAGGCACATCACAGATGTCCCGTGCTCAGCGACAACAGGCAGCACTTTGGAACTGCACTTGGGGGCCAATTGTTATTATTTTTAAGGATTTTATCTATTTATTTAACCGAGAGAGAGAGACTACCAGAGAGGGAACACAAGCAAGGGGAGTGGGAGAGGGAGAAGCAGGCTTCTGACTGAGCAGGGAGCCCAATGCAGGGCTCGTCCCAGTACCCTGGGATCCTGACCTGAGTCCAAGGCAGAGAGGCTTAAAGACTGAGCCACCCAGGCACCCTTGGGGGCCATTTTAAATAGCAGAATGATCAACAAAAAGCAAAAAAATGTGAAAAACATGGTACTAAAATAGACTGGGAAGAGAACACTTTTTATAGTGTGAGAGCTGAAACAAGAAGGCAAGCTTTGTTTCCTTCAACCTTACCTGGGAACATGCAGGTTGGACAACTAAATTTTTCACCACTCTGTGTGGCTAAGTCCGTTAAGCATCAGACTCTTGATTTGGGCTCAGGTCACAATCTCAGTTTGTAAAATTGAGCCCCCTGTGGGCCTCCATGCTGAGTGTGGAGCCTGCTTAAGATTCTCTCTCTCTCAAAAAAAAAAGAAAGAAAGAAAAAGAAAAGAAAGAAAAAAAAAGCACTTGCAAGTATTGATTTTGGAGTTACATATACATTTTAGTAGATAGGCAAAATTCACAACTACATAAAAAAATGAATAGTGCTGGGCAGATATATTTCTATTTAACACAGCCCTAATTTCTGGTTGTTTATTAAATGTATTGATTGGTATCTCATAGGTCTTAGCTCTGTAATAAGATTGTATCTTATGAGCAAGGATGATGACCCATTATTTTCAAAATCTACCCCACCTAGTGCTGTGCTAAGTATACAATAGATTGTAGATAAGATATTTTTGAATGAATGGTTAACACAGGACCAGAATTAGAGCAGATCTGTGAATGAACAGAAACTTCCCCCTCTACATCCTATATCCTCTGGTTTGTGATGTGTAAAGAGAAATGTAGCACTTTGAAATAATTAAGAGATTAATGGATGTTAGATTGCTGGAATTTGGAGGATTGTTTGATCCTAAAAGATACTCACCTTTATCTTGAATGACTATTTTTGAATTCTGTAGTGATTAATGTTAACTTGTTGAGAAGTGATGATAATTCAAATGATTATTATCTATAAACATGTGAGTAAATTCTTTTCAATGGGGGGAGAGCTCTCCTCCTCTGTAGAAAATCCAGTTTTACATCCATTTGGAAGGTCAATATTACTGATCTGTAAAGCGTCTGCTTTTTGGATTCTTCTGGAACAGACTGCAACATATCTCTGGATCCCTTATTCAAAAAGTTAAATAAAATCATTTTTATGACTTTGATTTTTCTTTTTTCTTTTTAGAATTATCCTCTAACAGTTTTGCCATTCTCACCAAGATGCCCAATGTAGTCATCTGACAGAATCAGATGAACTTATGACCAAAGAGGTGTGCCTCATGGAATGTCAAGTCCAGGTATTTGTTTTCTTGCTCCCAGAGGTGAATCTGAAGCATAACAGAATTTTTTTTTCAAAGATTTTTTTTTTTATTTGTTTGACAGATAGAGATCACAGGTAGGCAGAGAGAGAGAGAGAGAGAGAGAGAGAGAAGGAAGCAAGTTCCCTGCTGAGCAGAGAGCCCGATGTGGGGCTTGATCCCAGGACCCTGGGACCATGACCTGAGCTGAAGGCAGAGGCTTTAACCCACTGAGCCACCTAGGCGCCCCATAACAGAATTTTTTAAATTAATTTTTTTTTAAAGTAGGATCTGTGCCCAGTGCAGAGCCCAACATGGGTCTCTAACTTACAACCCTCTGATCAAGACGGGAGCTGATGCCTAGGTGGTTCAGTTGGTTGAATGTCTGGCTTCAGCTCAGGTCATGATCCTGGGGTCCTGGCGTCAAGTCCTGTGTTGAGCTTCCTGCTCAGTGGGGGGATTCTGCTTCTCCCTTCACCCCTACCCCCTGCTCGTGATCTCGCTCTCTCTCACTCACTCTCAAATAAATAAAATCTTAAAAAAAAAAAAAAGACCCAAGCTGAGATCAGGAGATGATGGATGCTCAACCGACTGAGTCACCCAGATGCCCTTCAACAGAATTTTTTTAAATCTCTGTTTTTCTAATTTTAATTTTGTTCTCCACCAGTTTTGTATTTTGGTTTGTATATTGACAATAGATTATGTCCCTCTAGTGGCAGCAGTAATCAGCAACTTGGTAATATGGTCTGACCATTTGGTGATCTTTTTAAAAGGATTAGTGATTTCTAGAGATCTATTTTCTCGAGTAAGCGACCTATTTCTATTTTATCTGTTTGTATATTTTGAACTCAAGAATTCTGTGCCCACTGGGAAGAAGAGCTCTTTGGTATCTGGACTAGTGAGTTTCTGTGCTTCTGTGATGACTCTTGACCCATGGTTGAAATTGTAGAATCGAAGCCATAAACTCTCCATATGTCTGTGTGTCTATGTGTCTGTTATTCATGGAGAGCTTTATCTCTCATTATGTGAATATGAGATATCCTACTTATGGAAGACATTAATAAGTTAAATTATGAAGTTGGTTTTATTAAAAGAGCTGTGTTCTGAGTGGCTTATAATGATAAATTAGCACTTCTATAAATTTTTTAAAAGATTTTATTTTTAAGTAATCTTCTACATTCAATGTGGGGCTCAAACCCACAACGCCAAGATCAGGAGTTTCATGCTCCACCAACTGAGCCAGCCAGTCGCCCCAGTACTTCTATAAATTTAATTCCTAAAATTACCTGGAAAAAGAAGAATTAGAAATACTTTAATTGTGATGCACTTAAAATAATATATTATTCTTATAGAAGCTAATCAGAAATGTTTTAAGAATCAAAGTTCACACAATGAAGGTCAGTCTCTAAGGAGCAGGTGATTTCTTCCTTGAAATAGTTTAATGATAACAAGATATGGGTAGACACTGATTGATGTGTCAAAATACGATCTCATCATAAGTGCACAGATAACCAGGGACTGAGGCAGTGAAGAAGGATAGTTAAGAAAAACTCAGGGTCCAAGGTGTCTACTAAAGACAAACCAAATTTTTTGGACAAGCATACAGATATTCATTTGCTACTCAGGGGACTGCTTAAGAGCTTAGGATCTTGAATTGAGTGGGCTGGGATGAGAATAGCAAATACAGCAAAAAGTTAATAAACCTCATCCGGAGGGACTGATGTTTAAAAGATACTGGAAGTGCTTGAAATCCCACATTTCTATGATATGGGAACTCTCAAGCATTCTCTGTGGGAAAGGGCACAACTCTTTAATATCCAGACTGGTGAGTTTTTGTGTTTCTGTGTTTACTCTTGATCTTGTTCTTCCTGCCCAAAACTAAAGTCGGTAAGACTGCCTCTCTCTTGGGGCACCTGGGTGGCTCAGTCCTTAGGCTTCTGCCTTTGGCTCCCCACATCCTGCTCCCTGCTCGGCAGGAAGCCTGCTTCTCCCTCTTCGACTCCCCCTACTTGTGTCCCCTCTCTCGCTGTGTCTCTGTCAAATAAATAAATAAAATCTTAACAACAAAAAAAGACTGCTTCTCTCTGCCACTGAAACTGCCAAGGCTGAATTTGGAGCAGAGAGAATGGAGAGAAGCAGTGGCGTGAAGTCGTGAAGTCATAGAGTGTTTCTCCCGAGGAGTAAGCCACAAAGTGGAGGCACTTTTCAGAGTACAACAGAGGTGCAGTGAGGCTCCTGAAGTGATTAAGGATTGTGCAGCTAGAAATGGAGATGACTAGAGCTATAGAAATGTGGCAGAAGAGAAAATACTAAAAGTACACATTTTGAACAATAGCAGAGAGACTTAGAATTATTTGAAAATTGTTTTTCAAATCCTTGGGCAGGAAAGTGACCATTTCAGTGTCTGTTCCGGGACATCCAGATTCAGTCAGCCAATAAGGCAGAGCCAGAAGATGGAAGAAAAGTCTAGAATAGACTGAAACGGAAACATTTTCCTTTGACGCATCTAGAGAAGGCCTTCAACTAGTTTCCAGAGGAGAGGGGACATCACCATCCCCATGGGGATTATAGAGGGCACTTGAAGTAATGAGCACTGGGTGTTGTACCCAACTGATGAACCACTAAATTCTACCTCTGAAACTAATAATACAGTATTCATTAATTAAATAGAATTTAAATTAAAAAATCTTTTAAAAAAGATCTCCTCTTTTTTTTTTTTTTTTAAGATTTTATTTATTTGAGAGTGTGAGAAGGGAGAAGGTCAGAGGGAGAAGCAGACTCCCTGCGGAGCCTGATGTGGGACTGGATCCGAGACTTGATCCCAGTACTCTGGGATCACAACCTGAGCCAAAGGCAGTGGCTTAACCAATTGAGCCACCCAGGTTCCCCTAAAAAGATCTTCTTCCTATATATGGAATTGTTTTTTGTTTTTTTCTGATTGGTGTTCTCTGTGTACTTTTCATTCTGAATATTAATTTCTTTGTTTGATTCAGAAATGCTGACCCCATTATCTCTGTGAATTTTGTTTTTCCACCATTTCCTCTATTATCTTTTTCTGAAATTCCTATAGATCACTAATAAACCCTCTTTAATTCTTTTGTCTTCTGACTACTCTTAACCACTCCTCCTGTCTGCCTCCTTCTCTTCTTCTTTTCATCATTTCTCTCTAGGCTGAAATCTGGGTGAATCCTCAGTTCTATTAATTTACTAAATTTTTTCTTCAACTGAGACTACTCAAGAATGCATTTTGTCTGTTGGGTATTTATTGCAGTGACTATATTTTGTTATTTCCAGGATTTCTAGTACATGCTTTTCCACATCAATCTTTCTGATTTCTCCTTGCTTGTATAATTCTTTGTATTTTTTTCTTTTAACTTTCTCAGAGAATACTAAACATGCTTATTTAAAACTCATTTTCAGATCATTCTCATATGTCCATTTCATCTGGAATGAATTTATCTTTTCTCTTTTAATCTCACTGATCACTCTTCTGAATATGAATTTCTTCGCGTGTTTTGGAATTTTGACATGCAGATAACCTTGCCCTTTGTTAACTCTTAGTTGCTTCCATTTCCCCCCAAGAGACTTCCAGACTAGAATCAGGTCTTTTATTGCTAGCTTAGTCTTGTCTGGCTATGCTGCTAAGAGATATTGCAGATCCAGTTGCTGAACTAGTGGACAGCTTGGCCCAAGTCTTAGATGTGGCTCGGTGGCACCTATCTCTTGCCTCCCTAAGCAATGGCTCTGGAAGCAGTCACTGCAGCCTTTTTCAACCTTTTTCATGGTTAAAGGAGCCCCTAGTTTTAGCACTGAACCTGAAACTATCTCTTCCCTTCCTTGTGAGGACTTTTTTTTTTTTTTAAAGATTTTATTTATTTACCTGACAGAGAGAGATCACAAGTAGGCAGAGAGGCAGGCAGAGAGAGAGAGAGGAGGAAACAGGCTCCCCGCTGAGCAGAGAGCCCGATGTGGGACTCGATCCCAGGACCCTGAGATCATGACCTGAGCAGAAGGCAGCGGCTTAACCCACTGAGCCACCCAGGCGCCCAGGACTTTTGATCCCTGTTCCCACTAGGACAAAATTCCAGGTCGGGAGCCCAGCAGACTTCAGGTTTGGTGTTCTGGGCCTCAGAGAGGTTTATATTGGTTCTGAGCATGATCATGTTTTTTTGTTTCTTAATTTCTCTTTTTATATTTTATGTCTCATTACTATGTGTTTGGAGCAGAGGATGTCTTCAATACAAGAACTTGGAGGGTATCTTAGCTGGATATACAAATATATTGCATTATATATTGCATCATGGTCCAGAAACAATTTGTTAGTAAGTGCAAAGTCTGTGCCTCAGGAATTCTGAGGACACTGAGACTCAATGTCACATAGGAAATGGGAAGACTCTCAAAGAGTCAAATAGATCTGGGTTTTAACAGAGACCCTGACAGCCCCCAGCTGTGAAATTACCAAATATATTACCTCCTTGGTAACAGTTATTTCACTTTTGAAATGCCTATGAAATATTGTGAAGCTTAAATAAAATGGTAGCTGTGAAGTATTTGTTATAAGACAGAGAGGTAGACTTTTTTTTTTCATTTAACATCAACTTTGTAGGCAAAATAAACTTGAATTCACATACTTGGTTAAGTAAACTAGCATATACTGAGTAAATAATACACATATAATGGAACTTTATACAGACCTTTCGGGAAATAGTATGAAGGAAATTAAAAATAGAAGATAAAAATGTTATAAAGTCAAATAAAAAATAAAGTCAAAATAAAAAAATAAAAATGTTATAAAGTCAAATAAAAAATAATGATTTAATAGGTAATAGAAATATCCATCTGAGGGGCACCTGGATGGCTCATCCAACTCTTGATTTTAGCTCAGATCATGATCTCTGGGTCCTAGGATTGAGCCCTGAGTCAGGCTCTGTGCTCAGCAGGAGTCTGCTTGAGGATTCTCTCTCTCGCTCTCTCCCACCATTCCCCAGGTTGTCTGCGTGCGTGGGTGCACTCCCTCCTCTCTCAAATAAATAAATAAATAAATCCTTAAAAAAAAGAGAGAAATATCCACCTGATACTTCAGATTTTTAAGCCGAGGATAAGTATGCTAATGTATAATAATCTATTTTGAGGTATTAATTGATGTAAATTTCTCCTGCTTGTTTAGATAGTTTGTATCCTTTGTTAACGAAAACTTCCTAACTAGTGAAGTTACATATACATACAGGTATATAACATTTATATATAAATATGGGTTATAAAGAGGACTTTTACCTATTTGCCCTTAAAAAACAAGATTTGGAAACATGTGGATTTGCAAGGAAAAACTTAAAAAAATGACAAAAATCTAAATTTGAAAGGTCTCTCAACTCCCACACATGTTCTTATACATCATTCTCAACCTCCAAATTCTGAAAAAATGTTTCTGTATAGCCTATCAGCTCTCTCAATAAAAATATCCCAGGTTGTCATGGTGATAGAGTTCTTTTCTCTGAAGAACCTTGTAGTCTGGTGCAGTGGTTTCCTAGTTCTTTATGGCTGTGGAATGTTTCCTCTCTTCTTTCATACTGTTTCGTATTTTTCCAACCTAATGTTACAGCTAGAGTGGTGGTAAACTAAAGATTTAATTGAAATAGAGAAGATTTAAATAATGGTCTTATAATAAGGAAATTAGTCTGGAAAGCGGATGGAATCCTCCCTGAGTGTATGTTCTGCAGTAGTCTTTGATGAAAACATTACAGACCCAGCCCTTGCTAGAACTTGTTTCTTTCCTAATGTACCGGCTGATGAAATTAAGGACTCTTGATGTCCAGAATTTTAAAACAGAGGTACAGTTATAGGAATTTGGTAGTTAGGATATGAAATTCAGGTTAGCCTTTCTCTTGTCTCTACCCCAAACCCTTTCTTATTCCCATTTCTCAGTTCTGAATGAGGGTTTTATAGATGTGTGAGTCCCTATAGTGCAGATTTGTGGGTGTTACGGAATTGAACTCATCTCTGACAAGTGATCTTGATGCCTGCTTTAGTTGGTTTTAGAGGTCCTAGAGTTGTCTTTCTGGGACGGTATTAAGGAGTAAGAGCAGACCTCAGCTGGGGTTCCTTGGACACAGAGAAGAATAGAGGGACTGAGCAATGGAGCGTTAGAGGAGAGCACAGGAAAGCTACACATAAGAAAGAGTAAAAATGCATTCTGTGGTTGTTTGATACCTATTTGGGGAGATGAACCATGTTTTTTGTTTGCCTAAATAATGAATAAATCAATGGCTATTTGGTGATGACTTTACCAAGTATTTTTACTCTGCCCATGGCAAAACTAGACATTTGATTAAGAGGAGTCTTTTGTGAAGGCTAACATCAAAGTGTAAGGTAGGTATTAGCTTTTTTTAAAGCATTTTTGGTTCATAAGCAGTTACCTTAAGACTGGGAAATCTGGGATCATGGATGTTAAAAAAAGATTTAAGGGACTCTTTGAATTATTACAATATTTTGAAAAGTCTCCTCAAAATTGAAGAAAATTCTGTGACAGGGAAGTAAAAGTTTACCAAACCCTCAAGTTTCTTTGCTTTTGACTGAGCTTAATATGGATACATTTATTTGTTCTTTCATCCATTCAGAAGCTCAGATCAGTAGTTACTTGTTTATGACTTTGGCAAAGAAGAAAACCAAATAATTGTAACTTAACATATTGTAATTGGCTTGGCAGGAAAAAAATATTTAGAGCTTTGGAGTTCATGCATTTAGCAAATACCTCTTAATCTTTCAGGCACTGCAATAGATACTCAAGACAAAAATATGAAAGAAGAGCCGCTGCCTTTATGGAACTCACAGCGTAGTGGAATAAAAACATGTCGGCATTAAATTAGCCTAAACGACATATGACTACTCTGTAATAGGTGTGGTAGTAGAGAGGGGGAATAGAGAGATGTGGTAGCAGAGAGGAAAGAGCACCTAATTCTCCTTGAAAAGGAAACAGGGGCTTTGAAAGAGGGCTCCAGGGAGAAATTAGTCCTCGTGTGAGCTGATTCCTGAAGGTTGGTTGGAGGTGGGAGTTTCAAAAAGAAAGAGCTGGTTGGAAGATCTGGGGATATGAAATTGCAAAGGGTTTGGCTGAAACCCAGAGAAATTAGACAACAGGTGAGCAGGGACCGGACATGATGGATCCAAAAATCATGACAGAAAAATCATGGTAATAAGATGCACTGAGGTTTTACAGAGGAATGACATAATGATATATTCTTTTAAAATGGGTAATTTTATGAGACTGACGCGCTACCTACTGCGCTAACGAGGCACCTTAAAATGGGTAATTTTAATGGGACTATGAAGGATGAATTGGAGGGAGGTAGGAAAGCCAGGGTAGTTTTTATTTCTTTGAAGATTTAAGAAACTTACTAATTGCGTACAACATACACACAAAGTACTTAACTCTTAAATGTTCAGCTTGATAAATGTTTTCATGTAAACACTTATGTAACGGCTAACCAGATCATGAAATTTCCAGTGTCCCAGAAGAGTCTTCATATGGATATAAGTATTCATTTCTCTTGGGTAAAATACCTATGGAAGAGATTGCTGGGATATGTATAGTAAGTGTACGTTTAACTTTATAAGAAACTGCCAAACTGTTTTCCAACTTCTCTGTATCATTTTGAATTCCCACTGGCAATCTATGAAAGTTTCAATTGCTCCTGCCCTGACAACACTGGGGAGCATCAGTCTTAAGAAGTTTAGCCATTGTTTTAGTTGTAAGGTAATACCTCAACGTAGTTTTTAAAAAGAATTAAGATAAAATTCATATAACATAAAATTCACCACTTTACCCATTTAAAGTGTGTAATTTGGTGGTTTTTAGACTATTTGCAAGGTTGTGTAATCAACACCACTGATTCTAGGACATTTCCATCACCCCTAAAAGAAAACGCATACCTCCCAGCTTCCTCATCCCTTTTCTCCCTCTATCTCCTGTTAACACTAATTTCCTGTCTTCATAGATTCTTCTATTCTGGACACTTTATATAAATGAAATCATGCAATATTTAGATCTTTCTGTCTGGCATCTTTCACATTGCATAATGTTTTTAAGGTCCATCCATATTGTAGTATCAGTACTTCATTCCTTTTTATGACTGAAAGTCCCAAGTAGACTCCATCTGAGTGCAGAGCCTGACATGGCACTGAATCCCATGACCCTGAGATCACGACCTGACCTGAAACCAAGAGTGGGATACTCACCTGACTGTACCACCAAGGGGCCTCTCCTCTGTGTGGTCTTAATCTCCTCATATGAAAACATGAGTCATATTAAATTAGGATCCACCCATGGATCCTAATTGCCATATTTTTAGGCCATTCCTCCAAATGTAGTTATAACTTCAACATATGGATTGGGGAGGCACAACTCAGTTCATATCACCATCCTAGTGGGTGTGAAGTTTTATCTGATTGTGGTTTTGATATGCATTCCCTAATGACTAATGATGCATCATTTCATATGCTTATTGGTGATTTGTATATCTAATTTGGAGAAATACATATTCAGATCCTCTGTTTACTTTTAAATGGGGTTATTTGTTCTTTATTACTGAGTTGGATTATTCTGGATACTAGACCCTCTCAGATAGATGATTTGCATATAATTCCTCCCATTCTGTGGGTACTCTGTGGGGTTTTCTTCATAGTGTCCTCTGATGTACAAAACATTTAATTTTGATAAAATTTATTTATTTTTAGTTTGGATGCTCATGCTTTAGTGTCATAGCTAAGAAACCATTTCCTAATCCAATGTCACAAAGGTATACACCTATGTGTCCTTCCAAGAGTTTTAGTTTCAGTTCTTACATTTAAGTCTTTGATACATTATGAGTTAATTTTGGTATATGGTGTTAGATAGGAGTCCAGATTAATTCTTTTTCATGTGGCTATCACTTTTCCAACACCACTTGTTGAAGGGACTATTTCCACTACCCTAACTCCCTCCACCTCCCAAGCCACTGAATGGTTTTAGAATACTTTTTGAAAATCATTTGACTGTAATATACTGGTGTATTTCTTTCTTTCTTTCTTTTTTTAAAAGATTTTATTTATTTATTTGATAGAGATCACAAGTAGGAAGAGAAGCAGGCAGACAGAGAGGAGGAAGCAGGCTCCCTGCTGAGAAGAGAGCCTGATTTGGGGCTCCATCCCAGGATCCTGAGATCATGACCTGGGCTGAAGGCAGAGGCTTTAACCCACTGAGCACCCAGGTGCCCCTATAGTATTCTTTTTTGAAATGCTTTCGTTTCAAGCTAGAGCCGACTTCACAAAACAAGTGGTAAATGTTTCCTATTCTACTTTTGGATGAGTTTTGGTAGAACTGATAATCTCTTTTCCTTAAATACTTAGTAGAATTCACCACTGAAGTTACACCGGCTTGGAGTTTTCTTTGTTTTGAATGAAGAATTCAAGTTCTTTGACAGAGATATGGCTAGTTAAGTTCTCTTTTTATTTTTTAAAGAACTTTAGTAGTTTGTGTCTTTTAATAAATTTATTCATTTCACTTAAGTCATCAAATTTATTAGTATGCAGATGTTCAAGGAAATCATTTTCCTTTTAATGACAATAGGATATGCTGTATTTTTTTTTTAAAGATTTTATTTATTTATTTGACAGACAGAGATCCCAAGTAGGCAGAGAGGCAGGCAGAGAGAGAGAGAGAGAGAGGGAAGCAGGCTTCCTGCGGAGCAGGGAGCCCGATGCGGAGCAGGGAGCCCGATGCGGGGCTCGATCCCAGGACCCTGAGATCATGACCCGAGCTGAAGGCAGCAGCCCAAACCACTGAGCCACCCAGGCGCCCCGGATATGCTGTATTTTTTATTCTTGATACCTATAATTTGTTTTTTCTTTTCTCTCTTTTTTAAAGATTTTTACTTATTTGACAGAGAAAGAGAGAGAGCACACAAGCAGGGGGAGCTGCGGACAGAGGGAGAGGGAGAAGCAGGCTCCCCACTGAGCAGAGAGTCTGATGTGCGGCTAGATGCCAGAACCCTGGGAATCATCACCTAAGCTGAAGGTAGATGCCTAACCGACTGAGACACCCATTTTTCTTTTTTCCTGAGCACTTTGGCTAGAAGTTTATAAATTTTCTAGACTTTCCCCCTAAAGAATCAGATTTTGGTTTTTTGATTGTTCTCCATTGCTTTTCTCTTTTCTATTTTACAGTTCTTTTTTTCTATTTTTTTTCTTCCTTATGCTATTTTTGGGGTTATATTAATCATCTTTTTAAAAATTTCTTAAGGTGGAAGCTTAGATAATTGATTCATGACCTTTCTTCTTTTCTACTACAGGCCTTTAAAAGCTATAAATTTACCTCTAAGCACTGTTTTTAGCTGTGTCCCACAAATTTCTATTATGTTATATTCCAATTTTCATTCAATTCCAAATATTTTTAAAGGTCTGTTGTCATGGGTTTTAACCCTTGGGTTTTTAGGATTATGTTATTTACTTTCTAAGAATTCATCAATTTTACTGGTAATTTCTGTCATTAACTTTTATTTAATTTCCCGAGGCCAAAGAGCACATATAATTTATAGTGGTCTTTAAAATTTGCAACATTTATTTTATAGCCCAGGTTATGTTCTGATTTTGTGAATGTCTTTTGTGCACTTGAAACAAATATGTTCTGCCACTATTGAGAGGGGTGTTCTATAAATATCAATCAGGTGGAGTTGGTTGATAGAGCTTTTCAGGTCTTCTACATCCTTACTAATTTATTTGTCTACTTGTTTTATTAATTACTGTAGAACAGACAGAACAATGGTTTTTGTTTTTTATATTAAGTTGCTATTGGGCACATGCACATTTAAAATTGTTATACCTGCTTGATAAATTGAAATCTTTATTATTAAGTTTTGTCTCTTTTTTTGGTGCTGTATCTTGTTAAGTCTTATGAGTAGTGTTCATGGGATATCTTGTTCCATTCTTTTAGCTTTAACCAGTGGCATTTGCTGAATCAAACAAATTCGGAAAAAGTGGGAGAGAGAGTTGCTAAGCATGATTCCCAGGTACTTCGCTAATGTAACTAAGTGGAGAATAAAATCAGTCATTGTGATAGGAAGAGGCTTATGAGGAAACTAAAAGTTTGGATTTTAATCTGTTCTGTTTTCAGGGGTAACTGGACATACCGGTAAAGATGTAGGTAACATGCATCAAATCCTAGAAGAGAGATATGCCTATGGATATAGATTTCTAAGTCAATGGGAATAAAGAGCAACGGATGAAAGGCAAAAATCCCAAACAGAAGGAACACTAAATCTTCCTAAAAGGAGGAGAAATCAGCAAAGGAGACTAAAAAGGAGTGAATGATTCAGAGCATAAAAGAAAAAGCAAGGAGATTGCTGACTCATATATTAAGGACATAAAAGAGTTTTGAAAAGGTGGAAATGGCCAGAAATGTTTGAATTCTGAAAATATTGGTCATTAGAAATTTTTTTAAAGTAGTTTCATAGTAGGAGTATAGTAGTGAAGGCAGATTGAAGTTAGTATGGTAATGGATGTGTGATTTTCATAAAATGTATAAATGTGTGAATACTGATGCAAATTATTTATCTTTAAAAAACATTTCTTATATATTTATTTGAAAGAGAGAGCATAAGCAGGGGATGGGGCAAAGGGAGAGGGACAAGCAGACTCCCCACTGAGTGCAGAACCTGATGCAGGGCTTGATCCCAGAACCCTGAGATCATGACCTGAGAGGAGGTTAAATGCTTAACCAAATGAGTCACCCAAGTGCCCCCGAGGCAGATTATTTTAAAAACAACTTAGACAATCTTGACAATGAGGGGTAGAAAAAAAGGAGGAGGAAAAAAGGCAAATGTGATGATGTCCTTTACTCTTATCTCAGCCTAGTAATTCCTATTTCTCTTTCAAGATTCAACCATAGTTTCCCCTCTATGAGAAAACCCTCCATTCTGAATATAATGTATTCTACAGCACTCCATAAATTCATTTGTCATGGTACTTAAAACAGTATGTTTTAATTATTGTTTTTTCCTACTAGATAGGACTTGACAGCAGAGACCCTGTAACTCCAGTGCTTAATTAGCATAATGTCTGGCACAAAGTATGTGAATTCAGGTTTAATAAATGAGTGATCGATAGATTGAGGCATATGCAGGTTGGGAAGAAGGAGTCAGTGGTGAGGAAGAGATTAAAGGTACTGAAAGCAGAGTTTAGATGTCACTCATGGAACAATGCCTTTAGGTCTGCAAAAGGGGATGGGTTTCAGCACACAGGCAGAGTGATTAGTCTTAAAAAGTGAGGAAGGGATATGTCCACATCTCTTAACAGAATAGAAATGTAAGATTAAAGTGTTTGTACTAAAGGCTCCTTCCTCCTTCTCCTCCAAGAAAGGCGGGAAAAACACTAAGAGGAACTGAGAACTGAGGAGATTAGCAAAGACTTGGAACGAATGTTAAGAGGAATGAGAAAATCCTGATCAAGAAAGGTAAAGGCATTGCCAAACACCGGATAGCAACCAACTGAACGGGAAACTCTCTCTTCATAGTAGCTTTCAGAGATCGTGTTTTTTTATTTTTCTTTTTCCCCCAGGTAGACGCAATTTCCAGTTTTTAGAATCCGAGGGGATGAATTTTAAGATTGATACAGGGTTGAGGGCTGTTGTGGAGGTTGAAAGACAAGTGCGCAGGTGGACGGGATTTGTTTTAGAAAGAAGGAAGTTATGTCTGTCGCAGTTCAGATGGTGCTGTGGGTATTTAAAATGATAGGCCGTGAGCGAAGAAGGAAAGAAGATGCTCGGCTGGGCTCTCCCTCCATCCCTGTAGGGCTCCATCCAAGTTTGTACACGGGAGGGGCAGGGCTGGGCGAGGGTGCGGAGCGCCAAGGTCTCACCTGTGTGTCCTGGCTCTAACAGCGCTCTTAACATCTAGAAGGTGTCGGAGCTAACGCACAGAGACTAAGCGGAGAAGTCTCAGCTTCCGCAGTGACGACAGCGGCGGTGCGACCACTTGATCCTTGTCTCCTTGCCAGGCGCAAGCCGGGCTCGGGGGTCAGCTTTTAGCGTGGAGTCTTCCCTCCCCCAGGACGCCGGAAGCGGCCTGACCCGGAAGCTTCTCTGCCGAACCGGAAGCAGAGCCGCGCAGCGACCGGCCGCCGTGGAGCCACCGCCCCCTCTCCGCTTCGCCGCTGTTTGGGGAGCCCGGACCGCGGCGGCGCCGGCTTGCCCTGATGGTCCCCGGCCAGCGGCGGCGGCAGAGGCGGCGGGAGGATGACCTCTCCCCGGGAGCGAGGTGCCGACCTGGCCCGTTTCTACACTGTCACCGAGCCTCAGCGACATCCAAGGGGCTACACGGTGTATAAGGTCACCGCCCGGGTGAGTGCCAGTGTCGGACGGGCGTAGAACCCTGAGTTGGGGCATGAGGGACTAGAGTATGGACCCTGGTTTGGGGGTACCTGACCCCGGGTCAGAGCCTGGGGTGGGACTGGGTGCGCCCAGTGCCTGGACTTGCGTCGGCGGTGGGGACTTCTAGAAGGCTGGCGTAGGGACTGAGTATTGGATGCTCCAGACTCTGCTATAGAAGGTTGCGTAGTGCCTTCTTTCCAGGGTGGGGCAGGCGTTGATGGTTTTAATGGATGACTCAGACACTAGCCCAATAGTACTTTCTTTCTGAGGCTGAAATCAGCAGAAGTGGTTTTGCTTGCTTCCCCGGGATAGTGTAGATTGGAAAACTAATTTATGTATTATTTGATTTATCTAATAAAAAATATTTCTTCCTTTGACCTTTCATACAGTGTCAGATTTGCAGTGAGGCAGACAGACTCTTGAGAAGGATGTCACTGTTAGGGTCACCAGCCTGGCCCTCTGTGTCTGGCTGTTTCTTTTTGGCCGAGATTTTCATGATTGGCAGTGGTAAGAGACATAGGAGAAATTCTACTGGGAGTGTATTGTGTGAGTTGTTTGAGGGCCTCTTTAAAAGGTGTGAGGCTCCTTTACATCAACTAACCAATTTTTAGTACCCACTTTGTTCATGTTTTATTTTTGCCTTGAGTTTTAAAGAGAATTTGCATCTCCCTTCTTGGAAAAGAATAACAAAAATAAGTCTGAATGTTTGTAACGTATGTATGTATATATGAGTATGTGTGTATATTAGGCATGTTGTACATATTATCCAATGGAATCCTACTTTTATTTTATTTATTTATTTTAAGATTTTTACTTATTTATTTGGTAGAGATCACAAGCAGGCAGAAAGGCAGGCGGGGGTGGGGTGGGGGGTGGAAGCAGGCTCCCTGCTGAGCAGAGAGCCCCAATGCAGGGCTCAATCCCAGGACCCTGAGATCATGACCTGAGCTGAAGGTAGAGGATTAACCCACTGAGCCACCCAGGCGCCCCCAGAATCCCAGTTTTAATGATGAAGAAACTGACGTTCAAGGAAGTTTCATAACTTGACCAACTTTACATCAAAAGGCAGGTGCACATGTGGGATTTGAGACCAGTACTACATAACTCCAAGTTATATAAAAAGTTAAGAATTAACTTTATCATTGTCATTAATTGTTAAAAAAGAGATACATTATAGTAGTAATAGTGCAACGTGCATTTGGAGGATGGTGTATTCCTGTGTGCTGGAGAGCTCAGGAAGCAGGATTTGAGAAGAACCTTAAAAGTTAGATAAACAGAGTTTGGGGCATGAAGGTGGTACATGGTTTATGGAAATGGCCTACAGTTCAGACAAATGTGAGAAGGTGGGAGGAGCAAATTTATTTAAAGATAAGACCAAGCCTGGTTCTCTCAGAGGGTTGTACTGAGAATTGAGTGAAATTTATTACTCGTCCTGCTATGCAAATAAGGTTATTACATAGGTGGGCATGTTAGTTTCAGATTAAGAAAATTTTTCAGATGAAAATTAAGGCACCCTTATTATACCACTCTTGAAGCCTTTCTACTTATTGGGCCCTTCAAAATCTAGACTCAGTTTCGTACATTCTTTATGGAATTAGACAGTTTTCAACATATATAGTGTTCCCTTCACAGCACCATATTTATTCCTTATGATAACACCACAGTTATACTGTATTAATCTGTTTACATGTCTTTGTCTCTTAGTAGATTTATAGTAGGTCTCTATCACTGGTATTTATTTCCTTTTGTATCACCTATGGCAATGTATGGCGCACAGCGTTGAAAAAAATATTGTTGAATGTTTTCCTCCCCACTCTAGGCAGCACTCCCAATAAATGTTTAGTTCTAGGCACTAAGTACTAAGAGGAATACAAGGCTGAAGAAAGCATGTACCTTTCATTCAAGGATGTTCACAGTAGAAGAGAGTTAACTGGGCTTAAAGAAGTGTACAAGGAATGCCTGGGTGGCTCAGTTGGTTAGGCGATTGCCTTCGAATTAGGTCATGATCCTGGAGTCAGGAGATTGAATCCCCCATTGGGCTCCCGGCTCCATGGAGAGACTGCTTCTCCCTCTGACCTCCCCTCTTATGCTCTCTGTCTCTCTCTCAAATAAATAAATAAAATTTCAAAAAAAAAAAAAAAAAGCGAGATACAAGATGGAAAATGTTAAATGTTGTGAGAGACTACAGAAAAGAGCTATGGGATTTCAGAAGAACTAGAGATAGCTCTGGCTCATGGGATCAGGGAATAGATGGCCAAGCCAGACAAGTGGGATGAAAAGGGCATCATAGGTAGAAGGGTGAATGGGAAGAATAGAGCCCATAAAGGCCTGAAGGTGTGCATGTGTGTGGATCTTGATTGAATAGGAAACACTGAGTATGATTTTTATTTTATTTTATTATTATTTTTTATCTTTTATTTGACAGACAGAGATCACAAGTAGGCAGAGAGGCAGGCAGAGAGAGACGGGGAAGCAGGCTCCCTTCTAAGCAGAGAGCCTGATGCGGGGCTGGATCCCAGGACCCTGGGATCTTAAGCTGTGAACTAATTTTTATGACAACAGTTATGACCATGTAAATTAGAATATGAAGTAGCATGTTGCCTTAGAAGTAACCAGATCTGTAAAATATGCATGCTACATACTGCTCTGGTTATTCGAACTGGGAAATTGCTTACGTTGTCTTTTTTCTCCTTGTAAATGGCTATTTCCTCATTTTTTTGTTTTTGTTACAGAGTTTGTTTTTTCAATTTTAAGGATGAGGGTCCACATGGAGATACACTATTAAAAAATAACTATAATTGACATTATAAAACAAGTGAAATATTTATTATTTTTTGAAACTTAAGGAGAAAAACATCTTTCCTCAGGAGAATTAACCAAGTAAGTAGTGCTCCCTTGAGAGAACTTCATGAGGTAAAGATTAGGGATGTCTTCTTAAAGTTTCTTACTGGTGATTACTTCTAGTCATAAGGAATAGTCCCTATATTCTTGGACCTTACAGCATTCTTTATGCAGAAGTAGAAGTAGAATCATGGGAAATACCACTGTTAAATTTTAGGTAGCATAAGAGCCCTCATCTTTTAAAACCTTTGCATTTCTCTGGAACCTAGCAGGATTGAATTACCTTATGGCTGGTTTCAGGCTTGCTAACAGATTTCTTAGTTAATTCTGTGTTGTTTCTGAATTTTTTTTATCTGGAGTAAGTATTTCTGTTAAGAATTAGAAAATTCTTTTATAGATTTCCTTTGATTCTTTAAAGACGACACAGATTTAAAGAGCCATTAGTGATGTTTCTGGTTGTTTCATCATGCTACATTTACAAAACTCTTCCTGTAATACATATTTCTCAACCGCATTAAGTGAATGGTAATTCTTGGCCTGTATTCTTTCCATGAATTTGGAAAGCAAAAGATACGCATTAATTTTTAAATGGCAGTGTTGCCTTATGACTACATTTTGTTTATATTGAGGCATAGTTTATGTACAGCTAAGCTCGTCAATTTTAAGTGAGCATTTTGATGAGTTGTGTCAAATGTGTATAGTTGTGTAACCACTGCCATAGTCGTCCTCACTGCCGAAGTTCCCTTATGCTCCTTTGCATTCAGTTCCCTCTCCCTACTCTATCTCTAGGCAACCACTGATCAGTTTTCTGTCACTATAGATTAGGTTGTATTTTCTAGAATTTGATATAAAAGGAATCATACAGTATGCATTTTGGTTTTTTTGGTCTGGCTTCTTAACTCAGCATGATTACTTGAGATTCTTCTGTGTTGTTGTGTGCTTTTATTCTCTTTTATTGTTGACCAGTATTTCATTGTATGGTTATACTACAGTTAATCCATTCTGTTGATGAGCATTTGGATTTTTTCTGATTTTGGCTCTTATGAATACAGTTATCATGAACATTTGTTTTTTTTGTTTTTGTTTTTTTTTTCAAAGTAGTGTTTTGCATATAACATTTAGCTCTGTGATCCATTTTGAGTTTATTTTTGTATAAGGTGTGAGGTTTAGGTAGAACATGCATATGGATGTTTGATTGCAACAAAACACTTTATTTAAGAGGCTAGCCCTTTTTTTATTTAATTGTTTTTGCATCTCTCTAAAAAATCAATCAGTAGTATGTGTGTGGATCTGTTTCTGGATTCTGTGTTTTGTTTCATACCACACTGTCTTGAACAAGAGTGGTGAAAGTGAACATCTTTGCCTTGTTCTGTTCTTAGGAGGAAAGCATTCAGTCTTTTTCTTTTAAGTATGATATTCACGGGGCGCCTGGGTGGCTCAGTGGGTTAAAACCTCTGCCTTCGGCTTGGGTCATGCATGATCAGATAGGATCCTGGGATCAAGCCCCCAGATCGGGCTCTCTGCTCAGCAGGGATCCTGCTGTATGCGAAAAATGTTAGTAAGTAGGCTTTTTTTTTTTTTTTAAAGATCGTATTTATTTATTTATTTATGTGAACAGGGGTAGGGGTGGCAGGCGAGGGAGAAAGAGAATCTCAAGCGGACTCTGCACAGAGAGTGGAGCCCTAGGTGGGGCTCCATGTCATTATCCTGAAGACATGACCAGAGCTGAAATCAAAGATTTGGATGCTTAATCGAATGAGCCACCCAGGTGCTCCTAGGAAGCAGGTTTTAAAAAATGTAAGCCAATTCTGTTTTCATTTTGTGTGTTGACAACTTAAATGTTCAGATAGTACGATTTTGTGTTAAACTGCAAACTTTTAACAGTAATGATTTTGATTTTCCTTGAAATTAGATTGGAAAACAGTTTACTTTAGAGTAGTGCCATTACAGTTGGTAAATTTGAAGAGAGAAGTACAACTTAACATTTACTGAATATCCAAAGGTAGCTTGCTGTTATAGTTTCTTTATTCTCTCTTTAGATTTTTTTTTTTTTTTTAAAGATTTTATTTATTTATTTGACAGAGAGAAATCACAAGTAGGCAGAGAGAGAGAGAGGAGGAAGCAGGCTCTCCGCTGAGCAGAGAGCCCGATGCGGGACTCGATCCCAGGACCCTGAGATCATGACCTGAGCCGAAGGCAGCGGCTTAACCCACTGAGCCACCCAGGCGCCCTCTCTCTTTAGATTTTGGGATTTTAATGATGTAGAAAGCAATCATTCCTTTCAACATACTACTTTTATAAAAACTTGTTAGAGAGTAGAATGTCAAAAATTTTCCCATTGATATATCTGTCTTCTGTGGAAATTCTTTCATTCCAGAGAGCTAAACAGTGTTGTAAAATATCTAATTATGGTGTGTGCAGGTGCTGTCTCTTGGGTCCAGACTACCTGGCTGGTGGGTAATTAACCAACCCAAATATTCTTGCCAACCAGTGACACCTGCAGCTCTGCAGGGAAAAGAGGGAGAGGAACTGAGATGCAGGTGATGGGGTAGGAGGGAGGTTGGGTTTGCTAGGAGGACACTTGCCTACGGGAACTGGGCACTTTGAGGTTCCTATTATTCTTGTCAGAGGGTGTGTGTGTGTATGTGTGTGCATGTGTCGTGCGTGTGTGTTTGCATGAAATGCAGTTTAAAGGTGTAAATATGTTTGTATGAAAGTATAGATTTTATGAAAGTCAAATGTGTGAAAATCAGAACTGTGTGCACCATCTCAATTGTGTGCATCACCACAATGGGAAATGTTCACTGTAGTATAGCTGTTCTTTTTTTCCTTTTTTTTTTTTTTTAAGATTTTATTTTTTTATTTGGCAGACAGGTCACAAGCATGCAGATAGAGAGGAGGAAGCAGGCTTCCTGCTGAGCAGAGAGCCCGATGTGGGCTCAATCCCAGGACCCTGAGAGCATGACTTGAGCTGAAGGCAGAGGCTTTAACCCACTGAGACACCCAGGCTCCCCATAGCCCTACATTTTTGTATATCCATTTACTCCCATCCCATATTTGGGGAGTTGTATCTTTGAGAGATGAAGAGAGGGCATGTTCCCCCTCCCCTCTTTTTTTCATGTTTGGTTATTTGTATCTTGACACTTAGTTTTAAAAAATGTTACTTTTGTAAACCCTTTATCCTCTTGGCTCTATTATCAGACTGGTAGCTGACTAGCCATCAGAAGATTTGACTGTAATAAATTGTTCATAAAAGTAGCTACTTAAAATTTATATTTAACTAATTTGTACTTGATTCTAAAGGTACTAATTTTGTGATCCTTTTTTGTAAGCGATATAATAGATTTGATTGATTTTTGTAGTTCTGTTTTCCAGGAGTTATCTTTCAATCTTCTGAAGAAGACAGTTGTTTTGTGTGAATCTGAGTTAAGAGGGTGATTTCAAATCATAATTATTATTTTTTTTTAAAGATTTTATTTATTTATTTGTCAGAGAGAGAGAGAGAGAGAGAGAGCGAGCACAGGCAGACAGAGTGGCAGGCAGACTCAGAGGGAGAAGCAGGCTCCCTGCGGAGCAAGGAGCCCGATGTGGGACTCGATCCCAGGACGCTGGGATCATCACCTGAGTGGAAGGCAGCTGCTTAACCAACTGAGCCACCCAGGCGTCCCTCAAATCATAATTATGATGGTAATTAGATAAATGAGTATTTTAGACTTGATTTTATTTTAAAATTTTATTTATTTGTTTGTCAGACAGAGATCACAAGTAGGCAGAGAGACAGGCAGAGAGAGAGGAAGGGAAGCAGGCTCCCGGCCAAGCAGAGAGCCTGACGGGGTGCTCAATCCCAGGACGCTGGGATCATGACCTGAGCCGAAGGCAGAGGCTTTAACCCACAGAGCCACCCAGGCGCCCCTTAGACTTGATTTTTAAGGAAAGTTGGTAATACTAAGATAAAACTGAAAATGATCTACAGGACCTAATGACTGTTAGGATCTGTTGATTATCATTATTATTTTTTTTAAAGATTTTTATTTATTTATTCGACAGAGATCACAAGTAGGCAGAGAGGCAGGCAGAGAGAGAGTGGGGGAAGCTGGCTCCCCGCTGTGCAGAGAGCCCAATACAGGGCTCGATCCCAGAACCCTAAGATCATGACCTGAGCCGAAGGCAGAGGTCTATCCTACTAAGCCACCCAGGTGTCCCTGATCTGTTGATTATTATGGGCCTGAGCTAGTCCAAGCCCTAACTTCAGGTCTTTTTTTTTTTTTTTTTTTTTTTAAGATTTTATTTATTTATTTTCCAGAGAGGGAGAGAAAGCAAGCATAAGCCGGGAGAGCTACAGGGTGAGGGAGAAGCAGATCTCTGCTGAGCAAGGAGCCTGATGCGAGACTCTGTCCCAGGACCCTGGGATCCGGACCTGGGCTAAAGGCAGACCCTTAACTGACTGAGCCATCCAGGTGTCGCCTTCAGGTCTTTGTTTTAAAGATCGGAAAGAGGACTCATTTTAAGGTTGCTTTCTCTTTGGTTTATTACTGAACTGGCAAAAAGCAGTTCATGGCTAGTACCAGAGCCTGTAATCAGACCTCTTTCTTCTTAGCTTCTTCTCTTCTGCCAAAGCACTTCTTCAGCTGCTATTTTTGGTCAATTTAAATTTCTCTGTAAAGGACAAAATGCGTTTACCTAACAGGCAACAGGAATATTACTTGCATACTTGGAATTTTAATCTTTTTTTTTTTTTTTTTTTTTTTTTTAAGATTTTATTTATTCATCAGAGAGAGAGGGGAAAGAGCAAGCACAGGCAGACAGAATGGCAGGCACAGGCAGAGGGAGAAGCAGGCTCCCCGCCAAGCAAGGAGCCCGATGTGGGACTCGATCCCAGGACGCCGGGATCATGACCTGAGCCGAAGGCAGCTGCTCAACCAACTGAGCCACCCAGGCGTCCCGGAATTTTAATCTTTAGAAGGGCTGATTTAGTTGTGTCCTGGAAGTGGTATTTTGTTTTTTTTTTTTTTTTTAAAGATTTTATTTATTTATTTGAGAGAGAGAGAGAGAGAGAGGAAAATGTCAGAGGGAGAAGCAGACTCCCCATGGAGCTGGGAGCCAGATGCAGGGCTCGATCCTGGCACTCCAGGATCATGACCCCAGCCGAAGGCAGTCGCTTAACCAACTGAGCCATTGAGGTGCTCGGGAGTAATTTGTTTTAAATCATGGAGTTCTTCTGAGATCTAGTCTCACCTGTAACTGAATGATACGAGTACTATTAGTATGTGACTATATGCTCTTGGGCTTGTTTATCTCATCCTACCAGGCAGGATTGTTGTGGTGATTAAATGAAGTAGAGGACTTAATTTCTTTGCACAGTAAGAGATAGTGACCTTCACTGTAAGCCCTTATTTGTTTTAAGTAAATTCATAATTTGCTATTGGCATTAACAGGGGCAGATGGACTGTAAACATTGCAGCAGCATTACCCAGCTGTATTCCAAATTTAGTGGGTGTTGCACTAGATAAATAAAGTAATAGTAGATAACATGTGATAAAAATAAAAAATTGACTGGATAGATATTACATATTTTCCTTTTGAAGATATGCTATGCGTGATAATGTATTAAAGATTTTGAGAAATTCTGCTCTAAAAAATATCTCTACTGAATTGATCATTAAGCCCTTCCTTTGAGAGCACTGATTTTAAAGAATATTGATATTCCGTACTGCATGGTTTGTGAAGCACTGCTTTAGGTAATAATTTTGAAGATGACCTGGTGATACAATTCTTTATACCAAGAGGCTGTACGATACATGTATAAGTGATAGGTAATGCTTATAAGAGGAAATTTATGAAATTTAAACAAAAGAAAGCATTGCTTTAAGTCCCATTTTCTGGCATTTATTGGATGAATTTTATGACAAAATACTGAAATTCACCTCGAAAAAATGTTACTAAATGCTAGCTAGCAACCTATATCAGAGGAATTTAGTTTTTTTTTTTTTTTTTTAGAGTTGATGTTACTTGTTGAAATAATTGCTAATAAAGCTTTATGAGTTATCAAAATCTGGGTCTGAGGGCTCAATTTGTTCATTTTCATTATGATCCTATTCTTTCTTCAGATTTCTGATTGATATTCTTATTTTTCACCAATTTATATTCCTGCTGAAGAGAATTACATAGTTAGAAGGAGTAGGACATTTGGGCTCAATGTGTGTTATCCTAACTCACCTTTTGTTTTTGATTTCCATCTCAGGGGACACATTCTTAACTATTTAAATAAGATTATATAATTGGGAATACTGAATCTCTTATAGAGGGGTGCCAAGTGATTGAACTTGCTAATGTATTTGCCAGGTGATGATATTTTTATAATATAGTGATGTAGAAATCCGATCCAGTGTATTCTCTGTTACAGTTCAGTATCTAGAATTGGAGTAGGCACACTTATTTCTTGAACGAGTAAGTCAAAGAATAAATAAAACCTGAGGGTGGCAGGGTTTGTGCAAGTAAGTAAACTTAATTATTTCTGAAAATATTACAGATAATTTGAGGGATACAGTACAGTATATTGGAAAGAGCACTGGGCCAGGAGTCAGAAATCCAAGTTCTAGGGGTTCCTGGGGGGGCTCAGTGGGTTAAACGCTCTGCCTTCGGCTCAGGTCATGAACTCAGGGTCCTGGGATCGAGCCCCACATCGGGCTCTGCACAGCGGGGAGCCTCCTTCCCCTTTTCTCTCTGCCTGCCTCTCTGCCTACTTGTGATCTCTGTCTCTGTCAAATAAATAAATAAAAATCTTAAAAAAAAAAAGAAAAAGAAATCCAAGTTCTAATTACAAATCTGAAGGGGAAGAGTCATGTGACCTTATGCAAATCTCTGGCTCTTGTTTCCTCATTGGTAAAAGGGAGACTTAAAATAACCACTCCTGCCTAGCTCATAGGTTGTTGAGGGGATAAAATAGAATCATTAATAAAATGCTTTGTAAGTATAAATGTACAAAGTCAGGCTTTTTTTCTTTTCCATGCCTAGCACAGTACCTTGAACAGTATTAGCACCAGTATAGACTTTCTTTCTTAATCCTGAAAAGGAGACTAAGAAACAGAGTCTAGGACTGATTCTTGGAATGCTCACAGATTGTTGGGGGATAGAAGGAGGAGGAGGAACCTGCAGAAGAGAAGCAAAAGAACCAAGGAGGAAAAAGGAAGTCAGGAAAGTGTAGTCTTATACTTTCCAGGCATGGTTTTCACTAAGATTTGCTTATGCTCTTGGGGAAAGGGATAGTTAATACTTGGCAAGTAGGCTTTGATTTAATTTTCTGAACTCCACCTGAGTAAAATCCTCTTTTTCTTTACATGAGAAGTATTTGAGGGTGAAGAGAAGTTCCTGGAAACTTAAAGACCTTTGCTTGGGTAGTTTAAGAATACTTAAATTTTGGTTTTCTGTATTTTCTGTGAATAATTTATTATCATGAAAACATTAAAAGTCTTGAATCACTCAGCTGGTTTTTTTTTTTTTTTTCCAAGATTTTATTTATTTATTTGACAGAGAGGGACACAACGAAAGAGGGAACACAAGCAGAGAAGTGGGCGAGGGAGAAGCAGGCTTCCCACAAGGCAGGGATCCCGATGCGGGGTTCAGTCTTAGGACCCTGGGATCAGGACCTGGGCCGAAGGCAGCTGCTTAACAACTGAGCCACCCAGGCACCTCTCTCTCTCTCTCTCTCTTTTTTTTTTTTATAAAAAGCAGATTTTATTTATTTATTTGAAAGAGAGAGAGTGAGAGAGCGTGAGAGGGGAGAAGGTCAGTGGGAGAAGCAGACTCCCCATGGAGCTGGGATCCCGATGCAGGACTCGATCCTGGAACTCCGGGATCATGACCTGAGCTGAAGGCAGTCCTCAACCAACTGAGCCACCCAGGTGCCCTGGGCGCCCCTTTCTTAATGGGTTCTGGGATGACAGTGTGGTCTGGACAATGAGCATCCAGTGTCAGGGAAAGGTCTAGTACGAAGTGCTTCCTGACGCATTACTTAGCACATCGGTGTTCTCGGAGATACTAAAATAAGTTTGGGAAATACAGCCCTCCTCCTCCACTTTGCATTTCTTCCTCACCTCAACCGCTACCCCCTTACACATATCACTAGACTGTGAGGTCTGTGAAGATGCGATTGCAGGGCTTTGTCCTACTCACCATTGTAGCAGCGGCAGGCACACAGAACTCCGTGAGCCATTGAGCCTGTAAATGACAAATCATAATCAAATCGGTTATTTCTGGGGCGTCTGGGTGGCTCGGTTGGTTGTTGGTGTGTCTGAGCATTGTGGCTGCTTTTTATAAAATTGGAATTTTTATTGAGCGAATTGTAGATTTATGTACAGTTGTAAGAAATAATATGGAATCATCCCTTGCATACTTCGGGTATAGCTGCTTTTTTTCTTCTACCTTATATGTAGCCTGGGAAGGGGGTAGACAAGCTTGTTAGAACTGTGTCAGGTAAGAGGGAAGCCAGGGTGTTCTCTTAGGAATGTAATGCATGAACTTTAGTGTGTGGGCTCTTTTTTTTAGCTGTCTTTTCCTTAAATTTTTTAGCATGTGTTTCAGTTGGTGAAGTTATTATATAGCTGAACTCTTTGTAAGTGATATAATACAGTATTTATTTTCCTTTAAACAAATTCATTTCTCAGTCAGATACTGTTGAAATTAATTATACAAATATGGAATTTTAAATTTTGGTAATGATGAGATATTTCTATGTATGTTTTGTTTTAGGTTGTGTCACGAAGAAATCCAGAGGATGTCCAGGAGGTAACACACTTATACATATGAACATTTTATTTTATATATTTCACAAAAATTTAATTAAATGCTTTGTTGAGGAAACAGAATTGTTGGTATGTCTGTCTTCATATTTATGTGTTTGCCTAGAGATTATCTTTAGCTCACGAAACAGCAGCTGAAGTTGCCTTTTCAGATCTATTAAGTACGGGTTAAGCTTAATAGGTGTTAAGTTATACAAGGAAGGATTTAAGGAATTAAAGTGCTATTTAGTAACATGATAGTGTTTCTGATAACTAACATTCGTAGGATTTTAGTATTAAGAGCTCTTATCTATTTCAAAATCATGGTAACTTTAATAAAAAGGAAAGAGCATTTGGTAACTAATATTAATTTTAAAGATCATAATAAATTATGGGGCCCTGTATACCTTCACTTTTATTGAGTTGACATGTTGACACCTTGGAAAACTGCTTTGGGTATAGATATTGGTTATAGTGTTTCTTTTTTAAATTTGTAGTTGTTTTGCTACAACTCTGTCTCTCTAAAATTATACCAGCTTGTGTGCTTTTGCTTAAAACTATGGAATTCTTTATTTGTAATTACTTCGTGTTTGTTATATACCTTTAGGATTCCTTATCCAGTAACGATAGCTACAGCGATAGCTTGCTTGTTTTTACATTTTTTGATTTACTTTCATTTTGGTCCCTGTTCATTTACACTGTGTTAGAAGGACATATGTTGGGGATTTTTTTTTTTTCTTACTAAAGTGTTTAAAAAAGACATTATAAATTGGCATTCTTAATTCTGCAACAGTTTTTTGCCCCATTTGAATTTTAATGTCTTTAGATGGAGTATATATTTTCTAACAAGCCCCACTACTCCTTACTTAACAAACCTGGCTTGATTGTACATTTAAATGGATTTTTTGGTACTGGTTGGTTTGAGTGTATGGCATCAGGTTTAGATAATATTTGAACTTTTATACATTAGCATTTCTTGCTATACTTGATCCAGTATTTGTTTTGAGTTCAATAAAACACAGTTTTAAAAGATTTCATATTATTTTTCTTAGGGGTTTTAAGATATCTCACTTTTCCCTCTCAATAACCAGGAAGACAATATTGTAATACAGTTATTTGGGAAGAAAAAGATATATGTATTTCTATATCTGTATCCTTCCAAAATGGAAATGAAAGTAATTTGCACCATTGTATTAAGTACTCTCTACTTAAGTGTCAGTTGGCTAGTATGGACTTTCTTTAGAGTTCTTCTAATTATGTTGAATTAATAGTCAGTACAGGCTGTTCTGCTTTTGAAATTTTACAACTCTTAAAATTAAAGATGGGTTGTGTTTCCTTTGAATACATTGTCTGATTGCTATGCTGTAGTCTGTAGCTTGATGTTCCCATTTTCCAGGGAGAATCCTGAACCAACTTATCCATGAACATACTCTCTGCCATTTCCTTAATCCTTTTTTGGGGAAAACTCTTTTATAATAACAACTGTTGGTGAGCCATTCATCAGAAAACTCTTGTAAGTGTCCTTTAGTTAGATGATTGCATGGTTCTTTGTTAGAAATGGTATAAAAATTTTTAAAAATGTCTTCTGTCTTGCCAGCTTCTTGAAATATAAAATAACCTTGAAATTGTAACACTCTGGCTTCTCATGTATTTCAAATGTTGGAATTCTCATTTAGGAGAGAAATGTGCCACCTGGAGTTTGTTTCCATTTCCTTTCCTTTCACTTTCTCTCCTATTCAGGGACTCATGTAGGTACCGCTTTAGAGTTTAGTCAGGCTTCCCAAGAGCTACTGAGGATTAGAAGATGTCCTGTTAGTCTAACTAAATATAGGGCTAATAGTATGCTATCCTTATAAAACTGGAGATGTATTGTTGGTTTTCTTTTAGAAATGTGTTCACACACCTTGGCACATCCTGCCAGGTAGCAGTGTTTTCTTTCTAAGAGTGCTGACCTATTCACATGGAGGAAATAATTTAAAATTATCCAGGATAGATTTCTTTTACAAAATTTTATCCTTCAAAAATTCCCTCTAAATTTTTATTTATTAAGAGCAGCATGGGGTGGGGCACCTGGTTGGCTCATTCGGTTAAGCATCTGACTTCGGCTCAGGTCATGATCTCAGGGTCCTGGGAATCATGCCCCATACAGGGCTCCCTGCTTAGCGGAGAGCCTGCTTAGCCCTCTTCCTCTGCTGTTCCTCCTGCTTGTGCTGTCTCTCTCTCTCTCTGTCAAATAAATAAATAAAATCTTAAAAAAAAAAAAAAAAAACATCATGGGAAACTCTGAGGGGGATAGCAACAGTTAATGTGGCCTCTGGTTTAGTAGTTTCTCTAAAGCATGAACACCTGAAGAAGGTTAAAGAAAGAACTAGAAATATTGTGCCCTTCCTCTCGTACCTTTTTCAAAACCTAACCTATACCTCTGTTTCTCTATAGGTAGTAGATTTCACTGGTGAAATGTGGGAGAAGAAGAACTGAAATAGAACTTTCTATGTATCACGTCAGAAATCTGTTAAGTCATTTCATAAATGAAATAGTTTGATAAAAACCATTTGAGAACATTTAAAATGTGTCAAGGGAAAGAAAAGGCTCTTGGAAAGGGGAGAAAGCAAATCTGAAAGCAAATATGGTAGGCGAGCCGGTTGCAAGAAAAGATGATCCGGCACCTTTAAAATACTGTGTGAGAGGACAAATTGAGTGGTTTAGTTTATAGGAGCTACAGGTTTTTGCTATCATTAAGTGAAATTATCTGAAAGGTAAACATTTATTTTGTGTAAAAATTATTTAAGGGAATGTATTTAATGAAAGTTAAGCTTTTACTAAATTCATAGTATATATAGGACATTCACTGAATTAATATTTAATTGAGGAATTTTATGCAAAGTAACTTTAATGAGTTGAAGAAATTTTTGTAGGAGTTGGTTCATAGAACAGTAGTTGTTACACAGTTTTTTTTTTTTTTTCTAGTAGGAAGGAATTACTAGAGAAAATAATTTTTGCATGCATTTTTTGGGACTTTGTGTAGTCCAGTTATAAACATCAATACTGCTAACGTAATGGAAATGTGCTTTTGCTCACTTTTCCATTTTGAAGATTTCTAGAAATGTCCACAGTTAAAAGGAGTATGAAGAAAAGGAGGCAGTAGGTGGTGACATTTTGTGATGTGTTGATTTTCTGCATTTCTTGAGGGTTTATATTTGCTTTTGGTTATTTTGGTTCTATAGTTCCAGAGTTGAGAAGAAGGAGGATGTGAGTGAATGAATTAGGCACGATGAAAAAGGAGTCTCACCTTGGAGGCTCTAATTCTTACTCTGAAAGACTGTATGCTAGTTTATAGACCGTGTTGTTATTATCATTATTGTGATTAAGTTATTAAGTTCTGTCCCTGAAGTTAACTCTGCCTTTACTTAAAAATGACCCTAACTAGAATAGAAATTTTATCTGCAGATTTGTTTCCGTGGACTAGTCTTTTGCATAGCTCTCGTTTCTAGTTTATAATGGTTTTAAGGATGGCATTTATGTAAGGTTACTTTCGCAAGCTCATCACCCATTTCTTTTTCTTTCTTTCTTTTTTTTTTTTTTAAATATTTTATTTATTCATTTGACAGACAGAGATCACAAGTAGGCAGAGAGGCAGGCAGAGAGAGAAGTGGAAGCAGGCTCCCTGCTGAGCAGAGAGCCCGATGTGGGGCTCGATCCCAGGACCCTGGGATCATGACCTGAGCCGAAAGCAGAGGCCCCAACCCACTGAGCCACCCAGGCGCCCCTCATCACCCATTTCTTCCTTAAGTCTTTGGCAGCATGGTACCACCACAATTTGATCTATTTTAAAAATATAAAAATAGCACTGTTTTTTTCTCCTGTGACAGAATTATTTTCATGTATCAAAATTAGAAATTACAGAGAAGTAAAAAATATGAAAATTAAAATCACTTGTAATCTCACTGTCCTGAGACCATTTACTTTTTAGGTATTGGTTTGGCTGTCTTAGTTATTGGTTCCTCTTGCTCTTTTACTGGAGCTCTTGTTTCTTTACTATTACCTTTTGCCTCATTCACTTACATTTTATTTTATTTTATTTTTTTCACTTACTTTAAAATAAAATCTTTTCTTCCATCCAAGTGGTCTGTCTCATGGCACAACCAAGCTTTTCAAACACCTACTTTGCACTTGGTTTCCTCTTCCTTACTTCTGGCTGATTTCTCAATGTTAGGGTTCCCCATTATTTTGTCCTTAGACTCCTCATCTTGTTATAAATGCTGAGAAAAGCCTTCCTGAGTGATTGCCACCTTTCTGCTGGTAGTTAGCAAATGAATACATCTTGCTTAGTTCTCTCTCTTGAACCCCAAACCTGTGCCAGATATGTCTAAAATTGAACTTTGTTCTTACCTTAGAAGTTCCCTGTCTCCTTTTCTCCACCTTAGAGAATGGCACCACTGTTTATCCAGTTGCAAAAGCCCCAATTCTAGTGATTATATTTGGCATCTCACTCTCCTTTTAAAAACTTCATCTCCAGTCCCCTCTCTCTCTTTATTTTTGTTGATCTGATCACTACTTGCCTTCAGTAGACTTACTTAAGATAACACCTTCCATAGGTGCTCCTTTCTTAACACTCCTGGGCTTCCCTTGTCCACATTTGTCACACCGTCTTGTGACACAGTTACTGTGTTGGCTTGTCCTGCCCACTTAGACTGGGTCTGTGTTTCTCATTTCTTCATCCTTTGTGCTAACACAGAGCCTGGCACAGAGTAGGGACATGAAAATACTTGTTTTGGTGACTATTTTTGTTGTTGAGTGAATGAATAAAAGGAAGCCTTGGAAGGAGGCAGTTTAAATTAATTCATATTATAATCTGACTTGTTTTCTAGGATTATAATTATAGTAAAAATAAGAAGCTCATCATGGTAGAATTTTTGGTGTATATGGTAAAGTTTAGCGAAGAATTTCCTATATCCAGAGAATAAATTTTTTGACACAAGTCTCTTAAATCTCACTTGATTACCTGCTTGGCCTAAGGTTTGCTTATTATTAGCATTATGTTCTGTTGTGTGTTAGAAGTGTGAGGTAATTGGTTTTTTTTTTTTTTTTTTAAAGAAGCAAAGACCTTAATATACCAGGTAATGGAATTTAAAACTCAGTTATATCCTATTTAGTGGAGACTGAATAAGTGAAAATCAGTGATATCAAAGTCATATGTCAAATCTATTTTCTTTATGAAGTTTTTTTCCCCTAATTTAATCTGAATAAGGTTAAACAGTAATTCAGATTAATGGAGGTAAACTTTTTTGTGATATGTAATCTAGATGACTGATTTTCTGTTTTGAAATATACTAGTTTTAATGGTATTCTGTTCAGGATTCATCTTGCCTTCGGAAATCCTTATTACTACTTTAAACTGAGGTTTGTGAAATAAGATTTATGAAATGTAAAAGTTAAGGTTAATTACTTGCTGCCCAGCCATGTCTTCTTCAGTGTTATTTAGTTTATCCTTTTAGGCTGTGTAGGTACTTTATGTTTAAAAATTGTTTAGGGGCACCTGGGTGGCTCAGCGGATTAAGCATCCTACTCTTGATTTCGGCCCAGGTCGTGATCTCAGGGTTGTGAGATCAGATCCCATGTTGGGCTCTGTGCTCAGCATGGTTTGCCTGACATTCTCTCTCCAACCCACATGTGTGATCTCTCTCTCTCATTAAATAAATAAATCTTTTCCAAAAATGGTGTATATTAGAGGTGTCTTGATGGCTCAGTCGGTTAAGCCTCAGACTCTCTTGATTTCAGGTTGGGTCATGGTCTCAGGGTTGTGAGATTGAGCTCTGCTTTGGGCTCTGTGCTGAGTGTGGAGCTTGCTTGAGATTCTCTTTCTTTCTCTCCCTCGCCCTCTGTGTGGCCCCCACCCCTGGGCTTGTGTGTGCACTCTTTCTTTTTCTCTCCCTCCCCCCCCCCCCCCAAAAAAAAAGTTGTCTATTTTGTGTTTATAAACATGCTGTTTTTGAGAGAGTATATGTATTTTGACATCTAGCTCATTTCCTGGCCAATAGTAATTGATTTTTTGAAGAGGTTAAGTGACATTTTAGGTGGTATAGACTCTCTTTGTACCAGGTTGAATATTTTTCCAAGAAAACGCTACTTGTGTAAAACGAAATTTAAAAACCAAGGCAGAAAAGCTAGAGAAAGAGTTACTGCTTTATAAATCAAATACTATTATTTAATCTCAGCCAGTTAACCAGATTGGTTAGAACATATATTTGTTTGCCTTTGCATGACAATTTTGGGCACTTTCCTGAAAAGACTTTTTGTTGTTCAGATATCTGAGCCTACATAGTTTCACTGTGAGAGACACATTTGATTTTTCTTTTTCTTTAGATAATCGTATGGAAGAGATACAGTGACTTTAAGAAACTACACAAAGAATTATGGCAGATTCACAAAAACTTATTCCGACATTCAGAATTGTTTCCTCCATTTGCCAAAGGAATAGTGTTTGGTAAGTGATTATTTTGAAATTGTGATTTTAAACAGTGATGATTGGCTAATTGTGTATATGTAGTAAATCCTGAAATACTGTACGGTGATGTCAGAAGCCCTTATTAAGATGGCTCAGGTCAGGCAGCAAGCCCTTGAGGTTGTTTCTTCATGTTCCTGGTGTAGGCGCGTTAGCTCTGCATTCATTTACTCTTCCCTCCTATGAAACAGCTGCACACCAACTTCAATGCCAGCCAGTCAAGCAAATTAAAAAAACCCCAAAACCATGTAGGAGCACAAGAAGAAATGATACTGAGTTTTTCTTATAGTTCTGAAATTTGGGGATTTTTAAAAGCTTATACTTGGTGTATTTTTTTTTTTTTTTTTAAGATTTTGTTTATTTATTTGATAGAGAGAGAGAGACATCACAAGTAGGGAGAGAGGCAGGCAGAGAGAGGGGGGGAAGCAGAGTCCCTACTGAGCAGAGAGCCTGATGTGGGGCTCGATCCCAGGACTCTGAGATCATGACCTGAGCCGAAGGCAGAGGCTTTAACCCACTGAACCACCCAGGTGCCTCTTGTGCGTTTTTTCTGATACCTTTCTTATAACGTAAAGTGGTTATGATTTGAGGCACCCAGCCAGGCCAGATACAGATATTTTGGGGTGGTGGCTCTGGCTATGTTATGATAGCTGTTAGATTCATGGCTTCACAAAATTTAACAGCAGACTGAGGCCTGGAGCTTCCTAGTACCCTGCTGCTGTTGCTCTGTACCTCCAGTGGTGTTTGGCGGTACGTGGCCCTTTAGCGGACTGCGTTGCCAGTTCCTGTCTGCAGCTCCCTGCCTCCCACTCTTGGCGTGCTGGCACCACGGCAGAGAGCTTCCTGCTTGTTAGTCCCGGCCTGCAGGTTCTCGTCCGTCAGCTTTGGCCCTTCCTACTATAGAATAGCTCTCGCTGGGGTAACTGCGCTCGCTTCTCACGTTCCGTTCGCTGGAGCCACAGTATCTCCAGTGAGATGTAAACTGCAGTCTTGGGAGGGAGGTGCCTCTTCCAACTATTGCCTCTGTTTCTCTCCCTCAGCCATAGGGTATTCTTTAGAGGTCTCTGTTCCTGCCTCTGAGCAGTTAGTCCCGTGCAAACAGTTAACAATTCTTCATGCGGGGGTTCCATTCTCTGGCTGGACCCTGGCGGCCACAGAGACCACTATCTGGGCCGCAGGCAGGCTCAGTAGGAGTTGTTTCTAACATTCTTTCAGCAGCTAGTGTTAGGAAACACGAGGCATTGCTGCACCTTGTGTACATTATACATTCTTCTATCCGCCTACACATCTGCATACATACATCAGTATATGATGTTCTCTTCCTGCCCCCTCCGCCCTCTAAGATTTTGGCTTTCTGGTCTTGATTAGAAATGTTCCCCAATTCCTCCATTTGCTTGTAAGATGATTTTTGGAGCTTAAAAAATTCTTTTTAATGTCCACGTGGGAAAAAAATATCCACGTGGAATTTATATTTGAATGAGATGTTAGATGATACTTCATTTTGTGTCTCAGATGGATAGACATCTGTTCTGAGGTATTTATTAAATAATAAATATTTTTCCCAGTGAAATTGGGCATTAACTTTTTATGCATTGCCACTAATTTAAAGTTTTTCTTTTATGGTATTTATTTATTCTTACAGTAATACCTATTTCTGTGCCATGTTGATTTTTGTAAAATGACTTTATAGAGTATGTTCTGATACTAGCTATATTTCTCATTGACTCTGGGGAATTTCTTGCCTTTTAGGATAGGCCTGGAATTCTTGGGGCTTTTACATTGGTAATTCTAAGAAATGATACCAGTTATCCATTTAGTGCCTCTTAGTTTCAAGTCTCTTCTTTCATTTTCTGTAATGCTTTAATGGGTTGGACTCTTCAAATATTTTTCTTTTACAGTGAGTATGCTATTCAGAGTAGAGGCTGATGGAGAGGCACTGGAGGAGGGTAAGGGGCTTCTCTCCCACCTTCCAGTGTGCTATGGATTTTTTTTTTTTTTTTTTTTTGGTTCTACTACATTTTTGCCAGAGGCCTCTGCCTCAGCTACACACCTAAATGTAGTCCACTGAGAAGTTTACATCCCCTGCTAGTTTGGTAGCCTCTTGACTGTGTGCACCAAGGCACCCCAGACCTAGTGGAGAGTGGGCTTCTGACTCTCTGACTCCCTGAAGGTGGTTTCCTGTGCTCTGGGGACACTGTGGATTCCAGACCTCGTTGCTCTATAGGTGAGCAGGCTCCTGATGCCCTCTTTGCTTCTGCATACCTCTCTGCCAGCCTTGGCCTGCCTTTGCCCCAGAAAGTTGTGTACCCCAGTCCTGTGTTACTTTGCTTGTGAGTGGGCTCCCGGCACTGTGATTCTCTCTTGTTGCTTGCTTGCCAGTCTTGTCCTGTGTGAACTCTGGAAGGGTCTTTCTTGCTTTCCTGGCAACCATGGACCAGCTCTGGCCTAGGGAACCCAGCTAACTTCTCTCCATTCAGTGGCTACAAACAGTTCTCCCAATCCCAACTTTTGGAGAGGGGTTCCCCCTTCTAGATTATTCCTTCCTTTGGTACTTTCTTTTACCCTGGGGGTATTCTTTAGAATTAATAAGTTAACAGTTGTTTAATAGTCTTTATATTAAGCTTTCCTTGTTCAAATTACTATGTGGATTTAGTCTCTGGACTGAACCTTACTGATCCTTTCTTTGATTGAGGAAGATTTTTGGATGATTTGAAATTATCCATCCTCCACTGGCTTGTAGTTTATGTGGAACAGTGATTTCTTCAGGCTGTACTCCCTGAGCTTTATACCTTTCTTTAGGATATTTGGCATGTTTCACAACGCCTTGAGATCTGGGGACAAGAAACAGATACACAATAGTATGGTAATATCAGTGGCATTTATGACAGAATGAAGTGGCCATCAAAAGCTTGTTGCTACAATTCTTTAATTTTAACAAATACTTAATATTAACAATTTATGATATATAATGATGTCTTGAAATATACGCAACGTCAAGAGGTTTCTTTGGTTCATAATTACAAAAGAAAGTATTTGTATTTCCGTAGGTGAGAAGCAGTTGAGGAATATGGACAGCAGGTCAGTAGCAGTAGAACCATTAGTTTTGAAGATACCATCACTTCATTTTGTTCCCCTACGAAGCATTAAGGGATCCACAAACCCTTGTAAATCTTTACCTCCTTTGGCCTTTGAGCTCAGACATTCCATCTAGTCACATTTCTGGTGCCTTCTGTTCATTGTTATTACCCAGTATCTATGGTTCTTTCCTTTTTTCTTTGATGCTTTTTCTTATTATAGTTGTACTTGTTTTTTGCCATTGAACTACGTACCTTTTCTGATCATGATTCTGCTGCTATTAATAGAGTCATCTTTGGTTAATACCAGTCCAGCCGTAATTATCTGGAAATTTTATAGGCATGCTTAATTCAAGAAACATTTTAAAAATAGGTACTGTGATTCAGCCTCTGTCTTCTGAGAAACTTAGCTGAAGTGAGCATCATGATTTAGACGTTCTGAAAGGGAAGTGCTTTAAGGATGTGACATCCTTACTGTCAAGTTTTTAAGTTTTGTGGCATTCTACTTTTTTTTTTAAAGATTTTTTTTAAAAAATTGAAGTATAGTTGACATATAATATGATAGGAGTTTCAGGCATACAACATAAACATTTACGTAGATTATGAAATCAATACAATGAAGCTAGTTACCGTCTGTCACCATACAAAGTTATTACATTATTATTGACTGTATTCTCTGTGTTATACTTCACATCCCTGTGACTTACTTATTTTATAACTGGAAATTTGTACCTCTTTATCCCCTTCACCCCAACCTCCCTTCCCTCTGGCAAACACCATTTTGATCTCTGTATTTATGAATCTGTTTCTGTTTTGTCTGTTCATTTGTTTTGTGTTTTAGATTCCATATATAAGTGAAATTGTACTGTTTGTCTTTCTCTGACTTATTTCACTTACCATAATACCCTCTAGGTCCATCCATGTTGTCACAAATGACCAGTTTCCATTCTTTTTTATGACTGAATGACATACCATTGTGTGTGTGTATGTGTATATGTATATGTATATATACCATGTCTTCTTTATCAATTCATCTATTGATAGACACTTAGGTGGCTTCCGTGTCTTGGCTATTGTAAATAATATTGAAATAAACATAGGGATGCATTTATCTTTTTGAATTAGTTGTTTCATTTTCTTCAGATTAATATCTAGAAGTGGAATTTCTGGATCTTATGATAGTTATGTTTTTGATGTTTTGGAGAACCCGCATTCTCTTTTCCACAGTGACTACACCAATTTACATTTGCACCAGAAGTTGCAGGAGGATTCCCTTTTCTCTAAGTCCTCGCCAACACTTGGTATTTCTTATCTTTTTGAGCCTACCCATTTTGACAGGTGCGGGGTAATATCTCATTGTGGTTTTGGTTTGCAATTCCCTGGTAGTGATGTTGAGCATCTTTTCATGTGTCTGTTGGCCATCTGGATGTCTTCCTTGGAAATACGCTTATTCAGATTCTCTACCCATGTTTTAATGGATTGTTTGTATTTTTTGGTTATTGAGTTGTATGATTGCTTTATCTCTTGGGATATTAATCCTAGTGACATTCTATTTTATTTATTTATTGAAGATTTTATTTATTTATTTGTCAGAGAGAGAGAGTGTGCACAAACAGGTAGAGGCAGAGAGAGAAGCAGGCTCTCTGCTGAGCAGGAGCCCGATGTGGGACTTGATCCTAGGACCCTGGGACATGACCTGAGCCACAGGCAGTGGCTTAACCAACTGAGCCACCCAGGCATCCTGACATTCTATTTTAATTATGAAGATGCAAATAATTAAAATTCACCAATCTGAGGAGTTTTTTTTTTTTTTAAAGATTCTATTTATTTATTTGACAGTTCACAGGTAGGAGAGAGGCAGGCAGAGAGAGAGGTGGGGAAGCAGGCTCCCTGCTGAGCAGAGAGTCCCACATGGGGCTGGATCCCAGGACCCTGAGATCATGACCTGAGCCAAAGGCAGAGGCTTTAACACACTAAGCCACCCAGGCACCCCAGTTTTTCTTTCTTTCTTTCTTTTTTTTAAGATTTTCTTTATTAGAGAATGTATGTGTGAGGCAGTGGGGAGAAGCAGAGGGAGGGTGAGTGAGACACATACCCCCACTGAGTGGGGAGCCCGATGTGGGACTCAGTCCCAGGACCCTGAAATCATAACCTAAGCCGAAGGCAGACGCTTAGCGAACTGAGCCACCTAGGTGCCCCCAATCTGGGGAATTTTAAGAATCATCCTTCTAAATGCACACAAAAAGGGTTCTTTTATATTCTAAAAATAAGAGACCTCCCTCATACTTAACTGTCTTTTTCTCTCCCTTTCTCTCTGAGTCCTTAACACAACTGTGTGAGTAGAGACTGCTTTATTCTTACTGATGGCTATATCTTCAACATGTAGGACCATGCCCAACATATAAATATGCACACACAAATGTGTGCACAGATATGTGCATAATGCATGAGTGTTCTTTGCAGCATTTTCAGTAGAGGAAAAAGGAACAGAAACTGAATTATCTCATTATGTATTGCACAGATATGCCATAATTTACCCAATTAATAGAATTCTTTAGCTCTTTGAAATATACTGGTGTGGTAAGATATCCAAGCTACATTTTTAAGACATGAAAACAAATGTTGTATAGCACTATGTTTAGTAAGCTCACATCTGTGTTTGAACAGACATATGTTATTATGTGAAGATACACCTACACACATTTGTATAATATATGTACCTTTTCAGGATGTAGGAGGAGAGATGGTTTTACTTTTTATTTTATACCTTCTGTACTATGGAACTTAATTGCTTCCATATATCTTTAACTTTAATATGGAGAGATACCCAGCCCAGCTTCTTAAACAGGAAGCTTGTCACTGGGTGAAAAGGAGTGGCTTCTAAATTGGTTGAGATTTGTAGCTATTACTGCTCTTGCTAATGGATTATCTTCAACTTTTCTCCACATCCTTACATATTATGGAGTGAAAATTTCTTATTAATCTTGATAAGTAAGCAGTTTATCTCTCTTAGTAAATGGTACAGTCCATTTGTAATACTTGATAACTGCAGTGAACCCTGCAGGCTGCAGCTGTCCTTGTGTGGAGGGACTTGTTGGTTAAGCATCTGTCTTTTTAACGGCTCTCACATTTTTAGTATGGGAACCTCAGCAGCAAAAGCGAATCCTATTGTAGTTGATACAACCAGCAAAAATGTAGTTACTAGTCTAGTGGTATAGTAAAAAAGAACATGCCTTTTGGAATCCTGTGGCTTTAGGCCCAAATCCTCTATTCTTGATTTACTAGCAATGTGATCTTGTACGAATGAACATCTCAGTTTATTTTCTTATTGGTGAGATAGGGAAAATACCTTCCTGTCCTATGGATGACAACTCTAGTGTGTCTAGCTCAGTGCTCGACACGTACCCGCTGCCGTCAGCTATATTCTGTTGCTCAGTTACCACTAACATACCATATTCTTGTGTCTCCGAATTCAGCATTGCCCTGTTCTGCTGTGAACTTTCTTGTTAGCCTTGCAGACTTTTCAGATGTTTCCTCTCCTAGGAGGTTTTCTCTGTTTCCTTTAAGCTGAGTTCATTGTTTTCCCCTTCAGTTTTATATCTTACCAGTAGAGCACCTAACTTATTTTTTTCCGGTTTTTTTTTTTTTTAATGTGCAAAATTTTTAAGTTTACCAAAAAAACCCACAAAAGAATAATGTGGTAAATACTTTTATACTTTTGGCCCAAGTTCATTGATTATTAACAGTTTGCTGAATTTTTTATGACTCTCTACGTATCTCTCTTTTTCTTTCTGAACCATTTGAGAATAAGTTGCAGATATTGTGACATTTCACCCCTGTACTTCGTATTTTCCCTATAATCACAATTCCATATCACACTCAAGAAATTTAGCCTTGATACAGTAATATAAAATGTGCTATCCATATTTATATTTCCTCTTGTTCTAAAAATGTCCTTTTTAGGTTTGTTTTTGGGTATAGGATCATGCCTCTAGGTTAATCTTGAGTATTCCTTACGCATTTTTTTTTTTTGTCTTTCATGACAATGACATTTTTAAAGGTGTAAGATAGTTTTGTTCACCTGTCTGCTTTCTCAGGATTAGATCATTGTTTTGTTTGTTTTGTTAGATCTGTTATCAGACTTTGCTTTCCTATGGGAAAGAGAAAAGCAGTTCCTGATAGCTAAGAAAGAACTGGCCTTGCATACCTTTTCTTTCGACCTTGGTGTTTCCTGGAGTTTGGCCTTGCATTCATGTCTATGCTATGTTGTTCTCCTGTTGAACGTAAGCAGTTGCACAGAACAGGAGTATTAGACAAGGCCACTCTGTGTCCTTGGATCAAAACAAAAACAAGACCACTTTGAAATCCTGTCTGAGCACAAAAATATGAATGTTGTTGAAGTCACAAAAATGATCAAGCATATCTTCATCTCAGCAGCTGCTGCTTCATGTAAATCACAGCCTTAGTCTCGTTTCATTCATCTTGCCTCATAATAAGATTTATTAAAATTGTAGCATCATGGAATTAGATAGAATTTGTAGAACCCATAGAATTATCCCCACTTCCTAAGAGCATCTGAACCAGGGCAAAGCCCCCATTTCTTTAAACCTTTCCCAAAAGTACCTAACACAAGCCCAGATCCCGTGAGTCCATTCTCACACCCTCTTAGTGAAATGCTCCAGGGTGCCCAGTAGTATACATTTTGCCTGGTTGCAAGGAGCAGTAAATCCAACTTGTTCATTTAGAGGTATGTTCTTGGTGCTGTTGACTGGGAAGAATTCACACCCAGAAACCTTGGCCTCTCTTTGTTTTTACTCTGAATGAATTTTTGCTTCAGTTAAGAATCAGCATCAGGCTTTGTTCTAGCTAGTTTTCTTACTGGTCAAGGGCAGCTTTTTGTTCCATATAGCCAGTTTTTGATCATTGACATTTGCATGTTAAAAAAGTTGTAAGCTCTGGTATCTGGGTGGTATTCTACATTAAAAAAAAAAAAAAAAAAAATCCCAAAGGTGGCTTAATAAATCAGAGAGAGCCTTTATTTTGAGTGATTTACCAGCTTAATTAGAATGCTTGAATTTAATTTTTTCTCCCCTAGCTTTTTATTTATTTATTTATTTATTTGACAGATCACAAGTAGGCAGAGAGGCAGGCAGAGAGAGAGGGGGAAGCAGGCTCTACGCTGAGCACAGAGCCCGATGTGGGGCTCATTCCCAGGTCCTGGGATCAGGACCTCTAAGCTGAAGGCAGAGGCTTAACCCACTGAGCCACGCAGGCGTCCTTCCCCTAGCTTTTAATAAAGCATTGCTGAGTCACTGAGGGTGGAGGCTGGCTTATATATAATATATACACATACAAATAATATAGTATATACTATGTAATACTACACAATAAATCTTCTTATGAAAAATGTTTGTATTTTCTTTTGTAAGTCAGCTATAATTTTTACTCTGTTCATGGGACAATAAACATTGACCCTGTGAATGGAAATTTAAAGTAGTGATAAAGAAGTTCCTGTTTATGATTTCTCATTGTTGCTGCTTTCGAGTGAGGTTTAGGTGCTACTAAAGGCCTAGCAAGTAGAGAATAGTGGCTACTAGGGTGTTGACTACAATTAGGATGACTGTTGAATCTTGCTACTTTTTTTTAAATTTAAAATTAGATGGCTTTGTTTACTCTATTAAGGCTAGTAGCTATTGGATTAAAATCATCTGCTTCTGTTTTGTTTATGCTACAAATCCATTTTTTTGTTGTTGTTATTCTGAAATATCTTAGGAACAAAGTAGTGAGCATGTTCTTTCATCTGTTTGTTCTGATGATAGGATTCAGTGTAATTGAACCTTTTACTGCAAAAGCCTTTATTTTTGATTGTACTTGCTCTATTCTGAAAAATACTTTAATCTCTCTCCACTTGTCCAAGTTTAGTAGAATGGAAATGCATAAAGATGTGTTTTATTCTCTTTAGAAGTTAATGTACTCATTGCTTAAGCATTTTAGTCTAGCTTAATAGGGAAGGGGGGTGAATCACTGATTACATTTAGGATTGAAGCTCCCAAATTAATATGTATTTGTTTTAGCTACTGAATGAGACTTTTTAGGGTGTTATTAAATATTAGTGAGTTTTCCATTAAAATTTCTCGGCAAGTAGTTAATGCATTTGAAGATAGTATCAGGTGGTTTTGTGGGTAGAAACATAGTATGATTTTTTTGTGCATTTTCTGGATTTTTGTTCTGAGGTTATATATGTTCACAAAATTATTAATACTAATTCATAGGCACTGGAATTAAATTGTGTTTAAAGGATAAACATATTGGACTATAATCATAAGTACCAGTGTATACTTAATTTCTTATTTAGACAGGAAAAGGAATAATGGACATTGGTTGTCATTTTAACCTGTTTGGCTAGTGGATTTTTCCCAAGACTGAATAACTTAGATTGTTGTCCAGAAAATTTGCTCTATAGGTGCTTGGAAGTTTGTTTCCAGATAATATTATTGATAGGTAAGCTAGCACATCATTTTAGATTATCATCAGGAGAATTGAGTTAAATTGAATTTTACATATGAACTGGGAAATAATGGAAAAACAGAACACAGAAACACCAACTAGCATAATAGTATTAGGTTTGGTTTCTTGTGATAAACCTTAAAACCAAATAAAAGTCGATTTCTTTCTCATGGCATGAGATTTGAAGGTAGCTCCAGGCAGTGCACCTCCACAGTGATCAGGAATCCAGGCTCCCGTCTTGCTGCTCGTCACTGTTAACCTCCCACGCCACAGTCCTTCCTGGAAGGGGCCAAGAAGAAAGCAGAAAAGGCTATTTCTTAAAGAGATTTTTAGGAAGCTACAATATAACTTTTGTTTATATGTTTTTGGTGAGAACGTAGTCCATGTCCACATGTAACTCTAAGGCAAGCTGGGAATGTAGTGTTTGTTTTTTTTCTCCCTCTGGGTTACCATGTCCACAGTTAGAAATTGGGGATTATTTTACTAAGGAATAAGGTGAAAACAAACCCTGGGCTAGCAACTGGCAGCTTGTTATATAGCATCAATACGGCACTGTCCTGAATGTTAGGGTTCCTCTAATTGCCTGCCTCTGGCCTGTTAACCTTTACTGGGCTCTGGCCTCTTTGATGACGCTGATAAAAGTTCCACGCTCATTCCTTAGGAAAAGGTACCTATGGACACATACATGAAATTTGGTAGGACTGTTGTCTCTGGAACCATCCATTTAGCTGAGTAGGTTGTTTATGGACCACTGTTAAAACTTTTTATTAATGAAAGATGGCTATTTTCTAAGGTAGAATGTTCCACAGTTAACACTTTTTTTTTTTTAAACCATTCATTCTTACAGTTAGGTATGAGTTAATTAGTATGCTCCGTATGTTAGACACTGTAATGACACTTGAACATTCAAAGGCATCATGATTAATTTATTAAGCCCTAGCTTAATAGAACTGGGAGTCTTAAGTATATTGTTTATTTTCTCCATTTTACAAATGAAGAAATGATCTAAGGTTTCATAGGTAGTGAATGATAGAGCTAGGATTTACACCAGGTCTAACTCTAAAGCCATTTCTTTTCGTTTTTATGAAGTAAATACTTCACCATAAACACGAGACACATTGAGCTGAGAGTGTTTTGTGGTTCAGCTTCAAATTCTTGTCTTGGGTTATATAACTCGGAATCTCTTTGTGCCTCAGTTTTCTGTTAACATTTTGCAAAGCTGCTTAAAATGTTTATGGGACGATGCTCCTCTTTTGAAGCCTGGATTGTAGTCAGCGTTACGTGGCATGTGAGAAATGCCAACCAGGAATCTGCTCTAACAGGAGTACAAAATGATCATATTTTAAAATGTCTTATCAGCATTCAAATTGTATATAGCATTAAAAAAAAATTCTATGAAAACCACCTTTCATTCACCTTGTAAATCAGAGCTCCCCGGTGCTGTGCGGGCCGTCTTTTTACTCACAGGCCTGCTGTCATGTACGCTGACAGCCGCACACATAGAGTTTGGCTTCAAAGCTCTTTTGCTTCAAGCTGAGGTTTTTGACCCCACCGATATACAGATGTTCTCATAATTTCCTCTCTTCAGCTCCTTTATAAATCAAAAAGAGTGGGAAAGAGAAAATTATATGAGTAATTACAGTATTAAATTACTATGGAAAACCATTGGAGTTCTTTAGAAATCTCTTTTCAGCTTGAGTTTCAAACCAGCTTATTAAATGTTAAGTTTCTTACATGGACAGGCCTTCAAGTAGGCCTGCGCCGTTGATTTATGGTTCACACCTCTATTTCTTGTTGTGTTGGAAACACTATTGTCTATTTTGGGGGAGAGTATGCGGATTCCGATAGTACAGACTTGACTCTAGAGGACTGTGTAGTAAAGCAGCGAGAGGCCTGCTGCTGCTTTCTGAGCTGCGAACGTAAACTCTCATAAACCTTCCTTCCTTCCTTAAGTCTTGGTTCTTATTTGATTCTAGGACGATTTGATGAAACAGTTATTGAAGAGAGAAGACAATGTGCTGAAGATTTGCTACAGTTCTCTGCCAATATCCCCGCTCTTTACAACAGTAAACAACTTGAAGATTTTTTCAAGGTTTGGTAGTCTTTCTGAAATATTTTGTACTTCATTAAATATTTTTGTTTTCTAATTTATAGTAAGGTGGAATTCAAGTTGTTTTTTAACAAAGAATGTCATTTACTGTTGAATTTCATTATTCACTAAAATAAGCAGAAGTTAGTTGTGAACAGCAATGTCTTTGACATATCTTCTGTTTTTACTGTAGAAATATGTAAGATTTTTGATTCATAGATTTTAAAAAGGGATGCAAAAGGCTTAGAGATTATCTTGTTGACTCCATCAGAATTGAGGTACATTAGAAAAAAATTTAAGTATTGTGAAATTCTAGTTGTTGCCTTCACTTTTTGAGGTATCTTTCAGTGGTAGACTTTTTGGGATAGAAACCACTATAAGTTCATATTCATTTTGTTATAATTGTACTAATTTGTGTGAGAGAGAGAGCAAAAATAGTTATTGTGTAATTTTAGAGATGTAGGTTAGTACAAATCATGTGACGAGAATCATTGGATATTAGTGTTTACTGTTTCTTGACATGAAATGTTTTCATTCTGAGTTTTTTTATCATTTTATATTATTTTATTTTTAATATTTATTTATTTATTTAAAGAGAGAGTGCCAGCAGGGGTTGGGGGAGCAAGGGAGAGGGAGAGAATCCCACAAGCCCACCCTGCACCCAGCGTGGAGCCTGACTCAGGGCTCCAACTCCTGACCCTGAAATCATGACCTGAGTTAAATCAAGAGTTGAATACTTAACCAAATCAGCCACCTAGGTGCCCCAGAATGCTTTACTGTTTTAAATAATAATTTTCTAATTTATTTTGTATTGCGGTTGTGCAGGTTGTTAGTTGATATCAGTGTCTTTAATAACCACAATTTTCCTATTGCCTTTAGACTTCCGGAAAAAACCTAGGTGATTATGCTGTACTTGTTTCTTCCTTTCTTTAAACATCTACTCTCTGTATAAATGTAATTGGTAGAATGTATGAAATATATGAATAATATGTGAGTATTGGGATTTTTAATTTCCCTGATGCCAGTGGATCTACAAAAGATTATTTTTTAATGACCTACTTTAACTTACTGAAGAAAGTTGATCTTTTGAAAGATAGTATAAACTTATGACTTTACACTAACAGAAATACAAATAGTAATAGAAAAGTTTGTAGCACCAGTAATATTTCTAGTAATTGATCTCATCACTTGATATTTCATTACTGTGTAAACCAGGCTGAGATGATGAAGGTGGCTCTGCTTATGATATACTGCAGATATTTAGGATAAAAGGCCAGATCAAGTTGATACAGTATTTGCTCTTTGCTACTCTTGGTTTACAGCTCCATCTATGTGGTAAGCGGTCTATGCTTACAGAAAAGGACAGCACCTGCGTGGCTCACTTGGTTCAGCATCTGACTCTTGATTTCAGCTCAGATCATGATCTCTGAGTTTTAAAATCGAGCTTAGTGGGCTCATTGGGCTCTGTGCTCAGTGGGGAATCTGCTTGAGATGTTCTCTCTCTCTCTTTCTGCCCCTCCTCCTACTCTCGCTCACACACATGCATGTGCTCTCTCTCAAATAAATCTTTAAAAAGGGGCAGCATTATTAAGCAAGAAGGATGTGGCTTTAATAGAAATTGTGAAAGGCAGTCATGCAAAATTAACACATGCCAAGGGCTAAAAAAATCAGTCTAGGCATATAGAAGTCAGATGTTAGACTTTGAACAATTTATTGATTTACTTATTTTTATTGATTTTTTTCTCTATTTGAGAGAGAGAGAGTGCACGCATGCATACAGGGTAGGTGGGAGAGGCAGAGGGAGAGGGAGAGACAGTCCTGAGCAGACTGCGCATGGCAGTGTGGAGCCTGATGTGGGGCTTGATCTGACGACCCTGAGATCAGGACCTGAGCCAAAACCAAGAGTCTGATGCTTAACTGAGTGTGCCACCCAGGCTCCACTGACTTGGAACAAGTGAAATATAAGTTACCTGTTCATTCTGTTTCTTTTGGACCTGGGAATTCCTGATTGTAACTGCTGCTGAATGAGACTTTCTAGGCTTTGTGAAATGAGAGATAGAAGAAAAGAAAGAAGACATTGGGCACTTTAAGGGAAGTCAAGTTAATCTTAGACAATATGGTAGAAATACCTTAAGTAGTATGCTGGGCAGGATAGGGACACTGATGTGGTAATATCACAATAGTGGTAGTCAGCCTCTGACTACAGATGAGAAAATAGGATCATTGAGGGTTATTTGGCTGCAAGCAAGGAACAAAGAAGTTTACCATATTAGCTTAAATAAGAAAGGGGCTTATTTGTCTCATACGACAAGAAGTTGAGTGAGGAAGATCGGACGTGTTGGTACAGAACTCACTGACGTCATCAAAGCCTTAGGTTCCTGCTTTGGGATGTAAAAGGAAAAGGGCTGATGAGTGAATAAATGAATGAATGAATGAATGCTGGTTTTGAAAAGGTTTCCTAGAAATTCTGTCTAGAGGTAGTCCTTCTTATATCTTACCAGAACTGGGTCACAGGACTATCCTTAGCTTCAGAGAAGTCTGGGTGGGTGACTCCTAGCTTTCTAGTTCTCATTTTGGATGAAGGTATGGAGGGGAGTTTGTTAGGTAGCTAGGTCAGAGGGTGTGCTACAATATCATAGGTTAAATAGGTTTTGGGTTATTTTTGTTTGTGTGCTTCTTTGTTTTGGGGGAAACACTGATGATAGATATCATATGCAAACAGCTACCTAGCCACTTGATTGATTTTTTTTAAAGATTTTTATTTTTATTTTTAATTTTTATTATACTTTCTATTTTATTATTTTTATTTATTTACTTATTAATTATTTTTATTATATTTTAATATTTTTATTATATTTTTTATTTTTATTTTAAAGATATTTATTATTTTAATATTTTATTTATTTATTTGACAGACAGAGATCACAAGTAGTCGGAGAGGCAGGCAGAGAGAGAGAGGAAGGGAAGCAGAGAGCTCTTGCTGAGCTCTTCTCTTGCTGAGCAGAGAGCCCGATATGGGGCTCCATCCCAAAACCCTGGGATCATGACCTGAGCCGAAGGCAGAGCTTTAATCCACTGAGCCACCCAGGTGCCCCTGATTTGATTATTTTTTTGACATACATAAGAGTAGAAAGAGTACTATACTGAGCCTCCATTACTCATTTCTCATCTTAAAAAAATTATCATTATATTGCCTAATTTTTTTCATCTATGCATTTCGATGTGTATTCTTTGCTGGTTATGTATGTATATATTTATGTGTGTTTTTACAGTTTTATTGACATACTTTGAAATTTACATTTACATAAAATTTACATTACAATTGTAAATGTACCATACAGTGGCTTTCAGTAAATTTATAGAGGTGTGCAACTGTCACATTTCTGTCACCTCAACAAGTTTCTCTGTGTCTGGTTGTTGGCAACCCCCTTTCCCACCCCCATCTCTGGGTAACTACCTGTTTCCTGTCTATAGATTTGCCTCTGTGGGATGTTTCAAATACATGGACTCACACATTATGTTGTTTTTTTGTTCTGGTTTCTTTCCTTTAGCATAATGATATGAGTTTCATCCATATTACATCGTATATTAGTATTCTGTTCCTTTATGTTGCTGAATCGTGTTCTCTCACAGAGATCATAGTGCGTGTTGTTATGCACTGACAAAATGATGGACATTTGGATTGTTTTCAGTTTTTTGGCCCTTTGTCCAGTAATGCTGCCAACAAATTTTTGTGTACAAATCTATGACTAGTTACATGTTTTCATTTCTCTTGGGGTAGGTCCTGAGGAGTGGAATTGCTGGGTCTTACGATAAATTTATGTTTTTAGGGAACTGCCAAACTGTTCTTTAAGTGACTGTACTGTTTACATTCCCCAGCAATGTATGAAGTCTCTGGTTCTTACACAATTTCACCAATTGTGTGAAATTTAAACTATAGATGTTCTAGTGTGTGTTTAGTTGTATCTCACTGTAGTATTAATTTCTATTTCTTTTTTTTTTTTTTTTTTTTAAAGATTTTTTTTTTTTTTTTTTTTTTATTTATTTGACAGACAGAGATCACAAGCAGGCAGAGAGGCAGGCAGAGAGAGAGAGGAGGAAGCAGGCTCCCTGCTGAGCAGAGAGCCCGATGTGGGACTCGATCCCAGGACTCCGAGATCATGACCTGAGCCGAAGGCAGCGGCTTAACCCACTGAGCCACCCAGGCGCCCCTTAATTTCTATTTCTTAATGGCTGATGATGTTGAGCTTGTTTTCATGTGCATATTCACATAATTTGGTGAAATGTGTATTAAAATCTGTCCAGTTTTGGTTGGGTTGTCTTATTATTGAGTTGAAAGGGTCCTGAATATGTTCTGGATACAAATCCTTTATTACATATGTGTTCTGCAAATATTTTTCTCCCTGTGTGTGACTTGTCCATGTTCTTAATGGTGTCATTTGAAGTACAGAAGATTTTAGTTTTGATAAAGTCTGATTTATCAATTTTTTTCCTTTTTTTGAATTGTACTTTTTTTTTTGGTCATATCCAAAAACTCTTAGATTAATCCAAAGTTTCCTGTGTTCTTTTCTACAAGTTTTGTTCTTACATCTAGGTCTGTGATCCATTTTTGGTTAGTTTTTGTATACAGTTCAAGTAACAGTCTAAATTCATCTTTTGGCATAGGAATATTCAATAGTCAGTCTAGCTAAAAGTTTGATATTGTTGATTTTTCTCAAAAGGCTAACCTGGCTGGGGTGCCTGGGTGGCTCACTTGGTTAAGCGTCTCACTTTGGCTGTCGGTAAGCATCTGACTTTGGCCCAGATCATGACTCAGGGTCCTGGGATAGAGCCCCACATCAAGCTCCATGCTTGGGGAGAGTCTGCTTCTTCCTCTGTCCCTCTCCCTGCTCATTCTTTCTCTCTCTCTCAGGAAGGAAGAAAGAAAGAAAACTAACCTGGTTTCATTGATTTTTCTGCATTTTCTATTTCGTTTTCCTCTATTTCATTTTATTGATTTTTATTTTAAACTTCATTTCCTTCCCTTTGTTTGCTCTGGATTTACTTTGCTGTTTATCTAATTATTTAATTCTTTAAAGTGGAAGTTTAGGTTACCAATTTAATATATTTCTTCTATCTAACATAGGCATTTACAACTATTAATTTTTCTTTTAGCACTGCTTGAACCTCATCCCACAACTTTTTATGCATTGTTTTCATTTTTATTCAGTTTAATGCATTTTAAAAATTTCTTTTGTGATTTTTCTGTGGACCCATTGGCTATTTAGAAAAATGTTCCTTAACAAATAATCCTAAAAAAGCAATCAACAGGCACTAACTCTGAAGGGGCAAAGATAATGAACTTACAAGCCCTAGTCTTCAAAGCAGCTATTTATAAATATGTTAAATAATTAAAGGAAGTCATGATTAAATAATTTTTTAAAGTATGAGGTCTATGATTTCATGAAATAGCAAATATAAAAAAATAGAAATTATAAAAAGAACCAAATGAAGCACTATTCATAAGAGCCAGAAGTGGAGATGATTCAAATGTCTATCAGTTCTTTCTCTCCCACTCCCCCTGCTTATGTTCCCTTTCTCTCTCTCTCTCCCTCTGTCAAAAAAATAAAATATTAAAAAAAAATTAAATACTTTGTTCCAATATATGCTGATTCCACATGCTGATGATTCTTGGTGTATTTTCAAAGTTCAAGCAGTTTTTGAGTTTGCCCTGGGTTTTGCTTTCCTTTGGGATCTCTTGGATTTCGTGTGTGTGTGTACGTGTGTGTGTGTACATCATAGTTTGCCAGGGAATTGTAGATAGCTCGATTTCTCTCTGGTTTCTCCTGTGTGGATGGGTAGAGAGCATATTAAGAACCCATACGGCTGTGTATTTTCTATATCTCCCTGCGAAATATCTGGCTTATGCTGGTTCTTTGCTTGCCGCAGCTTCGTGTTTGCTGAGCCACTGTGTTGACACTGGGTTTGCTCACTATTACTGGTAATACTGTTTTGGGGCAGACCTTTTCTGTGCTTCATTCCAAATCGTGTCAGCCTCCTCTGCAAGTGCATCTGCTGAATTTCAAGGCTTGCCTTGCCCTTGTATAATTACCATGGCAACCCAGCTGGGATGGAAGGTGGGAGCAACCCCAGGCAAGAATGCCACAGATTCCCACAATTCTTACCTGTGGTTTTATGGTTTTTCATGGTATCCACTTCTTCATTTGTTTTATGTTTTTGGTCAATTTCCAGAACCCTCAAATGGTTGTCCTGACAGTTTTCTCTACTTGGTGCCTTTTGGGAGGAGCATTTGTTAATCTACTTATTCCATCATACCTGAACTCTTTCACCCTCCAGCTTGACAGTTCATTAATAAAAATCTGAGATGCTGTGTAATAAGAGTTTCTGTCTACTGCATAGTGAAGAACATCAAATGGTTAATGTTTTTGGTCTAGAAATCAAAACAGCAATTAATTTAGAGATTTAATGTGGAGATTAAAATAAAATTCTGGCCTATTTTTCTACTACTTCCTTCAAATTCCTATGGAGCAGCTTTTATTACTTTGGTTAATTAAATATTTAGTCTGTATTACTTTGTATAATATCATTTGTTAAGTAATTAAAATTTCTGAGGGATTCTGAGCTAAAACATTTTTTGCATTCTTTATTCTGTTTTTATTTTATCTTGTAAACAGATCTTCTATCAGCTAATATTATTATTATTATTATTATTATTTTTAAAGATTTTATTTATTTATTTGACAGAGCGATCACAAGTAGGCAGAGAGGCAGGCAGAGAGAGAGGAGGAAGCAGGCTCCCTGCTGAGCCGAGAGCCTGATGCGGGGCTCGATCCCAGGACCCTGGGATCATGACCTGAGCCGAAAGCAGAGGCTTTAACCCACTGAGCCACCCAGGTGCCCCTATCAGCTAATATTATTAACAAATAAAAATTTATTGAGTGCTTATGTTGTTCTGAACACTTCCCATGTATGAAATATTTTAGTCCTAACAACTTATTGAGTTACAGATAATATTTCCATTTTATAGATAGGTAACTTAAAGTCACACACCTCATGGTTGAAGAGGTAGTTAATAGTTGAAAGGCACTTTCTGTTGATGAGATTATAAATCAGCTTTGTGTATTAAAATTCTCGAGAATATTCATAGGTTTTTTTAAGATTTGGTTTGAATGGCTTAGTCTGAAATAGCTACTCTTCTTTTTCAGAGAATTCAAATATAAACTGTGACTTGAGTATTTTAATAAACAAATAGAACAAAGTGGTATAAATTCTTGCCTCTAAAGAGAGGAATTGAGGGACACCTGGGTGGCTCAGTTAAGAGGCTACCACTAGCTCAGGTTGTGATCCTAAGGTCCTGGAATCGAGTCTCCCATCGGGCTTGCTCAGTGGGGAGCCTGTTTCTCCCTGTGCCTGCCATTCCCCCTGCTTTTGCTCTCACACACACTGTCTCTGATTAAAATAATAATAATAATAATAATAATAATAATAGTAGTAGTAGTAATGAGAATAGTTTATTTTTTTTAAGATTTTATTTATTTATTCATGAGAGAAGAGAGAGAAGCAGAGGCAGAGGGAGAAGCAAGCTCCCCGGTGAGCGGGGAGCCAGATACGGGACTCGATCCCAGGACCCCAGGATTATGACCTGAGTAGAAGGCAGATGTTTAACCATCTGAGCCACCCAGGTGCCCAAGAGAGTAATTGTTTTAAAGTTTCAGTTTACTGAACACTCTGGAATACTTTTAAAGTATTAATACTTTCAAAGTCAGTAATTTGAGAGCAACATTTAAAATTTCTCCTTCTTAAAGATAAGCAGGCAGGGAGACTTTTGTTTACATAAAGAGAGTTGTTGAGTTCTTTGTGCTGAAGGAGAGAGGAAATAGGAGTCTTATGTTTCTCTTGGGTTTTGCTATCTTGGTAATAATGGTTGGGGGCTTGGAGCTATTGGTGGAAGGTAGTAGGAAAGGTGTTAAGGAGCAGGAGAACTATTCTTTCACTTATAATATTTAAGGATTACAAGCCCTCATACCCGTGATTGGAGCAGTCAATGAAAACACAGCACTAAATCACACCACCACCACTTACCTGGTTAAGTTCCATTCTCTACTTGCACATAGAGTAGGAGAAAACAGCCTTTTGAGCGTTGACTTTGCAAACCTAAATATAGAATTAAAATAATGGTCACATGGAGAAATCAATTTTATATTTATTAAAAATAATACAAATATCTTAAATTTGTTTAGTTTTACATACATTATTATGTCCAAGTGGTTTTCAAATTTAAGGTACTTCTGGAATCACTGAGGTGCTGTGTGATATATTGTAGTTTGTAATTTGATAAAATTAAATGACTTCTAATGGAGTCCCATCATTTATCAATAATTAGAAAGACCAGTCATTAAGGATATGGAGCAAAAAATAGTCTTTAGTTGGTGAGTGGTTCTTTTTTTCCTTGCATTTTTTAAATGAGTATTTTTGATAGATTTTTTTAAAAATGCCATATAACAAGCCATATGATATTATAAACACAATATTCCTTTTGAATGTTAATAGACTAAAGATAGATTTTAATAATAGATGGTTTTTTAGAGCAGTTTAGTTTACAGAAAAATTGTGCAGAAAGTATAGTGTTTTCAGGGGCACCTGGGTGGTGTAGTTGGTTAAGCTTCTGACTCATGATTTCAGCTCAGGTCATGATCTCAGGGTCGTGAGATCCAGCCTGGTGGGCTCTGTGCTCAGTGCAGAGTCTGCTTAAGTTTCGCTCTCCCTCTGCCTGTTCTGCCTTTGATCATGCACACACACTCTCTCTCAAATAAAAAAATTAAAAAAAAAAAATAAAAAGGAAAGCATAGTGCTTTTCTATTCCCCTTTCTCCTTCACACATTCCAGTATTATTAACACCTTGCATTGGTGTGATACATTTGTTACAATTGATGAATCAGTAGTGATATTCTTATTTTTTTAAAACAATTATTATCTAGTTCAACAGATGCATAGTTTCTGCAATCCTTACACATAATTGAGATAATATTGTTCATTTATTACTCATTTTTAAAATACTTCCATTAACAACGAAACACAATTCCTCTCCTCTTTTTAGGGTGGAATAATTAATGATGGTTCTGAATTGATTGGCCCTGCTGAAGCTTATTCGGATTCCCTCGTTGATAGCTTTCCTGAATGTAGTACAGAAGGTAGGATATTTTGATATTTTTTCATTTCATGGTTTCGATTGCCGACTATAAATCATATATGAATTGCAAAAGAATAGATGGCTATAGGAATTTGAGAGTATTTCACCAATTCTAAGATAATTTTTTCTTTGCATTTAGTATCACTGATACGCATGATATTGGGTTGATGATATCTTACATTTAATTGACAGCTTTTTTCTTTCTTAGTGGTATGTAAAATAATGATTTATCCTATAATCAGTGGCATATTAGATTTGATGAAATGTGGTATAATGAATGTTCAGAAGTTTTATTGTCTAGTGTTAAGAATATTTTCCTAGGGGGACCTGGGTGACTCAGTGGGTTAAGCTTCTGCCTTTGGCTAAGGTCATGATCTCAGGGTCCTGAGATCAAGTCCCGCATCTGACTCTTGGCTCAGCAGGGAGTCTGCCTACCCCCTTTCTCTGCCTGCCTCTCTGCCTACTTGTGATCTCTCTCTCTCTGTGTCAAATAAGAAATAAAATCTTTAAAAAAAAAAAAAGAATATTTTACTAAAGTTTATTCAGCAGCATCGACTTTTAGACAATTAATTTTAAGACTGGCTTTAAAAGTTTAGTCATGTTCCTAGAAAGAACAAACCTCGGGCAGTTTTAGTGTTTTCAGTATGTTTTTGTAATAACATGAATTTAAACCAAAGCAGTTTTTGAAATTTTAATCACTTTAATTCAAGAATGCTTATCTCTTTTTATTCCTTTGTTAAGCCATCCTTGGATTTTTATGAAGATTTAAAATCTATACATTTTGGTCTTTAAATTTCCTTAGCTAGTTTTATTCCAGGGAGGATTTTGGAATTTAGAAAGAGATTTGGAGACTTGGAGGGAGAGTATTTAATATAGGTAATTAGATTTGTTTGAGGAGGCTTGAGTTTGTTTTTATATAAAAGTAAAATCATAGACTGCATATTTCGTGATCTCTTTAATGGATAACAGTTTATGGTAGAGGAGGATGCTGAATATGGGAGGTAGCCATAATCTCATTTAAGTGATGTATTTGTAGGGATATGTACTGATGTCATAGATGAACATAGATGAACATAGATACAGATTTACTGCAGTAACTTCCTATCTTAATTTGATAGGAGTAGCAAGTTCCCATTCATTGTGTAGGCTGGAGCATTTAAAATTTGGTTCTCAAGTGTCTTGTTAGTGTAGTAGGTAGCATGTCAGTCTCATAAAATTTGTTTTTCTTTTGTTGCCACCACTTGAGAAATGATTAGCTCTTCTTGTGCTTCATGGTGGCTCCCACTGACTTAAAAACGAAGTCCGTTCATTTATACCTAGTGTTTTGTGTAATGTACAGGGATCTCAGGCCCAGGGATTTTCCATTAGGTCCTCAATATCTTTGACTCTACACTGAATCAGCTAAGGTCATTGGAAAATTTCCTCTATAGTCCAAATACCTGTTCTTTTTTTTTTTTTTTTTTAAAGATTTTATTTATTTATCAGAGAAAGAGAGGGGGAGAGAGCGAGCACAGGCAGACAGAATGGCAGGCAGAGGCAGAGGGAGAAGGAGGCTCCCTGCTGAGCAAGGAGCCCGATGTGGGACTCGATCCCAGGACGCTGGGATCATCACCTGAGCCGAAGGCAGCTGCTTAACCAACTGAGCCACCCAGGCGTCCCCCAAATACCTGTTCTTTGTAACCTGTTTTGATCTGCAGGTCCTTGCCAGGCTTTGAAAAATCTAGTCCCTACTTGGGTTCCCAGGGGGATTCTGTTGTTAGAGCCGGTTTCCTTGGTAGGTAACTTTATCTGGGATAACTTGATCTGGCTATTGCCCCAGAGATACTCTTTTCCTGAGAAAGAGGGAGAGGGTATCTTCTGCCTGTAGATGTGCTGATTTGGTGACATCCAGTTGTGGGACAAATAGAAAGATTGTAGGAAAGTGTTCAGTGAGGAGTACAGTTCTTGGAAATTGTAGAACGTTTTTTTAGTTTCTCTCTTTTTGTGTTTTGTTACAGAAATCAAAGGTTGCATGATTTGGGGATGGCTATATTCTTTCGATTTCTATAATAAGCCTTTTTTATAGTAGGTGTGCTATGGTGGGAGATGTGTGTTTTAGGAACCTATTTCAGTGTAAGGTCATCAGGAATGGGAATGATACAGAGGTTTTTTGTGCTTTGTTATCATCTGGAAGAGAAGGGGAGGAACATTATTATTAGGAATGTGTTTTCTTGGGCTGGTGTTCTAAAATATGGGAAGCAGTTCAGGGTTAAAATGTGGCTGTGGGGGGCGCCTGGGTGGCTCAGTGGGTTAGGCCGCTGCCTTCGGCTCGGGTCATGATCTCAGGGTCCTGGGATCGAGTCCCGCATCGGGCTCTCTGCTCAGTGGGGAGCCTGCTTCCTCCTCTCTCTCTTCCTGCCTCTCTGCCTACTTGTGATCTCTCTCTGTCAAATAAATAAATAAAATCTTAAAAAAAAAATGTGGCTGTGGTAAAAACGTGGTTAAATAAGATATTACCTAAAGCTAGGATGAGTTTGTAATTTATTGTTCAAAGTGGGACACACACTTCTGAGAAGTAAAGAGGATGCTTTAATAAGTACAGTGAGACCACATGCATACACCAGGACCACCTCTGGCACACTGGGACAGATGGTGTGGGCTGCCCTACCTAAAGCATTTGTTTCTGGATTTGCCTTTGAAGTTTTGAAAAGATGGGTTTTCCTTGGAAGGGTTTATCTTTTAGGAATATGCTTTTATGAGAGAGACTGGGGGCAAACTGGAAAAGCCTTACACTGCCAAAAAGTAATGCTGGCATTTTATCCTTTCTGTGTTTAGTTCGGTTCTCCTGCTGTATTACCATCTCTGAAACCTGCTGTGATCCATGACGAATGCAAAATGTGGACCTAGAAAGGCTGTTAATGCTTATGTTTTTTACCCTCTCCCTTTAAAAACCTTTATGCCTGACTAATGAATCCTGCTGAAAGACACCTTGTTGACAAATACAGATCAGAGTGTCAGGCAGCTCGCAAATTCATTATTTTATGAGAGGGGAAATGACTTTTAAATATCATGAGATTGTCTGGCATACTGGGTAAGTGGAGATATACTTTCCTACCAAAAGGTCTGCAAACCCCCAGACAGCCAAGGGAGAAGGTCTCTCCTAGCAAGAGCGGGAAAGCTGGCAGCTGGCCAAGCCCCACAGGTACTGCAGGGAAATGGAGGGTTGTAGAGGGATGTGGTGGCAAGTGCTTGTGGTTTGGATTTAGAGCCAAAATGTGAGGAGGTGATTCACTTCCTAACAACTCCTCTGAGTGTAGTATTTTAAATGGTGTTTCAAAGGTGTATTCATTTCTCATACTTGTGATTTAGTCTGCCAGTGAAATGTGCCAGAGGGGCAAATCTTAATATATAGTCTGTGTTTCAGTGTCCTTCAGTAGAGTTAGAATGACATGGCAAGTATATCTCCTCTCAGAGAACAGATGTAGAGGCTAAGTGATCATTATTTTTATTAGTACCGTAAAAAGGCAATCAACAGGTCTTAATTTACCTTGAAGGAAAGTTTTCTGAGGGAAACATAAGGAGCTGGATTAATGTTTTTTTATTTTTTAAACTATCTTTATTTGATAGTAGTGGGATAGAGGAAACCCCTTTGAAAAGGTTTCATAAAACCAGTAACTTGGTAATTAACATGTAAATATATTTTATCTAACATGAAATTGAAAATTATAAAATTATTCAGTAGGTTTTAGATAAAGAGTTAATATTGTTTTATGTTTTTAAAATAAAATGTTGGTCACTCTTTATCTCCTTTGTCCAGAGAAATTAAACTTAAATTAAATCAAGATTGACTTGATTGCTAACATCTTATTTCCTTTTTAAACTTGCATCTTTTCATTTGGTCAAACTTAGCTATGAAGTTACTATGACATTTGTGGAAATCTGGCCAAAATGGTGCATTGGAATTGAGCTTCTTGACATGTTTCTCTCATCTGTTGGCCTGTTTGAAGGATGTAGGTTGCTTTACTGCCATGCTGGCCTTGATACTGGAGCCTTTGATGTTGGTAGACTCTCATCTGGTAACCTGTGTCATTTCCTCTCCCTAATAGGTTACTTGACTTCTTTGCAATTATGGGAGGGAAATTTTCCAGGTGTATGCACCAAACAAGAGAAAATAATTAGGTGATCATAACCGCAAATACAAATTGAGAGATCAACTTCTTATGTGTAGATCTTAAGAGTGAATGTTCTTAAATGTCTCCTGGGGTAGCTGGGTCGTCTTCTTCCTCTTTTTTTTTTTTTTTTTTTTTTTTTTGTAGTAAATTGTGGGTTAAGAGCTCCCTGGGGTTCAAATGTAGCAATTGTAGACATAAGAAAGGATCTATTAAGCTGTCTTGAGTTAGCCGTTTTAGAGTAAATGAGGTGTACATTGCTGGTCTGTATAAGTGATCTCTGAAATCACTTTCAGTTCAAGATTTGTGTTTTTATTTGATGGCGGGGTGATAATTCTTTCCATTAAAGCATGAAGATTAAACTGTATTAAACTGTATAATGTTGATTACTTTTAAACTGTTAGGGGAGACTAATTAAAAGGGCATATAGTTATTTAAGTTTGAAGAAAATCTTCTGTGTTAATGTACCATTTTATTATTATTATATCTTTCTTTTTTATTATTTGTGTTATTTTCATTTAGTTGATTTAAAGGCAATGCTTTGAGGCAGCATCATTTTAAAAAGGAATATTCTTCAGTTGATTGGCTACTTAATAGCCTAAATCTATTTTTTAGGCGGACTTCAAGTCTGTGCACTACATAGAAGTGGTGTAAGATGACAAAATATAGAAAGCCTAATTAAAAGTAATTTAAAGTAGAATTTAGTGCAAACATCCACTAGGTGGTGCCATGAGAACTCCAAATCTTGTTATAGGAATGATTGTAGGCCCTCCTGTATTATGAGAATATTCACTTTGAAGTTCCTTTTGCTCTTACGTGCTTATCTACTTATGTTATTCATTGTCCTGTATTAGCTGAATTTTCTCTGGTGAGGGAGCTTAAAATAAATAGGGAAAGAAGAATAGATCATTATTCTCAAGAAAATACAAATGAGAATGTGTTACTGTATGTGTACACGTAAAACAAGTGATACAAATTATAACTATTGACTCTTAAAAACCCTAGGGCTATTGAGGATAGTGTTAGCTATTAGGATGTTAGGGATTGGATGGGGAAGATTTTAAAAATTTATGATATGTCGTGGGAGGTGTTTTAGAGTAGAAGGAACATTAAGAATGATGCAAATAAATCCTTTATTCCACAATTAAAAAATTGGAATTTCAGAGAAGTAAAGCCATGTGCCCAAGGCAGTCCAGGCATTCTAGGTAGTCGGCAGCAATTAATAGTATATTTCGAAAGAAGAGATTTAATTTTATGGAGAAGGAGGCAGTGAGAATACATATTTGGTATAGAAAGCTCAGTGTGAGCTACTTGTATGCTGGTAGCAGGTCTGATTTGCAGAGAAGATTATGGAGAATAGCAGCATGAAAAGTTCATTAGGTAGAAAGGGAAGCCAACTCATAGATCTTTGTTGCTCGCGATAAGGTAGCAGTATTATGGTTGTAATTTTGATTGATGTGTTGTTTTCTGAGGTCATTCTGTTTTTCACCAAATATGCAGTAAATATACTGGTGCTCTTTTCATAAATTTTCAAGGGTAAAGCAAAGACTTGTCCCCAGGACATTATAAAAATGTGAAACATCAAAGGAATGGTACTTTTTCGTAACAGTAGCTATTTCTAAATGATAAGTTGGTAATCAAGTATGGGAGTCTTAATTGGCATTAAGTTTTAAGTTTACATTTTCACCTAAAATCATATTAATAAGGGCTTGTTTCTTAATGGAGATTGATATGTATGTCTTCTGTTTCAGGGTGACCTTTGTTCTCCTGGCTAGATATTTTGCTTTGTGTGTGAAGCATGAGTCATTGCTACTAGGAAAAGTAGAAATTCCCTTTCGTTGAGTGAACCTCAGTGCTCAGTGAAAGCTATCAGCTAATAATAATGAGGCCATGTATTTTATATATAGTTGACCATGAGAGACCACCTGTTGTTCTAAAGGAAACTGATCTCTTTTTGCAGATGGTCTTCAAATACAGATTTCTGATAGTTTATAGTATAAAGATTTATTCTATAGCAACTCCACCTTTTCCCCCGGTGCCTGTCTTTCAGAGGTGGTGTCCTAGACAGATTTCACTAGACTGCCCTACTCTGAGCAGTTCAAAGCACAGAAGGTGAGGGTAGGTAGGTGAACTGGGATGCTATAGAAACCCCTCATGTCTGTAGCTGCTTTTTAACTGGTCACCTGGGGCCCTCTAATAGCCCTGAGACTTAAATCTCTGTGATATGAACCTGGAGGCAGAACGCTTTCATAGAACCTTTGACTCTTCCCCCTCCCATCTCTTCCCCAAAAGGCTGAGGTTTTTGTCTTGATGGTGTTGGTGAAGCATGTACCTTTTACTCTCATGATGGCTCCAGAGGGCCCCTTTAAACATGGATTGACTTCAGGTTGGTTTAACTTTTGACAAAGAGTCTCTGACTTGTCAATTGTTGCCCTGCCTTATCTACAATGTTCTTCCTACTCACCCTGAGAACCTCTTACTTGTTGGCTGCTCTCTGTATCTTATTAACTTTCTTTCTGGGTTTTCGGAAGCTCGTTTCCACTTCATGTGATATTTATATGGAGCTTTGTATGAAGCAGGTTGAATGACAGGACTGTGATTTCAAGCACTTTTAAAAGTAGATATATTAAGGTTATAAGGTGAACAAACTAGGTTCTGAGTGCATGTGTAAGTAAATGGTTTCTTGCTGCGGTGGTGAAAGGGGTGTGTTCTTGAGTTGGTTGAGGCATACTTCATTGAGAAGAATGGGATTCAGAAGTTGCTTAAATGCAGAAGGAAAGATTTCAGAGAGTACAAGAAGGTGATTAGTCGCAGTGTATAGTTGCGATATGATAGAGTTGGTCTTTTCAGATCAGGTAGGATGCTTTTTTTGGGGGGGTAGGGTGAAGGAAGAAGATAGGCAAGGAAGAAATGTCGGGGTTAGTCTGTGTCAAACATCTGTCTATAGTCACTTCCTACTTCTCTCTTAAGTTAGGAATTCTTGGCACTGGCTGCTGGATGAGTCATACGGGCCTATATTGTATAAATTGTATCTGTATAACACAGATTTATTCACCAACAAACTTACAGTTTTAGCCCTCACTGCATCTCCTTTGAAATCCTTCAGATACGGAGGCTTAAGAGCTTGCCATCCTAAAGGAATGTGGTGAGAGTCAACCTGTCATCTTACCGTACAGGGAAAATTACTGTCCATATTTGATACACTTCTCTAGCCTTTTCCCCTCTGTTTTCATTTTAAAATTGGAATTATAGTATATGTGTATACTGCTTTAGAGTTTGTCGTTTTTGCATCATAGATAATAAACACTTTAGCATTAAGCATTCTTCTATAACATAATTTTTAATAGCTGCATAATATTTTCTCAATGGGATGGGCCAGAATCTATTGTTAGGAATTTGTTATTTCCAAATTTTCACTAATTTTTGTGATGGATATTCTCATGTATAGATCTTTTATACCTCTGATTGTTTCTGATATAAATTGCTGATTTTCTGGGTCAAAGATATAAGAATTTTTTGCATCTGATATATATTGCCGAATTGTTCTCCAGAAAGATTAAATCAGAAATCTTTTTGCTTCCCTTTACTTTTCCTAGTTGGACTAGAAAAATTCCTCATCCTAACCCACTATTTTTTGTTTCCTCACTTTGAAAGATTCTTCATGTAGAATTAGGTAGAATTTGAAAAAGAAACAATTTTAATACTATTATTATTTATTAGTTTGTTTCATTATCTAACTTTCTTCCTAGGTGTTTTGATGGTCTTATTCTTCTGATTTAATTTTATTTAATCATGATTTCCGTTGCTAACAAAATACGATTGGAAAGGTAAGAGAGGAAATAAGACTATGTCACTAGATTTTTGTGGTCAAAAGCCAAGAAACTGAGTACACATAATTTTACCCCTTTGCCCTTTGGTATTATTCTTGTTAGAAAGGAAAATCAGGCAAAACATGAAACAGTACAATGTGATAGATGATGTGAAGGTTATAGTGACAAGACACCAGAGAGCAGACAAAAGATCTATAACAGCATTTCCTTTATTTTATGGTTAGCTGTATAAACCAGAACTTATTTTTCTAAGCTTTGTCTATTTGTTTATTAATATCAATGGACCAGGTTATATAAAGCCCCCATTTAAGGAATTAAGTATACATTGGGATATATAAAATATTTGTAGATTATTTAAAAAAATCTCTTTTAAAGTTTATATATTTCTCAGAATGGTGGATAAATAATTTTGTAGGCTGCTGTAAAAGATTTTGATTTTGAAGTGTAGTCTGTACAGTTGAAATGTCAGAGAGTGAAGATTCCCACTAGGTCCAAGGAATCTCATCTCAGATTGTGGATTTAATGAAGTCTTTTGCTTTTAGGGAATAAAATGAGTTCTTTCTGGGCATTCTAAGGATTTGATAAAAAAAAAACCCTGAAAACAGGATATGTTGACAGGGTGCCAAAGTAGTGTCTGAAGCTGATTTGAAACTAGAGTTTAGCTGCCAGTAACATGTTTTTACCCTAACTTATTTTATTTGATATGAAGTAAGCAATTTGAGTCTATAATAAGGGTTGACAAACTATGGCCTCTGGGCCAGATGTGACCTGCCACCTGTTTATATATGACCTACTAGCTAAGAATGGTTTTTACATTTTAAAATGAATGAAAAAATTCAAAAGAATATTATTTTGTGGCATGTGAAAGTTATATAGAATTTAAATTTCAGCGTCCATAAATAAAGTGTTACTGAAACATAGTCATACTTATTTGTTTACGTATTATTTGTGGCTGCTTTTGTATTACAGTAGCAGAGTTGATCAGTTGTGACATCGCTCATACGTCTCACAAAGCCTAAAATACTCACTCTCTAGCCCTCAGAAGGAAAGTTTGCTGATCCCTGATCTAGAGTTGTATAGTCTAACCCACCTTTAAGTTGGCTTTGTGTATGTTCCTGAGGGAAAAATTTTCCTTTCAATATATTTTCTTTCCTGAGAAACTTGAAAGCCAATATTAGGTGGTGAAACAGACCCCAAACTTAATTTTTACCTAGCTCTGTTATCAATCTTATTGAATGATATAGATCAGTGGCTCTCAAAGTATGGTCTTCAGATACCTGGGTATTCTGGAGATCTTTTCAGGGGGTTCCCACGGCAGAAACATTTTATAATAATCTGGGAAATTATTTGCCTTTTTCACTTGTGTTGACATTTGCACTCATGATGCAGAAGCAATGTTAGGTGAAACTGCTCGCCCGAGCTTCAGGCAGGACTAGGACAGACGGTAGCAGGAATCCTTGCATGTACTTGCAGTAATGCCAGTGCTAATTTTGCCTAAGAATACCCTTGATAAAGCAATAAAAAGTATTAATTTTTATCAAATCTCAACCTTTGGGTACATGTCTTTTTGATACTCTGTGTGGCAAAATGGAAGTATGCATCAAACACTTCTGCATTTCTGCATACTGAATTGCTGTGGTTGTCCGGAGAAGCACTTGCTTGAGCCATGAACTAGCTGCTTTGCTCTTGGGATACCATTTTCGCTTGAAAGAGCCATTAACAAACTAATTATTTTAGGCTTGGGTATTTGGTGACTATTTTTTCAAAAGCAAACGAAGTGAGCTGACACTTTAGGGAAAACAACTGACAGTATTTGTTGCCAGTGGCAAAATGGTGAGTTTTCATTTCCAAATTCAAATTTTGGAGAACTTGGTTTTGTTGTTGTTGTTGTTTTTAATCTTTACATCCAGCATGGGGTTCGAAATGACAAACTGTACCGACTGAGCCAGCCAGGTGCCTGAATTTGAAGAACTCATATCTGCTACTTTGAGCTTGACAGTTTCACAGTATATAAAGAAAATATTCTGATGAGATTGATGATGACAGTAACATGTGATGTTGAGGGGAATATTGTGATCATGAAATTTGTCAGTATTTGGAAGAGCAGTTAAATGCAGGGAACCCGTACTTTCAAAATGCCCAGTGTGTGAAGTTACAAACACAGGCATGGATAAAAGAGCCATTTGGTGTGCAAGACAGACCAAGGGATTCAAATGTAACAGAAACAGAAATTTCATTGAGAGGAATTTATATTCTACATGGCAACTAAGCTTTAAGAAACTACCACTTGGCAAATTTTGGTGTAGTATCAAAAAATAATATCTATAAATATTCAAAAAGGCTACTAAAATACTCACCCCATGTTCATTACATATCTGCGTCAGATTTTCCTCAAATCTTTCTACCAAAACAATATGAAAACAGATTGAGTACAGGATCTGGTGAGAATCTAGTTACCTTCTGTTAAAAAGGTTTAAAATAGTGTCACTTTTTTGTTTTGGAGAATATAGTTTTGTGAGTTTTTTTTGGGTAAGATTTTATTTATTTATTCATACATGAGAGAGAGAGAGGGGGCAAGAGCACATGAGCCAGCAGAGGGAGAAGGAGAAGCAAGCTCCCCACTGAGCAGGGAGCCTGGCGTGGAGTTTGATTGATCCCAGGACCCAGAGATCATGACCTGAGCTGACGGGAGATGCTTAACCAACTGAGCCATCAGATGCCCCTAGAATAAATTATTATTATTATTGTTATTTTTAAAGATTTTATTTATTTATCTGAGAGAGAGAGAGAGAACAGGAGCAGTGGGGAGAGGCAGAAGGAGAGGGAGAAGCAGGCACCCCACTGAGCAGGGAGCCTGACATGGGGCTTGATGCCAGGATCCTTGGATCATGACCTGAGCTGAAGATAGATGCTTAACATACTGAGCCACCCAGATGCCCCTAGGATAAATTATTATTTTTTTAAAAATTAAAAAAAAAGATTTTTATTTATTTATTTGACAGACAGATCACAAGTAGGCAGAGAGGCAAGGAGAGAGGAGGAAGCAGGCTCCTTGCGGAGCAGAGAGCCCAATGTGGGGCTCGATCCCAGGACCCTGGGATCATGACCTGAGCTGAAGGCAGAGGCTTTAACCCACTGAGCCACCCATGTGCCCCTAGAATAAATTATTTTTAATAAAAATTATTTTAACATGTAATGGGGTTTAGTGTTTAATTAAAAAAAGTTCAGTTTGTTTAAATATTGAGATTGGTAAATGCATACAGGTATAATCTAAAAAAAAAAGTTCTTTTGAGGCTCTCAATTATTTTAAGAATGTAAAGGGAGATCTAAGACTTCATGTTCATTTACCATAAAGTCAGTTCTATGAAATGGGAGAAAGAATTTTCATTGCTGAATATTTCAATACAATTCATTTTCTTTTGGAAAACTAAGAGGTGAATATATAGACCAAAGATCTCTCCAAAAGAGATTGAATCAAAGATTTCTAAAAATTTAGTCCTTAAAAAATAATAAAAGACCCACGACTAAATGGCATACATTTTCCAGATTTGGATGATTATCTAAAAGCACACCTCTGTGAGGGTACATTGTATAATGGTTAAATAATGATTATATAATTGCTATAATAGTTGTAATTGAATGATAAGTCTATTATGCTTTATATGCATTAACTCTGTTCCTCATTTGAAGTCTTGCATAATAAGTAATATTATTAAGTGACTCACTCTTGGTCACATAGTTAAGTTTTAAGAGCTGAGATCCAAGCACTTGTTTTTGTCTTACCCTGAAGCTCTTATTCTCTTCCTTTGATCATAATGATGGTGTTACAAGATCTTCTGGTATAGGCTCTTCTTTTTGACAACAAGACTAGGTGTAAAGACTTGCCTTCAGTTTTAGTGTGAAAATTAAGGCAAAGGAGATTGGCCTCTAGAGCTTACATTGAGTGGGGAAATGAATGAAGTAAGCAGAAACAAATTGCCAGGCACTGATCTCTATCAGGCAGTGACAGTCTTTCTAATCGACTAGGATACTCTGAACAAATGAATAGTCAGCATAATTTGTATTCTTTTTGGCTGATTCTTAATTTAATAGCTATTTACTGTTGTGCTCATATTTCTAGGTTTCTCCAGTGACAGTGATCTGGTATCTCTTACTGTTGACGCGGATTCTCTTGCTGAGTTAGATGATGGAATGGCTTCCAATCAAAATTCTCCCATTAGAACTTTTGGTCTCAATCTTTCTTCGGATCCTTCAGCACTAGGGGCTGTTGCTTCTGACAGCGAACAGAACAAACCAGAAGAAGAACGGGAAAGTCGCAGCCTCTTTCCTGGCAGTTTAAAATCCAAGCTTGGCAAGAGAGATTATTTGGAGAAAGCAGGAGAATTAATAAAGCTGGCTTTAAAAAAAGAAGAAGAAGATGACTATGAAGCTGCTTCCAATTTTTATAGGAAAGGAGTTGATTTACTCCTAGAAGGTGTTCAAGGTACAATTTTATCTGTATTAATATGTTTTGAATGTTTTTGTATTTATATTTTATATATTTTAATATTTATATATATTTTATATCTAGAAAGAAAAGTGTATATATGAAAATTATACCTTGTGTATAATCCTCTAAAAACAAGACTGAAAATGAGAAATTACTGAAGATTAAATGATCTACATTTTGGAGGAGCCTGGGTGGCTCAGTCACTTAAGCATTTGGCTCTTGATTTTGGCTCAGGTCGTGATTTCAGGGATGTGAAATTGAGCCCCACATCTGGCTTTGTGCTGGGCATGGAGCCTGCTTAGGATTCTCTCTCTCCTTCTCCCCTGCCCCAGCCCCGCTTATGTGTGTTCTCTCCCCTGCCGCCCCCCAAAAGCCTACAGTTGGGTTTATACTTTTAATTACATGAAACTGCTTCACCCTCTACTTGGTTCAGTTAACCAACAAAAGGTTTTAAAAAAATCAAATCTCCATGTCTCTTGTATGAACAGTAATCGTTTTTTTCTGACATGGCTAGTGTTCACCGGCCTTCATCTCTCAGGTACTCACAAAGATTCTTTAGTGCATTTACTCCTTTTTTAAAAAAAGATTTTATTTATTTATTTGATAGAGAGAGAGAGAGACAGACAGACAGACAGACAGTGAGAGGGAACACAAGCAGGAGAGGGAAAAGCAGGCTTCCCGCTGAGCAGGGAGCCTGAGGCAGTGCTCGGCCATGACCTGAGCCAAAGGCAGATGCGCCCCTCGTGCATTTGCTCTTGCTGGCCTGAAGAGAGGAGATGAAATGTAAAGGTTCTTGATATGCCTACTATTCTGTTCTTTGTTAGTTGTCATAAATTTTCAGCTAATTACTGGGGTGTCCTGGGAGCTGATTGTTTCTGAATGTCATAAGTAGGACGTGCCTTTTTTTAAGCATCAGATTTTTGTTTTAGGCATTTGTCTTTTCCTTATGGAAAGAGTGTGAAGCATACCTCAGTTAGTCATGTGACTTTCTGGACACAGTAATCAAAGTTTTGATAGGACCTTCTTCCAGTGGTTTGCTTTCCAGGAAATCGTCATTTTTACTGATGTTCTGTGAACTTTGACTTGTTAGTGCCATTCAAAGGACCATAGTCTCCTGTAGCACTGACACTTTTTTACTACAGTACTTTCCCCCTCACTTTGCTTTGTGTCCTGTCCGGAGTTTTCTTTTTTTTATTAGAGGATGAACTTTCAGTCTTCTAACGTGGTATAAGATGAATATTTGGCTGCATGGACTGAAGAGGGAGTTAATTTTAATGACATGAAACTTTTAATTACATGAAACTGCAGTGGAGTGGTATTTGTGCTTTTTAATCAGAATTTTGACTAATTTTCTGGTTTTTAGCCCTTACTTTGATTTCCACAGCTATGCAGTGCTACCAGTTCCCAAACTTTTGGAGAGATTTACGGTGTCATATAAGTCAGGCAGCTTTCTTGAGCTTCCTAAGTCAATAACCACTCATCCATCTGTTTTCTAGCTTGTAAAATGTTGCTGCAGTCTTCTCTCTTAATCTCTTTGTCCTTTTGGGCTTTTGCCTTAAAAATAATTCTTTTACTGCCCTGTAATGGAGTTTTAAGAGGGAACATTTCTCATGGTTTGACTGAAACGTCATTTTGTTACTCAAGCAGTATCATAGTTAGGGTTTTATGTTTGCCCGTAGAGCGTTCTAGTCTTTAGAGATGTACACATTTTTCTTTGTCTTTTTTTTTTTTTTATTATTTGTCTTAACTCTAATTTTGGATTGGGAATTTAAAATTGGGATGAGCTGCAGTTAGCTCTGATATTTTCCCTTTTCTTTTTAGATAATTTTGTGCTGGAAAATCACTAGTATTTAAGTGACATGGATAATTGGTGTGATATTTTTCTGTTGAAAAATTATTTGCATTTAAACTGAGAGCACTTCATAATGTTACCACTTGATGGCACCAGAAAAATAAAAATCATTGCTTCAAAATGAGAATTATGGATGCATTTCAGCAAATAACTGAATAATGTCATTTAGTTAGTTACTTTGTGATATGATGGTGAATTATTTCTCACTAGGACTTGATACCAAATCTACTAGATCTCTGTCTCAAGGAATGTTATCATTTAAACATGTTTTTCCCATTTAACATATGCTTGTCTTTCTGAAACTACAATATCCATTCCTGACATGGATTGGTTTTTGTTGTTAATGTGCCATCAAATCCAAAAAATTCTACTCAACTAATTGCTTTTAGCATTTTATTGCTTATTTATAACGTGATCAATTTTTTCATACAAACTGCGGGAACCACAATCACAGAATTCTAATTTTTAACCAGTGTGTAAAATAACCTTTGTTTTAGTCCTTATAGCTATGTGTCAAATGTAATGTCAGGGCAGTGTTTTTGGTGCTTTTAAAAGTGTACCAGTCATTGGGACGCCTGGGTGGCTCAGTTGGTTAAGCAGCTGCCTTTGGCTCAGGTCATGATCCCGGCGTCCTGGGATCGAGTCCCACATCGGGCTCCTTGCTCCATGGGGAGCCTGCTTCTCTCTCTGACTCTGCCTGCCACTCTGTCTGCCTGTGCTCGCTCTCGCTCTCGCTCTCTCTCTCTGACTAAATAAATTAAAAAAAAAAAATCTTAAAAAGTGTACCAGTCATCACCTAACAGATGTATGGACATTATTGGTTTAACCCACCCCCCCCAGTTTTATTGAGCTATAATTGACATTAACATAGTACTAAAGGTACAGCATGATTTGATACATGTCTGTATTGCGAAATGATTACCATAATAAGTTTAGTTAATATCCTTCCCCTCACATAGTTACAAATCTTTTTTTTTCCTTGCAGTGGGAACTTTTAAGATCTACTCTTTTATCAACTTTCAAATATATGATACAGTATTTTTAAAACTCAGTAATCTTATAAGTGGAAGTTCATGCCTTTTGACTGCTTTCACCCATTTTACCGACCCCCATCCCTGCCTCTGGTAACCACCAGTCTCTTCTATGAGTTTGGTTCTTTTTAGATTCTCCACATAAATGAGATAATTTAGTATTTGTTGCTCTGTCTAATGTATTTTACTTAGCATAATGACCTCAAGGTCCATTCTTGTGTCTGATGGCAGGATTTCCTTCTTTTTTATGCCTAATAATATTTGTGTGTGTGTGTGTGTGTGTGTACGTACACATATCACATTTTCTTTATCCATTCAATCATTAGTGGATACTTAGGTTGTTTTCATGTCTTGACTGTTGTAAATAATGCTGAAATAAACTAGAGTGCAGGTACCTCTCTCAGATAGTGATTTTGTTTCCTTAAGACTTATACCTAGAAATGGAATTGCTGGACCATAGGGTAGTTCTATTTTTAATTTTTTAAGGAGCCTTGATGCTGTTTTTTTAGTGACTGCACCAATTTATATTCCCAACAATAGTGTATAAGAGCTCTCTTTTTTCCATGTCCTGCCCAGCATTTGTTATCTGTTATCTTTTTTTTTTTTAAAGATCTTATTTATTTATTTGACAGACAGAGATCACGAGTAAGCAGAGAGGCAGGCAGAGAGAGAGGGGGAAGCAGGCTCCCTGCCGAGCAGAGAGCCCGATGCGGGGCTTGATCAGGAACCTGGGATCATGACCTGATCCGAAGGCAGAGGCTTTTTTTTTTCCCTTCATATTTTTAAAAGATTTTATTTATTCATTTGACACACAGAGAGAGAAGCAAGAGAGGGAATACAAGCAGAGGAAGTGGGAGAGGGAGAAGCAGACTTCCTGCTGAGCAGGGAGCCCGATGTGGGGTTACATCCCAGGCCTCTGGGATCATGACCTGAGCTGAAGGTAGATGCTTAACCGACTGAGCCACCCACGTGCCCCAAGGCAGAGGCTTTAACCCACTGAGCCACCCAGGCGTCCCATCTGTTGTCTTTTTGTTGATAGACATTCTGATAGGTGTGAGGTAATATCTAATTGTGGTTTTGATTTGTAGTTCCGTGATCATGAGTGTTGTTAAGTACCTTTTCATGTACTTGTTTGGCATTTTTATATCTGAGAAAATATCTTTTCAGTTCCTTTGCTCATTTTTTAATCAAATTGTTTAGAGGCTTTTTGTTATTAGATTTTGTGTTCTTTATATATTTTGGATATTAACCTCTTGTGAAATATATGATTTGCAGCTATTTTCTCCCAGTTGATAGATTGCCTTTTCATTTCGTTGATGGTTTCCTTTGCTGTGTAAAATGTTTATAGTTCAATGTAGTTCCACTTGTTTATTTTTGCTTTTGATGCCTTTGCTTTTGGTGTCAAATCCAAAAAATCATGCCGAGAAAGCTTACCCCTCCTGTTTTTTCCCCTAGGATTTTGTGGTTTCAGGTCTTATGTTCAGCTCTTTAATTTATTTTGAGTTAATTTTTGTGTGTGGTATGAGATAGGAGTTTACTGTTATTGTTTTGCGTGTAGCTGTTTATTTTTGTTGATATTTTGTTATTTTTGTCAGTACCATTTATTGAAGAGACTTTTCTCCATTTATTTATTTATTTATTTATTTATTTAAAGATTTTATTTATTTGTCAGAGAGAAAGCGAGCACAGGCAGACAGAGTGGAAGGCAGAGTCAGAGGGAGAAGCAGGCTCCCTGTGGAGCAAGGATCCCGATGTGGCACTCAATCCCAGGACACTGGGATCATGACCTGAGCTGAAGGCAGCTGCTTAACCAACAGAACCACCCAGGCGTCCCTTTTCTCCATTTATTGAAGAGACCTAGTATATATGTGTGGTTTTATTTCTGTGCTCTCTGTTTTATACCATTGATCTATGTGTGCAGTACCATACCGGTTTGATTATTGTAGCTTTGTAATATAGTTTGAAATCAGGAAATGTGATGCCTCCAGCTTCATTCATTATTCAGAGGGTTTTTTGGCTATTTGGGGTCCTTTAGGGTTCCATACAAATTTTAGGATTTTTTTTCCTACTTTTTGAAAAATGTCATTGGAATTTTGATAGGGATTGCATTGAATCTATAGATAACATTGGGTATTATGGACATTTTAACAATATTAATTCTTTTAATCCATGAGCATGGAATATTTTTCTGTTTACTTTTGTCTTCAATTTCTCTTATTTATGATTTTTAACGGATTTCATCTGTTATTCTAACAGTTTTTTGGTGGAGTCTTTAGGGTTTTCTATATATAATAGCATGCTATCTGCAAATAGAAACAGTTTTACTTCTTCCTTTCTGATTTGGATGATTTTTGTTTCTTTTTCTTGTCTGATTGCTCTGACAAGGTCTTCTAATACTATGTTGAATCAGGTGGTGAGAATGGGCATCATTGTCTTGTTTCTGATCTTAGAAGAAGCTTTCAGCAAATCACCATTGAGTGTAATGTTGAGTATGATGAATTTATTCTTTAATTTGTGAGGAAACTGGGGGCTTTAGCTTGTGACCTGACTTGACATTTATGAGTAGAAGAGGTGTTTTCTTAGGTGAAGTTTGCTTTAGTCTAGTAAAGCTGTTATTGAAACATCACTATAACCAGTAATACCTCTAATCATTTTTTAATTAACTCTTGCTATGAGAGTGGTTGCCTGTGGGGGAAAAAAGAAAATAGAATTGTTATCTGTGACCTTGGTTTGGTTTGATAATACTTTATAATAAAATCATTACTTCTGGATATCTGATAATCCAGAGAAAATGATTTTTCAGAGCTTAAGTAGGGATGCTTTTTACAGGGCTCTTATGATTTGGCAAATTTTGTTATTCTAAATACTAACTATTCATTCTAACTAAACTATTCATCCTAAAGGAGTTTATCTGGGTTGTTTGTAGATCTGATAAAGATGGCTTGATGTTTTTCTTACTTAACTGGTGTTTGCACAGCTGAGACTAGAGGCAGAACACAATAGCAGCAGTTCTATTTGCCCATCCTGCAGAGAAGAAGCATACCCTGATAGTGGTAACTTTGAATTCTCCTTTTGAACCTGACACCTCACTTGTTTCCTTAATCTAGGAATGGCTCTTGAAATTGAGGTACCTTCTGTTCTTTTACGTCATCAGGTCTCTATGTATTTAAGACAGAAAATCCAAAAATCAAGATTGAAGGAATCAACTTGAATCTTTGAAGAGAATGTTTCCAATACATATCCTTTCACTTCTCTCTTTCTTATATATTTCTGCAATGGCCTGATATGATTAATCTGCATTCGTGGTGTGGGTTTATTAGAATATTTGTGAGAATTTAGAGGGGCAAATGGGTGACTTAAAGGTATTAATAAAATATTTAAGTAACATTGATTTATTGTCTATTATATGTCTGTCACTGTACAGGGGTTTTTGTTAACATTACATTTAACCCTCAGAACTAACCTATAATCTGAGCTATGGCTGGTCATACTGGGCTTTGTCTAAGGACACTGAAATTTAGAGGGTGCAAACATTTAATGTAATGAATCTAGAAGCTTGGCACCTAGTTAGCAAGAATAATTATTTAAAACAGGAAGCTACCAGATGGCGAGCATTGTTAGTAACACCCATCTGTGGGCTACATTATGAATGACAGAGTTGATTGGAGAACTGGTTTTGTTTAGTTTGTTCTAGGTGCCAAAATTTCTGGTTTATTGTGTTTGTAAGGTAGATACTATAGTCCCCATTTTATAGGTAGAGAAAACTAAGACTTGTATAAAGTAAACAATTTGGTCCACAACACAAGCCACTAAGAGTTTTGGCTAAGATTTAAATCTGGATCTTTCTTGAGTTCAAGTCTTGTCTTGTTTCCACTGTGCCTATGTTACTTATACATTTCTTCACTAATCAGAGTAGCTTTTAAAATGAGGAAGAAACTAGTCTTCAGAGAGTATCAATATTTTTAAACTTTATTTTGATAATCATTCTTTTCCCTCCCATTTGTTTTATTTGCTCATTCAGCCGTCTGTCCATTCAGTTGAGCTTTCAACAAGCTTTTGTTAGTAGTATGTACTAGGTATTGTGACAGTGATTATAGAATGGTTTTTAAATAAAAATACAGAATTGAATGATGACCCTTCAAAATAAGATCTGCTCTGTTTCTGTTTAAATCTTCTGCATACATTATAAATCTCACATTGAAAAACATTCCTGAATGTTGTTGATAACCTGAGTTTTCTTTGATTGTCTTGATATTTTTGACCAGTGAGACTATTTCTGATGTTACTACTCAGCTAAGAAATGCAGACAGTTTTCTGCAGTTTTCATCCTAGTAGATGGTATAATGAGCAATACAAAGCCATTTTTCTTAGTTTACACCATCCTTGTCCTAGGAGATGTCCAGACTTACTTTTAAAACGGTGACTTTGTATGTTGAGGTACCACATCATTCTGGGTCTCTTACTGGGTCTTAACTATTTTTTTCCCCTTTCCACAATGAGGAATAGAATTCCTGGGGAGACCACAAACCCACATATATTTCTAGGTTTCTTTGAGTCACTTAGATTAGCTTAAAATTGTAGGGTTGGTTCTAGAATGTGTCCAGGCTCTATGAATATGGTGTTTGTGTGCATTCATAATGATATATACTCAAGTATTGTAAAAGGTAATTTGGGTTATTGATTTATTGCTTTGAATAAAAATGACTCAAGTATTAAGAAACCCAAGTATAACCTTGTTTGATTTAGAATGAATATATGGATGAATAGAATGAATGGATATATGGGAATATGTGGGAAAGGTAGTAGTAAATTTATGTTTGATAAAGGGAAGCAAGTCACCTGATTTCTTATTGCTGAATTTCAGAAGTAAAAATGTATAACTTTAAAAATAAAAATTTATTTGAATTGTTTATTGTGTTTGTTAACTTTGAAGACATTATGAAAATATTGTCCAGCCCATTTACCTTTAGGGACTGCCCACTTCACTACAAAGTATGATATAGTGTGAGTCTAGCAACACCAAAAGCTGTAGTCTCATTTTATTTGTTTATTTTTTAAAGATTTTATTTATTTTGAGAGAGAGAGGAAGGGAGAGCATGAGCAGGCGGAGGGACAGAGGGAATCGCCGACTCCCCGCTGAGTGGGAAGCCCAAGACAGGGCTCCATCTAGTATTCCCGGATCTTGACCAGAGCTGTCAGCAGTTGCTTAACCAACTAAGCTGCCCAGGTGCTCCCAAAATCTGTAATTTTAATAGGCAGTGGTGGTGTAATCATATTGTCTTCTAATGTATTAGCTTCTATCTGTTTTGATTTATGATCCTCTTTGAGAAGTTTGTTCTTTTTCAATATTATTTTGATTTTTTCGGTCCCCTTACAACTCTATAAAAATTGAAAATCACCTTTTATTTATTTATTTTCAATAAAAATTAGAAGGAATTTTAGTTTCCAAGTCTTTTGAGAAAGCATAATTAATGTAGCCCAAATCAGAAGCTCTAACTAATCAATTTATCAACAACCCAAAGAAATTTTGTTACATAAATTAACCCATTTCTTATAGTATAGCAATGTTTCAGATGGTAGAACTTCTGTTGGTCTTTCAGCTCCTCAGTCTTCTGATGCAAACTTTGCTGTGATGGCAGAAGTGGTGCTCTAGGTCCATGCACCACTGGGTACTGTTTTTATGGAGGAGCCCCACAGCTCGTCATTTCATCTTAGTATTGCCACAGAAGGAGCACGTGTACTTGGCATGCTGGCTTATTTCAATCTTCTTTACCATTTTCCTGAGGGAGGAACCATAATGGGTCCTGTATTTACCCAAGATTCTTACCTTCTTGGTGCATTTAGACATGTCTGTGCAAACTACATCTAAGCCCAAGGAGAGCTGAAAAATCACCTTTTAAAAAAAGAGCTATAGTTGGTATTTTCTTTATTAATATTTTTCTTTTTCTTTTAGAAAGTCAGTTTTTCTGTTTCTGCAAAAAAGGCTGTTAGAATTTTGATAGAGATTGCATTAGATTTGTAAATAAATTTGGGAAGTATTGTCATCTTAAAAATGTCTTTTAATCCATGAACATAGGATGTCTTTCCATTTATTTAGATCATCTTTAATTTCCTTCAGCAGTGTTATGTAATTTTCAATGTATGCCTTTTACCTCCTTAATTAAATCTGCTTCTAGGTATTTATTCTTTTGATTATTATTATAATTAGAATTGCTTCATTAATTTTCTTTTTGGATTGTTCATTCCTGGTGTGTAAAAACACTGATTTTTGTGTTTTTATCTTTGTATGTGGCAACTTGCTGAATTCATTTATTAACTGTAGTAGTTTTTTGGCGGATTCTTTGAGATTTCTGTAAGATTATGTTTTCTGTGAATAGATGTAGTTTTACTTCTTTCTTTTCAATTTGAATGCCTTTTGATCTCTTTTGCTTGCATAATACTCTGGTTTGGACTTCCATCGAAATGTTTAATAGCTCCAGGAAAGACCTGGGTCACAGGCCTTCACCTTGTTTTTCAGGTTACTTACTCATCCCTGCAAAGGAGATGAGGCATCTTGGCTCATTCTGGAATTGAGGGAGAAAGGTTTCCATCTTTTATCATTGAGTATGTATGATATATATTTTTTAAAAGATGTATTTATTTGAGAGAGAAAGAGAGAGCCTGAATGGGGGGAGGAGCAAAAAAGAGAGGGAGAGAGAATCGCAAGCAGGGCATGGAGCTCCATCTCATGACCCTGAGATCATGACCTGCACTGAAACCAAGGGTCTGATGCTTAACTGACCGAGCTACCCAGGCGCCCCTCCATTGAGTATGATATGATGTTAGTTGTTAGTTTTTCATAGATGCCCTGTATCATGTTGAAGAAGTTTCTGTCTATTCCTAGTTTTCTGCATGGTTTTATTATGAAAGAGTGTTAAATGCTTTTTCCTTCTTCAGTTGAAATGTTTATGTGTCCCCACCTTCATTCTGTTAATATGGTATATCACATTGATTTTCTTTACATTGAGCCACCTTTGCATTCCTGGAACAAATCCCACATGCCAGAGAGATTTTTATCTTATAGTTAAACCTAATTATGCTTTAATTAACTCTTGACTATTTGGTTCATCACTGTAATATAGTTGGAAAAGATGGGGTGCTCATTGAAGTAGGAACCCGCTTGTCCATCTTAATCTGTAAATTGCAATTTTACTTTTCAAAGAGCAGTACAAAACAAATTCAGAATTTTTTTAATGAAAGCTTTCCATAGCCATTTTTGTTTTAAAGATTTTATTTGTTTATTTGAGAGAGAGAAAAAGTGCAGAGGGAGAAACAGACACCTCACTGAGCAGGGAGCCCAATGCAGGTCTTGATCCCAGGACCCTGGGATCATGACCTGAGTGGAAGATAGATGCCTAACCAACTGAGCCACCCAGGTGCCCTGCCTTTTCTGTTTTAAAATAAAACATGTGCTCTTCATTATAATTCAGTAAATTGTAATTCAATAAGTTGCCTCAGTTGAGGAATTATTAGATCTTAGCTGTTTTGAAACTTGCTAGAAGAAAGCATTTTAAGACAGTAAAACTCAGATTTTAAAAATAGAGTTTTGAAAGTAATTATATGTCATCTACTCTGTTTTCCCGTCCCCATCAATACCCTGCCTTTTTTTTTTTTTTTTTTTCCTTTAATTATCTAGGAAGTGTCTGTAACAGGAAAAGCACCACTAAGTGCAGTGCTCTCAGAAGAAACGATATGGATTCAGGGAGAAGGTACTATAGACTGAATGTGACTTCCAAAATTCATATTGAAAAGTAATCCCTAGTGTGATGGTGGGTATATTTGGAGGTGGGGCCTTTGGGAGATGATTAGGCCTTGAGGCTTCTGCCTTCATGAATGGGATTAGTGGCCATTAAAGACCTCAGAGATCTCCTTTGTTCCTTTCACCATGTGAGGGCACAGTGAGACTAGCCATCCATGAATGAGGAAGCCAGCACCAGATTGCTCTTGGCCTTTGAGCCTCTGGAACTGTGAGAAATAAATTTCTGTTTATAAGTTTCATGGTATTCTGTTCTTGCAGCCAGAATGGACTAAGAAAAGACTTTAGATTCTCTGGTTGTGATGTTCACAGATGAAGAGAGAGTTGCTTTTTAAATTATCCTCTACTCAGATCAGTCCTTTCAAATTTTGTGTTATACTGGACTCTTTCAGTTACGCGTTAACAGAACCAACTCAAAGAAGCTCATATAGAAAGTGTTTTAGCCCACATGAATGAGTAGTTACATATGGCTAGATTCGGGTGTTTAAGAAGTGTCACATAGTTTCTATGCCTGTTTGCTTATTTTTATACACGGCCTTTTCTTTCAGTCCCCTTTCTATGATTTGCATTTATTTCCAGGTGGTGTGAAAGATAACCCCCAGCAACTATAGGTTTATAGAGGCTTTTTCCTCTGAGTTCTAGAGGAAGAGGGTGTTTTCCCCCTAGCTCCTGTAAAAGCATGGGTCACATTCCTTCACCTTGTTTTTCTAGCAGGGGAATAACCTAATTAGGTATAGGTTATTTACTCATCTCTCCAGAGGTGGGCAGAACTATCCCTAATGAACCACATGGACTGATCAGCATAGCTATAGTTTGAGGGGAGTGGACCAAAATGAGAAAGGATTATTAGGCAGAAACAAAACAGAATTAAAATGTCATCCTCTGCTCACCCTTCCTAACCCCTCACAGACCCTTAATGTGCTTTCTCCCCCTGCCATGGTTTATATGTTTTCTCATGTATGTTCCCTGGATTTAGATGCTGTAGGGAACAAGCATATCTATTTTGTTTTTCTTTTAATTGAATATGCAGGAAAGTACATATTGTAACTATACAGCTTGATACATTTTCAAATGTGGAGCACACTTACCTTACTGGTCCTTGGATTAACAAGTAGAACTTGGCCAGCGCTCTTGAAGCTTCATTCTTTTCCTTCCCAATTAATGCCTCTCCGAAGGTAATTGCTGTCCCGATCTCTAACAGCACTCTGATGGCAAGAGTTCTGCCTTTTGTATTCTTATTTCTTGTGAGCATATGGTTCCAGTTTATGTCCTCTTCTGTCTGTTCACCCCTCTTCTGTGCACTTTCTTTTATGGATGAGGATAGGGGAGTGGTTGGTGTTTCTCCTTTGCTTTATAGGCTCCTTACCTTTCTCCTTTCGTTTCTATTACTCTCTGCACCCCTTTCCTGTTACCTCCTACCCTTTTCTATATAAGGTCTCTTTCTTCCCCGGAAGGAAAGCTTTACCAACGCTCTCATGTTTGGTTATACTCACACTCAACTCTTCGTTATTATTTATAGCCTGTGTTTTCAAACTACCAAGTCCCAGTTTATGTTTTATATTTTGGTATTTAATTGGACTTTCTGTTTCTGGGGGTGTTTATGTTTTGTTTTGTTTCTCTTGCGTTCTTTAAGCCCTGTGTATCCCATATACTTTTTAAGGGCTCTGCTGTTAGCTCTTTCTCCCCTGGTTTCTACCTTCACAGGCCTGCAATAGTGGGGCCCTTGGAACTCTGTTGTAATTTGGTTTATTTCTCTATTTACAGATGGTATGAAGGTTATGGTATTCTTAGCAATGCTCAAGGTGTGGGCCATTTGTGATTGTCTTTATTCCCCCAGTTTTTCATTTGTTTTGTTTTCTGGTTTTTGAAAGACGATGTGGGGAGATTTGAAATTGGGTGGCTGTCATTAGCCTCCAGATTTGAGATTCCACACCTACTGTTTTTTTGAATATTCAGTAGTCTTTGCACTCTTGAAATAAACCTACTTGATTGCAACGTATCTTTTTATATATATTACTGGACTTGATTGCTAAGATTTATGTGTGTGTTTTTATTTTTCATAGTTATTGTCTTATCTATATATACATGTATATCCCCTCCACACACATATAACAAACGTATTTATTGAATTAAAAGTAAATATGGACATCATGGCTTTGACCCTTATGTAATAAACATTTCCAGAAAATAAGGTCATTCTTTTACAGATCCATAATGTAGGTATCGTAGTTAACAAATTTAAGAACAAGTCTAGGAAAAGGGTTTTAAGACTGGGTTTAATTTCTTTACTCGATATCCAACTGTTAAAACTGTATATATTTCTTCTTTTATCAACTTAGTGGTAATTTGTATTTTTCAAAGAATTTGTTTCATACCAATGGTCAAATTAATTTTTTTCTCTGCTCCTGTGCTTTATTATTCTTACTGAGATAAAATTGGCATATAACATTATTTTGGTTTTAGGTATACAACATAATGATTTGATATATTTATATATTGCAAAATGACCACAGTAAGTCTTGTTAACATCTGTCACCATACAATTACAAATTTTTTTCTTTGCGATCAGAACTTTTAAGATACATTCTCTACACAACTTTCAAATACACAATACAGTATTATTAACTACTGATACTATGTTGTATATTATAGCCCTTGGATTTATTTAGTTTATAACTGGATGTAGTTTGTACTTTCTGACCCCCTTCATGCTTATTTGCCATGCCCTTGCCTCTGGCAGTGACAAGTATGTTCTCTGTGGCTGTGAGCGGGTTTTTATTTTTTTTAATAGATTGTAAATATAAGTGAGATCACACAGTTTTTGTCTTTTTCTGTCTAACTTATTTCACTTAGCATAATGCCTTCAAGTTTCATCTGTATTGTTGAAAATGGCAGGATTCCCTTCTTTTTTATAGCTGTGTGTGTGTGTGTGTGTACCACATTTTCTTTATTCATTCATCCATTGATGGACACTTTGGTCGTTTCTATTTTTTGCTGTGGTAAATAATGCTACAGTGAACATGGGGTTGCAGATATTTTTTTAAGTGTTTTCGTTTTCTCTGAATAAATACCTGGAAGTGGAATTGCTGGAACATACAGTAGTTCTATTTTTAATTTTTTGAAGCACCCCAATTTATATTATATATATATTACATATTTATAGTTCGCTGCACTAATTTATATTCCCACCAACAATGTGCAGGGGCTTCCGGTTCTCCACATCTTTGTGAACTCCTGTTATCTGTTGTCTTTTTGATAACGGTCACTCTAACAGGTGTGAGGTGATTTCTCATCGTGGGTTTGATTTGCATTTTTCTGATGATTAGTCATCTTTTCATGTATCTATTGGCCATTAGTATGTCTTTGGAAAAATGTCTATTTAGATTTTGTGCATTTTTAATCTTTTTTTGTTGTTGTTAATGAGTTGGATGAGCACCTTAAATATTTTGGATATTAATCCGTTTTTTGGATATATGGTTGGCAAATATTTTCTCTCATTTGGTAGGTTTACCTTTTCCTTTTGTTGGTAGTTTCCTTTGCTGTGCAGAAGCTTTTTAGTTTGATGTCTCACTTGTTTATTTTTGCTTTTGTTGCCTTTGCTTTTGGTACAAACCCTCAAAATTTATTGATTGTAGAATTAATTATAGCATCCTTTTGTCTTTTTGATGTCTGTTGAATTTTTCCTGATGTTGGTAACTTATTTTATTTTCTTAATCAGCATATTAAGGATTTGCTAGTTTTATTAATGTTAGCATATTTATTTATACTATTGTATGTTACTTTTCTATTTTATGGATTTCTGTTTATTTTCTTTACTTAACTTTAGGTCTGATGTTTACTTTTTGAATTAGGGGTTTACATATTTGACTTTTGGCTTTTTTTTTTTTTTATGTTTAAGGTTATGAATTTCCCACTAAGTACTGCTTTAGCTACATTCCATAGGTTTAGATATGTCCTATCTTCATTGTTATCAGTTCAAAATACTGTTTTTATCCTGTTAGTTTTCTGTTGCTGCTATAACAAATTACCATAAATTTGCAACACAAATTTATTATTTTGTACAACAGTTTATTATTTTCTACAAACTTTTGTGGGTTAGGAATCTGACCTGAATCTTACTGGACAGGTATGGGCAGGACTGTATTCCTTTCCAGAGACTTCAGGGGAAAATCTGTTGCCTTGTTTTTTCCAGCTTCTAGAGCCTGCCTGCATGCCTGCCTTCATCTTGTAAATCAGCAGTGTTAAATCCCTTTGATCATTCTTGCCTAATTTCATCTCACCCTGATTCTGAGCAAGGAAGGTTTACTTGATTTTAAGGACCGACATGATTTGGTTCGGCCTACACTGATAATCCAGCATAATTGCCGTGTCTCAAGATTCTTAACCTTAATCACATTTGTAAAGTCACTTTATCCAAGTTAGGTAATTTATTTACAGGTTCCTGGGTTTAGGACATAGCCTTTTTTAGGGGTTCATTAGTCTGTCTACTGTACATGTCAGTTACTTCTAAGTAATATATTTCTAAGCATCATAAACATACTACTTAATTTCCCAGCAGCTGAGATTTTTCTAGTTATCTTCTTGTTGCTGATTTATAGCTTAATTCCATGGTGTTCAAATAATTCTGAATGATTTCAGTTTTTTTAAATTTGTTAAGGTTTTCTTTACAGCCAAGCCACCCTGCTGATTAAATGCAATCATTTTAAATAGCACCTTGAAATGGGAATACTTGCTACATTCAAAAAATTAATTGAGGACTTCATGATACTTTGTATTACATGGATGTCTTATGTTTATAGGATATTATCTTATAGTAGTCTCTGTCTTTTTTGGGGTAGTAGCCAATCATTACAGAATAGTTATTCTGTATTATTGAAGAGTCATAACTACCCTTGATTAAATTGATTTTTAATCCATATAAGATACTGTTAAATTATTCTGATTAATGAAAACATATCTATTTTATTGGTGAGTGAAAAGCTCACAAATACAGTCAAATTGTATTGTAAAAGAACTTACCTTGAGTCCAGATCAGTGATAACTCATTCCCCTACAAAAGAAAAGTACACGAAAGGGCAGTAGAGAACAGAGTTGAGTACTCAGGACAAATAAAAGCAGAGATTAGAGAAAAGAACTCCAAATTGAATTTTTTGTTGTAGTTGATTAGTTTGTTATTTGCGGGGATAGGGGACAGTGCTTTGACTTGTACTATTAATGAAAGGCCCATCTTTGCCCAAGCAACAAGAAGCAAGATTAGAAGAAATAAATAATAAGAGGCATAGATGTAACATCAGTACATGGTAATAATCCTTTTAAATCAAGTGATCCAGTAGAATTTGCACTGTGTGGTCTAGAAAGTCAGGTCAATTTTGTTCTATTCAATAAAACTCTAATGGATGACTCACTAAAATCAGTAAACACTTATAAGTTATTGAGGGGGGAAGGAGTGGTAAATAAACAATTTAAAAGTGCCATTATTTTGTACTTTCCTCCATTTTTCTCTTTAGCATCTCTCAGCTGTCTTCCATTTCTCTGTTTATCTTAGTTTTCATGATCCATCATTTCGCAAAGTCTTTTGGCAGATACCTTAATCCCCCTTCTGATCTTTTATCACATTTACCTGGCAAAACTCCAGGCCTGGATTAATTTATCTAATTTGTTTTGGAGTATCCATGTTTCCATTATTTCTGGCTGACAGAGGCAGACAACTGGGCAACTGAGTGCTATTGGAAGAAACCACACACTCTGGACATATTGGTAACTAAAATGGATTCATTGTTATTAATCTTAACTGGATTTTCAATAATGTTTCTTCTTTTTATTAACTTATAATGTATTACTTGCTTCAAGGACGCAAGTCTGTGAGTCATCAGTCTTACACAATTCACAGCACTCACCTTAGCACATGCCCTCCCCACTGTCCATCCTCCAGCCACCCCATCCCTCCCCCCACACCTCCCAGCAACCTTCAGTTTGTTTCCCGAGATTAAGAGTCCCTTATGGTTTGTCTCCCTCCCAGCCCCATCTAGTTTCATTTTTTCCCTCCCTATCCTTCATGACCCCCTGCTCTGCTCTCAAATTCCTCATATCAGAGAGATCATATGATAATTGTCTTTCTCTGATTGATTTGTTCCACTTAGCATAATACCCTCTAGTTCCATCCACGTCATTGCAAATGGCAAAATTTGGGGGTTTTTTGATGGCTGCATTGTATTCCTGTGTGTGTGTGTGTGTGTGTGTGTATCATACCTTATTTATCCTTTCATCTCTTGATGGACATCTAGGTTCTTTCCATAGTTTGGCTATTATGGACGTTGCTGCTATAAACATGTTTCTTATTCTTAATATTCTTTTGTTAACTTACATATATATATATATATATACACACATACATACATATACATACACAAAATTTTCAGTAACTATTTCATACAAACTTTGCTTTCCTAAATTGTCTGTTATTCCAATGACACTGTGCTTCTCTTAGTTTTCTAATTCTTAGGTTAACCTTTTTAAGTCTACTTTGCCAGCTCCTTCTTCTCCACTTGGCCTTTATTTTTTAAAAATTTTTTTTTAAAGATTCTATTTATTTATTAGACAGAGATCACAAGTAGGCAGAGAGGCAGGCAGAGACAGAGGAAGGGAAGCAGGCTCACCGCTGAGCAGAGAGCCTGACATGGGGCTCGATCCCAGGAACCTGGGACCATGACCTGAGCTGAAGGCAGAGGCTTTAACCCACTGAGCCACTCATGTGCCCCTCCACTTGACCTTTAAATGTTGAAGTTTATTGAGACTTGGTTGTCAGCCTTTTTAGCCTCCTTACCCTATTTTCTTAGAGGATTTCAGCATTATATAATTCTAATGACTGTAAAATAACACTGTGTTGTAGAAATATAATGTGACATCATATGTAATTTAAAAATTTCCAGTAGCCACATTAAAACTAGGACTTCCACTTACTCATAAGTGGAATTTAAGAACTAAAACAAATGAACAAAGGAAAAAAAAAGAGACAAACCAAAAAACAGGCTCTTAGTATAGTGACCAAACAAATGGTTAACAGAGGGGAGGGTGAGTTGGGGGGGTGAGTGAAATAGGTGAAGGGGATAAAAACAAAACAAACAAAAAAACAAACAAAAACCCCTAGGATTTCCATGGTTGGCTAAGACGGGCCACAGGGACTGTATTTACCCTCTTTCCTGAAGAAACTAAGAAAACAGACAAAGTTTATGTAACAGTGGTTTTCAAGACACAGGATGTTATACAGGGAAGGACAGTGGTTTTTGAGAAAAGAAAAGGTGAGTTTTAAGATTGCCCAGCTTCCTGTCTTGAGTTCCCAGCTTGTGGCTCAGGAAGAAGGCAGGCAGATGAATTGTGGCAAAACTTCCAGGTTGAAAAAATGGTGTTGAATCCAGCAAGACCAATAATCCTGCAGTTAGAGCTTGCAGGATCATTGCCAAATGTCTAGTGCTCTTATCTAGAGAGGAGATGGCTGTGTAGAGAGTGGAGTAGTGATTAGTGCAAGGCTGTGGAGAAACTATGCAAGGTGAGAGAAAGACCCACTGAAAGGATTAGGGGAAACATTCTTGGTCCTCACACAGGGCTAGGAATAGTGTCTGTTCTTAACACGTGGTCTTGAAAACCTTTCTCATGGGGCACTGGGTAGAATATTAAAGAATCTTACACCATTACTGTGGAATAATTGTTTGCTCCAGACCCATCCTAACAGATCTCAGAAACAAGACCCAAAAGGATCAAGCTGCTTCCAAGAATCATAACTGCATTCCAGCACAAAGCCCAGTATTTGTAGGATTAAGAAGATATCTACTGTCTAATAAGGGAAAATCCACAGTGGCCAGCAGCTAATAAAAAATTATCATTTATTCAAAGAAACAGGAAAATATGACCTACAGTGAAGTAAAAATCTGTCATTCAGAACCCACCCAGAATTGACACAGATGTTAAAATGAAAGGCTGAGGGCTTTAAAACTTAATAGAAAATGTATTCATTATGTGGAGTTACGTAGAGCAATGGAAGATTTACAAAAGACCCAAATTGAACTTTGGAGATGTAAGCTACAGTATGGGAAATGAAAAATAATGGCAGAGTAGATATTGCAGAAGAAAGGATTAAAGAAGTGAAGGACATAGCAATAGATACTATCCAAAATGAAACAGAGATGAAAAAAATCAAGCAAAAATTAATATAACATCAGTAAGCTATAGAACAGTTTTTCTCCATGTAATTGGGTGCCCTGAAGAGGGAAAGGAAGAGGGGGACTGAATATTATTTGAGTGAATAATGCCTGAAAGCTTTCCAGATTTGATGCAGATATTCTACAGGACCAAGAAACCCAACAAACTCCAGGCATAAGGGACATGAAAATCTCAAAACCAGTGTTAAAGAGAAAATCTTAAAATTAAAAGCAGACAGACACAGAAGAACAAAGCTGAGAATGATGTCAGATGTCTTGTTAGAAACGATGCAGAGAAGATGACTTGATTAACACCTTTAACATATGTAGAGAGAAAGTTTGTCAAGTGAATTCTGTACCCAGTGAAGATATATTTCAAAAATGAAGGCAAAATAAAGAATTGTTAACTGTGGGTCCTTACTGAATGAGTTGGTAGAGCATGTGACGCTTGATCTTGGGGTTCTGAGTACAAGCTCCACACTGGGTGTAGAGCCCACTTTAAAAAAAAAAAATAAATAAAAGAGGGTGCCTGGGTGGCTTAGTTGGTTAAATGTCTGCCTTCAGCTCAGGTCATGATCCTAAGGTCCCGGGATCAAGTTCCACATTGGGCTCCCTGCTTAGTGGGGAGTCTGCTTCTCCCTCTGACTCTTCCCCTTCTCATGCTCTTTCTCAAGTAAATAAATAAAATGTTAAAAAAAAAAAGAATTGTTAATTGAGAGTGATGGATATGTTCATTATTTTGATTGTGGTGTCTCTGGTTTTTTTTAATTGGTCTAGATATCAATTTCATCTTTTCAAAGAACCAACTTCTGATTTCATTTTTTTCTCTTTTTAAATTTTCTATTTAATTGGTTTTTGCTTCTTCCTCTGCATTCTTTTTTGTAGTTTGCTCTTCATCGTTTAGTTTGGTTTCATCTTAAGGGGTGGAAGCTTAGGTTATTGATTTGAGATCTTTTCAACATAGGTCTTTAAAGCTATAAAGTCCTTCTAAGTAGTGCTACATCTCAGAAATTTTAATTAGGTTGTTTACATTTTCAGTCAGCTTGAAATTCTTTTCTGTCCATTTTTACTTCATCTGTTTTGGACTCTTAGATGCATGCATATTTATAACAGTTATATCTTTCTGATTAATTTAACTTTTAACATTATAAAGTGTTAGTTTTTGTCCCTAGTAACATTTGTTTTTCTTTCTCTCTTTTTAAAAAGATTTATTTATTTATTTGACAGACAGAGATCACAAGTAGGTGGAGAGGCAGGCAGAGAGGGAGGAGGAAGCAGGCTTCCCGCTGAGCAGAGAGCCCAATGCAGGGCTCCATGCGGGACTCGATCCCAGGACCCTGGGATCATGACCTGAGCCGAAGGCAGAGGCTTTAACCCACTGAGCCACCCAAGTGCCCCACATTTGGATCTTTAAAAAAAAAAAAACTAGCCTTATTCATAATTTCTGCCTTTTGATTAGCATGTTTAATCCATATATATTTAATATATTTAATAATGTGGTTGGATTTATGCTTACCATTTTGCTATTTTCTATATGTCTCCTGTCTTTTTTGTTTTTTACTGCCTTCTTGTGTGGCAAGTACGTATTTTTTTCTAGTACCATTTATTCTCTCTCTCTCTCTCTCTCTCTCTCTCTTTTTTTTTTGGTAGACTGTATCTATAGAACTATATTGTGAGTTTTTTATTTTCCATAGTGGTTTTTGTGAAGATTATAATAACAAGTACTTTACCATAAAATATTGCACTTCAGAGTAAAATTACCCAAATTCTATTAATACCTAGGAAACTTGACCTCAGTATAGCTCTCTTCCCTTCTTACATACTTTTGCTAATGTTATAGTATATATGTTACATTTTTATATAAGCTCTACTCTGTAGTCTTATAATTATTATTTAAATGGACTTACCCTTTAAATCAGTTTGGAAAAGAAATGAGTTTATCTTTTGCTTTTTTAAAGATTTTTCTGTTTTGGCTTTTAATAGTTTGGCTATTATGTGTTTAGATGTGTATCTCTGAATTTATCCTTCTTGGTGTTGTATGCTTGGTATTTGATGATCTTCTCAGATATGTAGATCAATGTTGATCAATCTGGGAAGTATTTTTTGCCTTTTTCTGCCCCCCCCTTCTCTTTTGTGAACTGTATTATGTATATATTGGTGTGTTTGATGGTATCAGCAAGTGTCTTAATCTGGTCCCCCCCCCTTTTTATTATTTAATTTTATTCAGAGTGGATAATGTTTACTCATGTTATCTTCAGATTTGCTGATTCTTTTTTTCTGTCAGTTCAGTGTGCTGTTGGATAAATTTTAATTCCAGAATTTCTATTTGATTTTGTTAGTTTTTATTGTTAAAAAATATTTGATGATTTGTTGTCTGTCTTTCTTCCTAACTCACATTTTGAAAATGGACTCTCATTGTGTCACTTTCTTGCATTAAACTCATTGCTTTGAGGATAAAATCCAAAGATGTTATGGTCTATTAGGCTGTGAATGATTTGGCTTCTGCTTTTCTCTCGACTTACATTGAATCAGTCCTGTTCACTTAATTCTTTTTTAGGCCCAGTGGCCTTTTTCTTTCTTTTTTTTTTAAATCTCTTGGAAGACACCACGATCCCTCCCATGTTCGAACTTTCACATAAGCTGGGGTCTTTTGGAGTGATTTAATGTACTTTTTCAACTGATAATTTCCTCCTCATTCATTAGGTCTCAGTTTCAGTATTTCTTCAGAGAACCTTTTCTCATCTCTGTTCACACGAGAATACACTTCTTGAACATTGCTGTCATTTCACACTGTTTTGCTTCAAGTACTTATTCATATTTACAAGGAAATAATTATTTGTGCAGTTACTTATTGAATGAATAGCTCTTTAATGTAATATCCCTGAAGGCAAGGTGTTTTCTCATTCATTGTATTTTCTAGCACAGTGCCTTTTACATAGGAATTCTCTATAAATATTTTGAACGAGAATGATTCTATAAATACGTATAAATGGGCATTTGACCAGGGAGAAGGAGAAGGCTTATAGGAAAAGCCTTTGTAGAAGGTGATAAATAAGTTGAATCCCAAATTGTGTGTAATAACCAGCCAGGATATGTGAAGGTAGCTCTTGAAAATACTGGATAGATTTTAATGTCTTCTATCTGGTTTATCAGTACTCTGCACAGACATTAGCATATGTGTCCCAAAGGTTTGACGTGTTGAATTCAGCCATTTGAAATGGCATTAATGGTATTTTTAAAAAAGATTTTACTTATTTATTTGTTTTAGAGAGAGAGCACCTGTGTGGAGGGAGGGGCAAAGGGAGAGGAAGAGGGAGAGAGAATCTGAAGCAGACTCTGCCAAGGGCGGAACCCAGTGTGGGTCTTGATCCCGTGACTGCAAGATCATGTCCCTGGCCGAAACCAAGAGTTGGGTGCTTCTCTTACTGAGCCACCCAGGCACCCCACATTAATTGTATTTATTATTACAATTAATATATTTGTAGTAATCAATGTAAGTAGTGGAACTCAGTGTTGAGACTTCTTGGTTGTCTGACCCTCAGTTTGGTTGAATAAATAAGTTTCTGTCCTATTCCCTTACTTAGTCTTAGTCATGTCTTTCTTAATCTAGCATCCTTGGAGGGGGAGCTCTCTTCTGTTTTGATCGGACTCAACCCCAAATCTGCAAAATAAGCATTTGACCTAAAATTTGGCCTGACACATTAATTACCTGTTTTTGCAGCTGGCAGAAACTTGGGAAACTCTTATTTGATTTGTTGTAATACTTTGCTCATGTTCTTGTTGGGAATAAGCTAGGGATAGACAGGCACTTTTAGCTAATCACAGTAATTCAAGTGATTCAAGTGATTCAAGGGGAGAACAGAATAGCTCAGTTTAGAAATATTTGTATCAAAATGAGGAGTTACATAAGTTTGGATGAAGAAGGGTTAATTCTACACTATTTCTAAAAAAAATTTGTTGTGAAAACAAATAGAAAACATTGTTTCTTAAGAATTCTTTATTCAGGGTTTCTCAGTATTGTGGATAATCATTATAGATGTTTTAAAAATTGCCTTTTTTAAGAAGAGGAAGGACCTTACAAAAATATTAAAGGGCTGTGCTGCTTTCTTTATTTTAGATTTTATTAGCTTTGGAGACCAGAAACCTTGGGCCTTCAGGAATGTCCATTTGAGGATGATTATTGGTATGCAGTATTAGTTAGTGCATAATAGTAATAATGATGATGATGACCTTTTCAGTAGTTAGAACCAAAGCGTATGAATATGAAACAATGTATTTTGAGCAGGATTTGGTCCTTCATTTTTTTGGTTTCATGTCAAAGATACGTGTCTAGTGGGTCTAGAAGGAATAGATATTATACATTACAGCCCAATAACGAGCTTTCTACATGCTCATGGTCAGGAGGCTTGGTATTCTGCAGCTCTTGGGCTTAAAGTGCTGTATTTCCCATAGGTTTACAACTGCAGGAAGACGGTCTGGGTGAATCGTTTTCTGTCAGATGTTTCTTGAATTGTTGGTTATTTTGGTGTCAACTTTCATGTTGAGAGTTTCTTGTTTTAATGACAAAAATGTTTACTGGAAATTATAGCTTGGAAAAGAGATCTGCATTCCTGCTTCTGCAAAAAAAAAAAAAAAAAGCTAGGTAAAACATTGATGTAGGGTAAAGTAGCTGTGGAGTTTTATATTCAGATTGTATGAACAGTAAACAGAGCATCTAAAATAACCACTTGCACATTGCAACAAACACATCATCATTTGCTTAAAAAAGAGTTATAATTACAGTTGACGAAGCATGGACACCATAAAAAATGCATTAGTTTGGCTTGACACATTAATTACCTGCTTTTGCAGATGTTTTTATGTATTGTTGTGTGAACAGTTTACAAAATAATTACAGGAAAGTCGTATGGAAAATAAACTAAGTGGGTGGTTTCTCGTCTAAATATTTTCATTCATGTGAATTTGTGTGCGGCACAGCTGCTCTATTGCAAAAGCGGAGAGGGAGAGAGATGAGGATTCGCGAAGGGTTTTTACTAGATGGTCTCGGTCATCAATATTCCCACATTTGTATATCTTTAGCAACACAGTTTAAAAGCATTAAATTGAGAGTTGATTCAGTTCTTGTGATTACTGGGAAAAAACCTTAATTCTGCTCAGAGGAAATATAGATATTGTGAGTATTTTCAAGTGAACCAAACCAAATCAAGTGAGTATTTTCAAGTGAACTACCCTAAATGGAAAACCACTGCTACTTCAATACCAGCAGGTATTAGGCACTTTGTGGAGTCAGTCATTATTTCATATTTACTCGAGTTACAGAGTTTTACATCGTAAACATAGTTTTATATAAGTTACACCGTGAATCAGTCTTAATAATTAATCATTGAGTCTTGTGTAAATTACACAGAAGTTGAGTTTATTCTCTTTTAGGAAGTATTGAAAACATTAATCTCTTTTTTTTTCTCATAAGGTTACTGTGTTGTCATTAGTGGTCTCAAGGTGCATTTCATTAGAAGAATAACATTTTATTTCGTTGGTTTATTTCATTTGTACAGGCATCATGTAGTCTTAGAAACTATTAAGAAAAAAGATTTTCCCAAATTGTAATTGTCAAACAGTAAAAGTTCATAGACTTCATTCTGTTTTACTCAGTGGTTTGCAAATGAGTAGACTATTTATGCTTGTGTTTCCTTCTTTGATGCTGTCATGACAGTTTTTCATAAAACTAAATAAAAATATAGATTGCCCTTTTAGTCTTGCCATACCACTTCTGTGCTGTGTTCCTCCATATTCCTCTCTTATGATTTCACCTACACAGGAGATAAAGACAGTAGACATTTTCTGAAATGCATTTATTTGAACTATCAAGAAAGGCAATAAGTTATAGGAAGAGGTAATTGGATCATTTCTAGGCCTGAACGTATTGTTATCAGACCGTGTAGTATTGGTGCAAAATCATTCATTTGTTTTTTTATTCATTTATTAAACAAAATTTTATGGAAGGTCTTTATGTGATGTTTCTGTGACAATACTGAAATGACTGTAAACATTGAAATAACTGTGTCTGGAACATAATAGATGCTCAGTAACTGTTAGGCATCTTTCTTTCTGAAGATGAAAGAAGGAGCAGGAATATGTGGTTGTGGAGAACTTTTTCATTCTGCTGGCTTACTTAGTTCCTGGGGAGGATTTTCTTTGTTATCCTGATACAGGCTTCAAAGGTGATATACTGTGGGTATATTGCTTGACACATTCTTTGAATTGTTTAAATGTGGAGATACTTATCCTCATGTTAAATAAATCTGGAGATAGAATGGAGTCTGTTCTAATTCTGGTATACACTAAGTCAGTTTAATTTTTTAGGGTGGGCATGCATTAAAGGAGTCTGTGAAACCTTTAGGATTCAGAAGAATTAACTGCTTATAATCAGTAATTCTGTTGATCACTTTACGTCATCTCAAAGGAAAAATATGTGATCCAATATCATGACATCAAGGAAGCAGTTGTTGGACTTTAGAGGCTTCCATGGATTTGTTACTTCTAAGATGTCTCTTATTTACTAGTATAGCAGATAAAAAAATTCTTAGTTTATGTGGAGTTTCTTCTCCATATTTTCCCTTATCTTTATTCCATCTCAGAAAGCAAAATTTTAGCTCTTAGGTTTTAATTCTGCATTCCTTTTTCCTTTGATATACTCTAGTTCTTTTTAAACTTTTTTATCTTTTGGAAGCTATTGATTACAGTATAAGGAACACATAGGGGATTGATTATTTATCTGTGCATGTATCTATCTATCTGGACAAGAGTTTATTGTCACAAAGAGACTGGCCAGGCAATGTTCTAATGAAAGGATTGAATAATTAATGTTTTGGATACTCCCCTTTAAAATTGCAAAACAAAGAATGGGTTAGGGAGCAGGAAAAAAGCTAAGTCTAAGAGAAGACTGTCTCTGTAGGCATTTAACACTCTGATTTAATGATATGTTTTCATTCAGTATTAACTGATAGGAAAACTGCTAAACAGCACTGAAGGCAGTCGTAATTGAGGCAGTGCCTGGGCATGAATATTATTATGATTTTTGCTTTTACTATTCTTTGGTGACTTTTTGAACTTCTAGGGGTCACATAACACTTGGGTTTTGAAAAGACATTAATATGGATTTGGTTAAAGACAAATGGGAAGCAGATTCCTTGACTGACTGAGTTTTGTTCTCTGTGGAGAGGCTGATGGCCCCAGTTGTGGTAGACCCGTAGAACCATGAATTACTGTTTTTCTCAAGGTTGCCTTTTGTTGTCAGAACACTTAGTGTAAGTCAGAAATGGTAGGCTATACCTGAAAAGAACAAAAAACCCATTAACTATAATAAATCAGCACTGAGAAAAAACAACTGTAACCACCAAGGCCATCTCAAACAGGCGTATTTTTTTTGTTACTAAAGTTGTTTAAAAAAAAAAAAAAAAGGAAACACCGATAAACAAAAACTCATTCCTTCAAACCCTCATTGACTTGAATGTTCTTTCTAATGTGATAAATCTGAGTTAAAAACCTGGCATGTTTGACCAAGAATACAGTGGCAGAGGGGCTAGTGGAGAGTTGTTGGAGTAGACAGGCAGAGGTAAGAATATAAAATGTGCCTAAGTGGAGTGTTATGTGGGGATTAAATTCTGTGCATGTAGCAAAAATCAGGTATAGTCAAAATAATCTTAAAAATCCCTTAAAATTTTCCGTAGAATATAGATGTAAACATAATGTCTTTTAAGTAGTCTAACTGTTGGTTTTTCCTTCAGCATTGCTTTTCTTCTGTTGAACCAAGGATGTGGCATTAGCTATATTCTTTTTGATGGCTAAGGGCAGAATAACAGAATTGGAAGGACTACTTTTTATTACAGTTTGTGAAACTAATTTTCACTAGTTCTGTGCATAAAAATGCCTTTTTGGTTTTTTTAATGGGTAAATGATAAAAGGCCCGTGTTTTCCAAAGAAATCCTTGGGTAACAAGGATGTTTTGAGCGACCACTTTTCTCAGAAAGGCCTGTTCTCTTTCACATGGTGTGAAATTTATACCTCTTTGTAACTTTAATTTTCCTGTGCCCTTGTCTGTCATCTTCAGTCTCTTTCTGTCCAACTGTACTCTGGTATTTTGTCTGATAGACTCCGTCTCAACTCTTATGCTTATTTTCTCTTCATCTTTGTTCCCATACTCATATTTGTCCCATGCTCTGCATTTTTCTTGTTCTGCTTAGTAACAGTAGTGTAATCCACTTCAAATTCAGTCACTGGAAGCATGGTATCATAAGACCTGGTTTCAGTTTAGTTTCTTATATTAACTTTTCAGCTGAGAAAGACATTCCATATCCCTGAGCCTTAAGTTCCTTCGTTGAATAAGGAAGGTAATATCTCATATAAACAGGACTTAATATAGTGAAGGAGGCCGAGTGGTGATGGCTTTTTGAATAAATTAGAATTCCATGATTCTATTATCTATAGACTGTGCCTTCTATGAAACTTAGTAACTTAAGTTGGAGTTGTTGCTCTGAGACACGCAGGATAGACAGTGCAGTGTTTCTAAAAATTTCAGGGGCAACTTTGGACTTAATCCTCATACCTATTCAGTTTCACCCTATTCTTTCACAGACCATACTCTGTAATCACCTATATCCATCCTCTCTCCTGATCAGAAATTGATAAGGTTGACACAGTATACGTAAGACACTTTTTTTCTGGTACAGTGGAATTTTTTGACCTAAAGGTTAGTAAATAATGGGAGTAGGATTTTTCTTCTGAATGCCAGAGCCCAGTGGAAATTCTTACTGTATCCAAGTTATGAACAGACAGGTAGAGAAACTGGTTTATATTTAGATGGAATGTAAAATATGTATCCATTTTTAAAAGCATTTATTAAGTGTCTCTCTGCATATAATACTGATATAATCGGGCTACATCACCCAATATGGGATTAAAAGTGGAATTCCAGATAACCTAGTTTTCCTTGAAAAATAATCATTATCAGCTGAGTGTGTGTGTCTTAACGTGAATATTGAGAAAGTAAGGCTAAGAGCCAATGGAAAATTTTTAATCAGTTAATATGTTTAAAATCATATTTTTCAATAATTTGATCAGTTGAAATTAAACTGGAAATCCATAGATTAATCTTTTCTTCCTGCGACCTCACAAACCTCAGTAAGTGTCCAACAGTAGAAATCTCCAAGAGGTGATTTTCATCCTTGGCCCCTACAATTGATCAGCAGTGGTTGTGACCTACTTTTAAGGGGCTGGTAGGGAAGGCGTCACGTATGTATATTTAAGGTTCTGTTTAAAAAGCCTCCCAGTATTCCATCACTTCATTGTTGTTTCCATGGAAGCAGAACCACTGTCAGCAGCAGGAGTCCATTTCAACTGCTGGCTTCCGGTTCTTGTTTCTCTGTTACTATGGAGACTGCCTAGAAAGCAGCAGAGATACCAAAAGTTTAAAAAACAATGATTTGATTACAAACTGTGGTTTTAACTCTAGCTTGAATTAGGTGCTCCATAGTCTTAGCAGTTTTGAATTTCAAATTATTTTGGGAGACACATTAATTGTTTTGAATAAAGCAAATTTTGAAGTTGTGTTAAAGCTTATAATCACACTGATGTTAAAAAAACTAAATTGCCGTAGTTTCTGTTGCAGTTTAGCCTATGCTGAATCAGAAATTTTAGTGGTGAGGAGCGCCTGGGTGGCTCAGTGGGTTGAAGCCCTGCCTTCTGCTCAGGTCATGATCCCAGAGTCCTGGGATCGAGCCCCGCATAGGGCACCTGGCTCTTTGCTTGATGGGGTTCCCCCTCTCTCTCTGCCTGCCTCTCTGCATACTTGTGATCTTTGTCTGTCAAATAAATAAAAATATTAAAAAAAAATTTAAGTGGGGAATTTAAATTAGGGCATGAAAGGTAGAATGTGCAATGAGAAGCAACTCATCATAATGGAAGTAGAAGAGTCCATGAACAGTAAACTCAAAACTAAAGGATGAGTAATGTGTAGAAATGATGAATGTTTCTTATTTATGTGTGGCACATTTTACCTTCACAACATATTTTCATTACTTAGGTAACTTTCACAGATACAATGTTTAAAAATAAAAACTTGGGTTTAGAAATTCAGTGAATTTTAAGGACAGAGGCAGGAATCATATTGATATTTTAATTTTAATTGAAGTTTGAGTAGTTGGAGAGTTAATAAATGTAGACTGTTCCATGGCTAAGAAGTGATAGAATCTGCTCGTCCCCAAGGCTATTATATTTTTGAATTACTTTATAAAGGGGAAGAGAGATGGAATAGTAATGTAAAAGCTGTGAAAGGAAGTTTTTGGTTTTTTTTTTGTTTTTTGTTTTTTTAAAGCAAAATTGCAATCCCACTTTGGTTGCTGTTTTTTTTTTTTTTGAGGGCTCTCTGTTCAGTCTGGATTCTTTAGCACATGTGAGAAAATCTACATTTGAGCTATAGTAGGCAAAGAATGGCAGGAATGTAGCTTCCGAGGAATCTGGGACCCCAGTCACACCAGGATTCCTTTTCTTTTTTTTTTTTTCCTCTCATAAGCGCTTCTCTGATTGGTTCTTTGCTCATTGGCAGAAACTAAGGCTGCTGGCAGTTCCCAGTCCCCTTATTTCCAGCATCAGTAGTGGAGAGGGACTGATTGGCCCAGTTTGTGTTGGGCCAATTCCTTCCTTCTCCAACTGTGGCCAAGAGGGTGGGGTTCTGTCATTGGCCCAGCTTGTGACAGAGGACTCACCCTTGACTTACTAGTAAGGGGCAGAGGGACAGAGATCTGAAACATGAACGCTGTTTTCTCTCACACCACCTTGTTAAGGGCTGGTAGTGGTAGGGGAGAGGTGGAAGGCTAGGAAGGCGAGAAGAAAGGGCCCTTCCCCAGAAGAAATAGAAGATGCTATTCTAGGCAGAAATAAAGTTTTTCTACTAGTAGTCTTTGGAGGAAAAATGCCTGCTTTACTATAATTCAGTTCAGTTCACTTCAGCAACATGGAAACGTTATTTTGTAGGATTTGGTTTAGAGAGAAGCCAAGACTGAAAACCTTTACAATTTAGTGCTTCCTGTATACAGCTGTCTTTGTTGTGGTGTCTTTTATGTATAGTCTCCTTTAATCTCTGCAGTCATTTGAAGTATATATTTAGAGAATGAGGAGGAGGGTCAGAGAATTGAGATGATTTATCATAGGTCACATGACTAGTGAGAGGCAGAGCCAGAGTGTAGATAACCATGGTTTCCAGAATGTAGTCAAGGGCAGTTTCCACTGTATGATAGTTTTTGGCTAACTTCATTCAGAAAATACATAGAGTGAATTATTTAAAAAAATAAAAATATTTTAAAAAATATATTTAAAAAATATATGAAGTGCTTTTATAAAAATGAGTCATGAATGTATGGTATGAATGTATAGAATATTATTTGTGAAAGGAGCCTTAAAGATTATATAGTACAGTGGTTTTCAGACTTTTTAACTTTCAGTCATGGAATCCTTTCTTCAAATGAAATGTTGTATCACACTGAGGTATATAAAATGGGTAAAAACTTAGGATCATTCCATTCTAGAGAGGAGAGAGCCCAGTACTTCCTTCATGGGCTGGAACACCTCTTTTTCAAGGTCTTGAGTTCTTTGGATACCCTTTGTTTAGAGAAACAGAGCCAGGCAGGGTCAATGACTTGTTCAGTTTCATATAATTGTATATTACAAGGATTTCAATTAGTAGTTCTTTTTTCTCTTTTTAGAAAGTTTTTATTTTAATTCCAGTTGGTTAACATACATTTTAATTACATTCTTATTTTCAGTTATAAGGTGTGTGACAATTTGTTGTTCATGAAAAAACCATGAAGCTTACAGAAATCAGAGTGAATTCAGAGTTACCTTAAATAATTTTATTCTCCAGTTTGTTGGTACTTTTAGAACATATCGAATCCATGTCGTGGCTCTTACTACACATCTACTGCATTTAGTCCCAATTTGTTGAATTGGACATTTGCATACTGCCTGGACAAGGCTAGTCTTCTGTCTCCAGAGCTTTTTTGTACTATATTTCTTGTATATTGATACCTCCAATAAAAGGTATCGGGTTCTCTTTCTAAACTTAAATTGGAAAATTTCCAAATTTGGATAAATCAAATTTATGGTGGTAATATTTAGACCTTGCTAATACTAAAAACTTTGATGTCTGTTCCATTTTTGAATATCTCTTCTTTTTAGTTAGAAATGTGAACAAGTAGTGAACTGGGTAAAAAGAAGTTAATCTACAGTTTGGATAAAAGGAATTCCCTTATTTTTCACATGTCCTGGCTTTGTTTTCTCCTTTTAGGAGAGTCAAGCCCTACCCGTCGAGAAGCTGTGAAGAGAAGAACAGCAGAGTATCTCATGCGAGCAGAGAGTCTCTCCAGCCTTTATGGAAAACCTCAACTTGATGATGTATATCAGGTATGTCTTATGTTTTATTTTGTATTTTCTTTAGCCATTTTTGCTGTCTTGTCTCTTGGCTTTATTTACAATTAGAATGAGAATTTTGGTCTTTGGAATTTTATCAATAATTTTCTAACAAGTTATCGGTGGGAAGAAAAAGCATTGAAGTGAACCACCAAATGTGGAATAAAATGGGACATGCTTTCTCCTCTTTCTCAGCCCTTTGTCCCTTACTCTACCTTTAGAACTTCCTGTGTAAAATGATGGTAATTTGTACTGAATTTTATTTGAAAACTTTTTAAGGTTAACTAATGATTTTTGTATAATTCCTCTACAGTTTTATTGGTTCATGATGAAACTAATTATTTAAGCATAAGTCCTACATGTGGCTGCTATAGATCACCAAGAATTATAAAGGCATAATTCTAACAAGGTTTTTTAGGTTTTTAGGTTTCTATCTGGTCTAGAAAGCAGGTGAATCAGCTTAAAACATTGGAAACATTGTGATTTATTATTGTTTTTATGTCATATCTATCTGGATTTAGTACATATCAAGAATTGATTTTTCTGTTTTTCTTATTTATATAACTAATTTTTTTTCTGATACAGTTGAAAAATTATATCTTCTAGAGATGGGAGAAAATGCTTATTTTCTTAATCTAAGTTGCAGGTGGGCCTTTTCGTATCCCACCTGTGTCATTTAAAGCCATAATGATAATAGTAATTCCTTTCTGGGTTATTGTAAGGACTAAGTGAGTTAAAAAAAATCACTCATATATACATATGCAAATATACATATATATATACATATACATATGCAAGTCAAGTGCCTACCTCATAAAAAGACTAGCCTATAAGCTAAGTTTATGAGTTGTTTAATAAGTTTTAGCCCTTCAGATACTGCCTTGTATAATTTTTCCCATATTTTTTTATGGTTATATACTGTCTGACAATTGTAACATGTCTCAATTTTCTAGTTTTAAAAAATAGCCCAATACTTCATCTTGATTTATTGGACCATTAGACTTTTTGTTGCTGATTTTCTGAGTCCTTTTCATTTTGTGTGTGATCTTTTCAAGATATGCAGTTATCAAATAAATACTTATTAGTGAGAATTTTCAATGTTAAGTGACCATTACTTTTTTTTTTGAGAGAGCGAGAATTCTGGAGGTGGGGAAGGTGGGCGGGAGACAGAAGGAAAGAGAAAGAATCTTAAGAAGGCTCTGTGGTTAGCGCAGAGCCCAGTGTGGGGCGTGATTCACGACCGTGAGATCATGACCTGAACTGAAATCAAGAGTCGGGCACTTAACTGGTTGACTAAGCCACCCAGGTGCCACCTGATCATTACTTTTAGAATTAAAAATTAAATTCTGATTTGGAAGTAATTTGTTACTTGTTCTTATATTATGAAGTAATTTGTTACTTGTTCTTATATTATGAATATATTTTAAATAAGATATCTGCTGTTTCATTTTCAGATTATTATTTTGTGTTCTGTTTGCTAATCTTTTCCTATTTTCTATCGTTGTTTTAATTGTATTATTGAGTTTACTTTTTAAACTCCTTATAGTTTTATCCTTTTTAAATGAAATACTTATGGACTATATATATTTAATATAATTTTAAATGTGATTATCCATTTAAATATATTTATTATTATTATTATTACCTTTAAAAATTAACATATAATGTATTATTAGGAGTAAATATAATATTTAATGGAATATTTGTCTAAATATTCCATTAACTATAATATTTAAATGGAATGCTTATCTAAAGATTACTTTGAATTCAAGTCTTATTTTCTTTGGGGTTGACAGCTCTCCCTATGTCCAATCCTGATATGTACATTCAATTCCATTTTGGGGGACAATTATAAAATATTAAACAGGATGGGCCTCTATGAACTAATTTTACTAATTCATCTTGTATACAAATGTTCTAACAGTTTTAGAAAATTACTAGACTTTATTCTTCCCATTAATGTTAACTTTTGAATGTTCTACCTATTCATACTCCTTCAGACTCCCTGCTTATGTAGACTCTGTTACAGTTTTCCATAATCACTTCTGTGAACAGTAATTTATTAAGGAAATAAATGTATAAAGCCTGCTGTTTAGCTTTTGACTTGGAGAAAGGAGCCATAGAATATATCAGTCAGAAATTCCCTTCAAGCATAGCTTCTAATGAAAATAAAACTAAGGAGATCTAATGCAGGAGAACTGGTTATATTAGATTATATATTAATTCACTAAGCATTTGTTAAGACTGTCTATTTATACATTATCAAACTGATATACTTTGGAATTATACAAAAGATAATGACACAGTCTCTGCTTTTGCAAACCCTATATAGTTGAGGCCCTATATAATTGAGGCCCTCAAGTATGCACGTCACTGAGGAAGCAAAAGTTAAGAGAGAATGGTAAAGAGTCATGTAGAATAGTAGGAACTTGTATCAAAAGGGGTAAAAAGAACTACCCAGTAAATCAGATTTGATGTGCTAGGATTTTTTTCAACTCTTAGGCAAGGAAGCTAGAGGACAATTTTTCTTGCTAGAACAAGATGTTTCTCTTTTATGGTTAGTATTTGCTTTTTGTTTCACTGTATTTTATGCTGTTGAACCTGGCTCTTAGGTCAGGAGCATGCTTGATTTTTTTCTTATCTATTATTTAACTTAAATGTCTTCTCCATGTTCTTGATGAGCTTGGTGAATTCACTGTTTCCTTCTTTAACCCTCTTTGGGCTTCAGTTTCAACCAACACAGTAAGAGGATCGGTATAAATGATTTCTAAGGTCCATTCTGTGCAAAGCAGATATCATTTCTCTCTAGAATCCATATGCAAATATTTCTTCCTAGCCTTATTGATTAGGAAAATAAAGGAATTCCTTCTGGGTTTAAGATTTTATGTTGATTGTTGTTTTTCCCCATTGGTGCAGTCCAGGTCATGACTCATTCCACTGGAGTTTTCTGTGATGATTTAGGCTTTTGCTTTATTGAATTTATTTATGAGACTCTTTTGTGGTAAATATAAAAGTTCTGAACTTTTCAGTCCTTCATGGTAATATCCTTTTTAAAAAAAGGACGGAAAGGAGCAAAAGCACGCTTTGTTTTCTCCATTGCTTCGTTATTAACAGGCTCTAAGAAAACTTAAGGGGCAGGTTTCAGAAAAAAAGGAAATGAATTTTGAAGTAAAGGTGAAGTCTTACTTAACTGACGGAGACAGAGTTCTTTTTCTTTTTCTTCTTCTTCTTTTTTTAATTGGAGATGACTTCAAAGGATTTAAGAATTAATATTAAAAGAGGATTTTCCTGGAAAAGACTTAGAATAGCTTTTCTGCTCTTTTTAGCTCTAGGAATTTTAAACCAAGATGATTGAAATTTAGGAAAAGACAATAAATGGTCTATATTTAGGACATAAAAGATTGTATACTTTCTAAAGTGTGAATACATTTTTTGTCATGCAGTTGAACAAGGTGTGAATGAAAATTCGTATGTAGAATACATGCCTTTCCCGAATATTTGTAGATTTTGAGTACAATTGGAGTAATATTGAAAATATTTTTCTATTGTGCATTTTGTTGACTGGTCTTATTGATATTTCTCAGTTTTCCTCTAGGAAATATTTTAAAATGAGTATTGTGTCACTGTTAGTGAGACATGGCCCAAGTAGTGATGGTAGTCAGTGGCAATTCACCTCAGTAGTGAAATGTGATCTAAGAAAGGCTTAGGAAACCTTGTTGGAGGGTTAATAAGTTGCCAGTGAAAGTCTCGACAAAACCAAAAATGTACAGATGAAGCCAAGTTCAAAGGTATTTATAGTTAGCCATCAGGTTTCAGAGTGTGGATTCTTGATGTTTTTTCTAGTGCTTTCCTTTTACCCTTATCTCCCCCCCCCCCCCCCCCCGAACTGTGACTTACTCTTAGGTTACTTAAGGACAGGTAGCTAACCCTATTCTAAATGTGGTTGGTGGACCAGCAGCATCAGCATTACCTGTTAGTTTGTTGGAAATGCAGATTCATAGCCTCTCTCTGACTGATCAAATCAGAATCTCCATTTTAACAAGGTCGTCTGGTGATCTGCCAGCACATTAAAGTTTGACAAGTACCGCACTCACAGATTGGTAAGAGTGGAGGTAGATCTCAGTGAGAACAGTGTTTTCTCCTGTTTTCAGGAGAAGAAAAGTTGCAACTTTAAAGAAATAAACTTTAAAGAAATCAACAAAAATAAAGGTAAGCATCACTCAGCCATTTAGAGAATGTAGAGCAGAAATCGTAAACAGATTTTATTGGTGTGTTTACTCTAATCCTCTGGTAATGGCTGCCAAGAACACTGTATTATGAGACAGAGTGTGAGATTAACAGAGATAGCTGCCAAGGGCTTCAGCAGTGGAGTGATATGTATTTGCCATCTTTGGTTTTGAAGATTGTTGGATCATCATACATTCTTTTAAGACCCATCATGTACCCCCCCCCCCCCCCCCTCCTGTGTTTTGTTTTGGTATAGATGAATGCAATTGTCCCTTGCTTCTCTAGGCATCTTCCATTACAGTAGTTACATATATAAGTGGAAATTTCACTTTTTTCATTAAGGAAATCAGCCATATTTCCTAGAAATATAGTATATTCTCCCATTCCCGTTCCCTTAGCATTGGCTGGAGTTTCCCCAAACATTGTTATATTATTTTATAAGTAAGATTTAATCCCCTCTAATCTATTATCTAGTTTTGTCATCTTAGATTGCTTAACCTTGCCACTTCTCAGTTTTCTCATCTGAAAAAAAAAGAGAGAATGTTGGACTTGATCTCTGTCTCTTTCTGTTCTTACAATTCTGTGGATTTATGTTTCCTTTTGCCATCTGAAAAAAGGAATAGATCTATAGGGATTCTACCCAATTTAAACGCTGCATATAAGGAATACAGGATTTTTTATTGATGATTTTATTTCATGATCTTTCTTTGTTCATTTCTCTGATCTTAAACTTTTATAGACGGTGAAAGTGGAAAGAGAACTTTAATGGTCACTTTGCCTTTGGTCTTTCCCCATTACAATTTCACCATTCCCATCTTTGCAGAAGTAACCTTACTAAATCACTGTTTTCATTGGGTTGTTTCTCATACAAAAACTTGTTTTCTAGACTGTGGAGAATATGGTCCAGACCTGGCATTCAAGGCCTGTGAAAAGTGACTGGCCCTTAATGCATAATTTTATTTTCCTTTGTTCTACAATGTGAACAATTTTTTCCCCACCAGGCCAGTTCCCTTCCAATCCTATATATAATAATATCCTTTTCCTTATCCTAATTCCAACCTAGCATTTAAAATCATCTTTAGTTCTACTTCTTTCTGAGACTACAGTTTTTCATATACAAACTAGTGACTTAATCTATTGTCTTGTATTTTTAAAAACTTTTGTTGTTATTTAAATTTTCATGTATTTGGCTTATCCCCTCAAGTAAATTACAAACCCCTTGAAGCTAAGGGATCATGACTTTTGATGGTTTCTGTTCTTTTCAGTTATAATGCATATAATGGGCACATAGTCGTCATTCACTGAAAGGTACAGTGAGATTTTATAGTTTGCTATCTTTGTTGTTGAGATTCCTACAGTGAACCAAAACCTTTCTTTGGAAACTAAAAGATCCAATGCTTTCAGTTAGTAAGAAGGTATAACGTAGAAATAGGAGATAGGGGACACCGGGGTGGCTCAGTCAGTTAAGTGTCTGACTCTTGATCCCAGGTCTGGTCTTGATCTCAGGGTTGTCAGTCAAGCCCTGTTTTGGGCCCTATGCTGGGTTGCTCAGTCAGTTAAGCATCCGACTTTTGATCTCAGCTCAGCTCTTGATCTTGGGGTCGTGAGATCAAGCCCTGCATTGGGCTCCACGCTGGGTGGCTCAGTCAGTTAAGTGTCGACTCTTGATCTCAGCTCAGGTGATGATCTCAGGGTCATGAGTTCAAGCCCTGCATTGGGCTCCATGCTGGGCATGGAGCCTACTTAAACAAAATAAAATAAAAAAAAAAAATAAATAGAAGATAGGCATGTTCGACTCATTTGGCCATATTTTTAAAGAGAAATGTAATGGATAAATTAATTGCTCTTGTCTCCATATAACTTTTCATTGATATTCCTCTTACAAAATTACAAGCAACTCTTACTCTTCCTTGATAATAGAGTAGGGGGAGATGAATTTTTAATGATTAGAATGTGTTGTGGAGTAGAATGACTGCAAGCAATATAGTAAGAAGTTGGAGCACACTGAAGTTAGTCCTTGCTTGCTAAACCTAAAAACAAACAAAAATCTAAAAGCAATTAGAGTTGCTGCTGTTAGAAAATTTCGCAAATGATAGTTTTCCGAGTTATAAATGACACCTCATTTATCTGTGTTATCTCCTCTCATTTTCCTCCCCTCTTCCTCCTTCCTCTCTTTTCCTCTCTCTTTCCAACTGACGCACCTAGGCACTGTATGAAGTTGAATGAGGTGTATTTCCTGTTCCCAGGGAGCTCTGTGTCTTGTGATACTGGTCTGCACAAGGACTGGAAGTATCAGAAGTGGTATCTCAGTAACTGTTAATCATGACACCTCATTAGCCAGGATACTTGTCTTCCATATTTTCCACAGGGAAAACAGTGTTTCCTGTATATTCTGATACATTTCTGACAACAAACAAGCGTGCTTTGAGGATACATTAAAGGCTTTGTGTCTCCAGTTGTCCTCTGCAACATTACCATTTTACTATACAGATTAGTATGACATTGCCTTCCTGTTGTAAATGCTAAATGGAGGTGTCTTTGGAGTTTATTTAGACTAAAGTCGTACTTCACTGACAGGGAAACACTAAGACCAATGGCTGGAAAGTTTGGATTATTCTTTTATTGTGCCTTACTCTGAAATATCCTTTCCTGTTTTCACTGATCTTTATCGTAGTTAGCAGACCAAGTTTTCCACAATACACATGTTCGTATATTTAAAAAAAAAAAAGTTGTCTTCTCCTGTAAATCCTCTCTAGTCTTAAACAACTTGATGTAACAATTACTGGTTATATGATGGAGTTTCTGGATTTATTATTTTTTTTTAAGATTTTATTTATTTATTTGTCAGAGAGAGTGAGCACAGGTAGACCGAGTGGCAAGCGGAAGGGGAGGGAGAAACAGGCTCCCCGCTGAGCAGGGAGCCCAATGTGGGACTCAATCCCAGGACACTGGAATCATGACCTAAGCCAAAGGCAGCCGCTCAACCAACTGAGCCATCCAGGCGTCCCGAGTTTCTGCATTTCTCACAGTTATTGACAATTCTTCTGGTTAAACTTGAATCTGCCAGTTCTCTTAAAATGCATGGTATATATTTATAAAGTAACATTAAAGGACTATAGTTTCATGATGGGAGAGAATGACTTATGTTGCCTCTCTCCCCAGGTTTATCAATTATTACATTGTTTTTTAGTACTCCCCTTCTAAATTACTCTTGAGCCATCTGGGGTAAATATAAGGCTGTGATTGATGGTTGTTGGCTCAGTTTCCCATTTGTTACAATGTTTCATTATAGCTGTACAGTTTTGAATTGTATTATTGCTCTAGAAACTATACCAGCTCATTATTTTTTTTTTAAATTATTTTTTCAATATTGTTATGATTTATTTACTTGCAACTTTTTTTCTTGCTTTTTCTTTTTGATTTTCTTTCTTTTTGATTTTATTATTTTTTTATTTTACATTACAGACAAACAGAAACTTCCTCCTTTCATCTTTCCATTCTCTGATTTATGATAAATTTAGTTTCCTTTGGCCTGGCATTTGCTTCAGCAGGCAGTCTTCCTTCAAGTACCTCCCTGATTGATGTATAATCTTTGATATCTTCCATTAGCCTCCAGGATCACTAAGTTCAAGGCCCCCTTGGAACCTAAGGAGCCCTGCCGAGGAGCTGAAGGCCTTCAGAGTCCTTGGGGTGATTGACAAGGTAATTCTTCAGTGTCTCTTCAAGAGTTCCGTCATAAATCGACTGCATGCTGACATTATGTCTTTGAAGCTTTGGATCTTAAGGATATGAAACAAAAGGAGAAAATGACTCAAATGCATCTGCACTTTAAAATAACAAAAGCTGAAGAGAAAAAGCTTTTATCTAAGCAATTCATGTAAGGTCATGCAAAATATATTTGAGCTAAAGAAGAAGGTGCATATTTGTTGGCATTCAAGTTGAGTAAGGGTTTGGTTTTATAAACTTGTTAGATACACTTTTGTTAGTTACAAAGACTTGTTAGTCAGTAATTTTCAATATTAACTGGAGTAGTCAGTCTAATGATCAAAAAGAAAATTGGCACTCTCCTAAGAACTACCATTTACTGAATACCTACTGTGTGTCACACTGTCTATTAGGCATTTCATGTAAAACAACTTACTTAGTCCTTCACACAACCCTGCTTTTTCCATCATGGTAGGAAAGTGATAGATAGAACAGGGTGATAAGTAACTTGCCCAGAAGTCACATAACTAATTTAGGGTAGTACTGGAATTCAAGGCTAGATCTTTGTGACTTCGAAAAGCATTTTTTTCCCCCAGCACACAAACCCCCCTCTTTATACACTTATACTTTTGTATCTGGAATAAAAATAAAGAGGTAACAGGGGTGCTTGGGTGGCTTAGTGGATTAAAGCCTCTGCCTTCTGCTCAGGTCATGATCCCAGGGTCCTGGGATCCAGCCCTGCATGGGCTCTCTGCTCAGCAGGGAGCCTGTTTCACCCCTCCCCCTCTGCCTACTTGTGATCTCTGTCTGTCAAATAAATAAATAAAATCTTTTTAAAAAAATTTAAAAAATAAAGAGATAACAGATATTTGCTATTGAGTTTCCTCAAATTTGGTGACATCTCAGATACATCAAAAATTCACAGTGCTGGCTGAGAGCTTACAAGTGTAATTTTAAAAACTGTACACAGTAAATCATGTTTTAAATGTATTTATCAACCACCACCTCACCTTTTGGAATAAAAGAAAATGCTTTATTTGTTATTAAAGTATAAATTTAGCCCTTTTAAAAAATATTAACCACCTTTTATGAAGCACCTTAGTGTTCATTTGTAACTTACTGTTCATTGAGCAGTTCTTATGTTCTAAAGTATGCATGTGATTTGTTGCTAAAACTGAACAATAAGCAGTATATCTCAGGTAAGTTAGGAACTAATGGTTTGCAGAATTCTGAAGGGAGTGTCAGGTTGGATATTACATGAAGCTCTCAGTGTCTTATTAAATCTTATAAGCATAATTTTTCTCAAATAAATTCATATAACTGAATTTTGACTTAAAGAATGCTAAGCAGTAGTACTTTTCAACCTGAAATATTTCTTTAACCATGTTTTCCCTAGCTTTTTCAGTTTGGAGAACATTCTATTTGAGAGTGCAGAGAAGAAGCCAAGTTGGAACTGAATAGTTCCTAGTTTCTTGGATTTCTGTGCAAGCAAATACACTTTTTTGATGTACAATGTCTGTTCTCTCTCTTTGATGTATTTATTTTGATAAAGTAAGACCTTTCATTTCTGTGCTCTAATCATGAGTAAGTCACCTTGAAGTCCTGGTAATATCTGGTAATATCTATGAGTCTCACATGTTTATACAAACGAGAGCTTTCAGCAGTGGAGGAATTCTTAAATTCTGTGCTGAGGCACAACTTGCCGCTGTCTTTATTCTGTTAACCTGGGAAGTGTGTTTGGTGTTGAGAAGGTGACATTTAACTTTCTAAGTAGAGATAAGGAAATACGTATTTGGGAATTAATAAGCTTTGCAAAGAATCTTTAAAAATTTGCAACAGAGTCACTCTTTGTATAAACATTATTAGATTTTTAAAAATTTGAATTATTTTAAAATAAATTCTTTTCAGTTTGGGTTTTAGAAACTAGAAGTTTGGAAGAACAGTGTTGAATACATTGAAATGGCTAGCAGATACACAGGATATATGAATCTAAGTCTATACAGATCACAGTTACTCTGATTCTGTTTCATTACAGTATTTGTTCTTTATGAGTTATTTTGAATGTTATTGTCTATAAACTTAGGAAACGTCCCTAGGAATGGGATTTTAGACTTTTAAATAGAAAGTAAATCAGATCTTCTCATCAATATTTAGACTGTAAGCTCTATGAGAACAAGATCTTGTCTTTCTTGTTCTCTGTATTCTCAATGCCTAGAATCATGCTTGACACATAATGGGTCCTTAATAAGTATTTGTTGAAGGAATAAATTGAAACATTAATAATTTTAAACATATCGTAGGTAGAGTGACACCTGCTGGTATAATGTGAGACTGCTCTCTATTAACCATTGTTCAAGACATTCAGGTATCTGCACCCAGAGAGATACTCATTCCATAGCTGTATCCTGGTCTAGTATTTAAAGAGAAATAAATGACTTTTTCTTCAACTGGTCCTCCATTAACATATATATTCAATAAGGAATTTAAGCATTAGGATTCTTGGAATATAAATAAGCGGATGTACACTTAGAAGCAAGAATGACGTAGCTAGTGCAGGGACCTTCAAAATCATATACAAAAAATAGCTGAAAAAATGAGGTATGGTTTACCTGAAAACATGTGTGTGCTTCCAATTTTTGAGGGCTACCCAGGATAAGGTGATTAAATAATGTTTTGTTCAAATTATTAGGATTAAAGGGGATATTATGTCCAGATCAAGAGGTGCAAACTATGATCACCTTAGGCAAACCAGGTTGTATGGCTTTTCTGGAAAAAAGATAGTGAAGGATAAAGTTTGCTTTTTAATATCCCTATAGGATACAACCAGAAGTACATGAATATAAGTTTTCAAATTTTAGGTAATGAGTAAAGATACCTTTTGAGAATTAAGATTGACCAAAGGCAGACTGGATTCCATTGTACTTGTTTTTTGTCATTAGAGATATTCAAGGCTCAAGGGTCATTGCTGGGAATGTTGTAGAAGGAATTCAAGCACTGGATGGGTTTTTACATTAGATAACTTCTAAAGATTTCTTTTAGCCCTCAGAGTCACTTACACATAGTCTTCACATAGTAATAGCAAGGGAAAGTAGAAATTGGTAGAAAACCAATACTTTGATGAGAAGGATGGATTGCTGTTGTTTCCACAGAAGTTTGTGTACGTGTGCATGCAAACTTTTGTGTTTGTGTGCATGAGGTATCAGGGTATGTATATGATTGCATGTATGAGGATTGTTTATATACAGGTAATTTGCTGTTGAATTAGAAGTCTGGATGGGTCATTTGACTGCTAGTAGAATGCCCAAGTGCAGGGAGAGTTTCTGAGAAAGTTCATTATTGAATAACTTACCTAAAAAAAGGATAAAGGTATCTGTAGTCTGGTAAATAGTAATATGCTAATGGCAGTTTCCTGGTCTTGATATTGTGCTATAGCTACTATATATGATATCAGCATTGGGAGAAGCTGGGTGAAGGGTACATGAGACTCTACTATTTTTGCAACTTCCTGTACATTTGAAAAAGGTTAAAAAAAAAGACTTGGAGGACACTGACTTAAACAGCAGAGTAGTAATACCAAGATATGTCTCTTCATGTCCAGTTGTTTGTAGCCAGAGTCGTCCTGCATATGGGTGTGTGTCTGGTGTTTACAAGGTCAATCAGTGAAGATAACTGGATTGCTCATATTCATTCCAGCTCCTTAAAAAACAACTTTAGTAGGATGCTTGATAAATCATTGTTATAATAGATGCCACGTACTTTGTAAAAATGATCACTATTACATTAAATGCCTTGGCATTTTGTAATCAAGATGCTTCTCAACTTCATCTCAAGTTTGGCAAGCAGAATCTTAGTTTGTCTTGTCATTGGAAAAATACAGTTTTAGTTTAAATATTTTTTGAGAAAATTTGTGTAGATTGTTCATATTGAGTAGATGTTAAGAGAACCTTAAAAAATAAGTACAGGGGTGCCTGGGTGGCTCAGTTGGTTAAGCTTCTGACTCTTAATTTCAGCTCATGTCATGATCTCAGGATTGTGAGATCAAGGCCCACATTGGGCTTCATGGGGCATGGAGCCTGCTTGGGATTCTCTTTCTCCCTCTCTCTCTGCCCTGCCTGTCCCTCAACTCACTACGTACTCTTTTTCTCTCTCTCTCAAAAAAAAAGTACTTATTTTTTAAGTTTCCTAAATAATATTTTCTATGATGATATACAGATAAAGTGTCCTTATTGGGAGCACAGAAGCATCAGTATTTGCATATTTGCTCATTGAGAGAACATTGGGTTAAACTGGATTAAGAGGAATTTGCCCTTTCATTTAAACACTGGGACAAAAGTATTACCTGAATGATATCAAATTACAAGTGTTGCACTTTTGCTTCTGGAAAGATGGAGTTGCTTATAGAAAGAGGTCCTTTTCTATATGTTTTTCTGCTAAGTATAGCTAAAACTCTGGATGTTATAAAGAAAACAAACAATAAGAAGATTGGAAACTAGAGAGTAGAAGGAAGACTGACTAAGGACCGTGGGATCCAATGACTGTGTAGTGGTGAATTCCCTGTACTTGGTTTTCCTTACATACTCCAGGTTGGATGTTGGAGAAATGGCCACCGCAGCAACGCTAACAGGAACAGACCAAAAACAAACAACAAAACCCTGCTCTTTTAAGCCAAAGGGCTATGAAATGGGAAGTTTAGTGAGACAGAAAACTTTTAGAAAATAACCACTCTACTCCAGCCAACACCACAGAAAAACTTTGGCTTATAATACATCCGAAATATCCAGGTTTCTGTAGAAAATCATTGAGAATCAGGGCACCCGGGTGGCTCAGTTAGTTAAGCATCTGCCTTTGGGTCCTGGGATCAAGCCTTCCGTCAGACTTCCTTCTCAGCAGGGAGTCTGCTGCTCCCTCTCCATCTGCCTCACCCCCAGCTCATGCTCTCCCTCTTCCTCCCTCTCTCTCTCTCTCAAATAAAATCTTAAAAATTATTGAGAAAAGACACTGAGATGACACAGATAGCCGTAATAAAAATGTTTTGGTGAGCAATTACAAAAACATACGAAACAAACAAAAAATAGGAAGTCTCAACAAAGAAATGGAAGATATAAAGAAAAGCCAAATGGAAGCTTTAGAACTAAAAATTACAATGAGAAAGAGAGGCAAAACCAAACCTCAGTGGACTCAACAACAGAATGATAGAACAGAGGAAATAGTGAGTTTGAAGATAGGGCATTAGGAATTACCTAATCTAAGGAGAAAATAAAATGGCGGGGGTAGGGGAGGGATGAACAGAGACAGGAACCTGTGAGACTAAATCGAAAGTTCTAACTTGCATTTCATTAGGATCAGAGATGAAGAGGAGAATGAGGGTGAAGCTGAAAAGTATTTGAAGAGATAATGGCCAGACATAAACCTATGGATTCAAGAAGGTGAATCCAAAAAAGGATAAATCCAAAGCAGTTCATGGCAAGGCACCTCATAGTCAAACTTCTTAAAAACTAGACAAAAAAAAAAAAAAAAAAAAGAAAAGAAAAAGAAAGCAATGCAAGGGAAACACTTCACCTATAGAGGAAAAACAGTTTGAATGACAATGGATTTCTCATCACAAACCATTGAGTCCATAAAAAAATGGCACACCATTTTTAAAGTCCTGAAAGAAAAGAACTGTGTCAACCCAGAATTCTGTATCCTGTGAAAATACTCTTAAAAAATAAAGGGGAAATCGATCATTCTCAGATAAATGAACACTAAGAGAATTTGCCACTAGTTAATTTATCTTAAAAGAATAGCTAAAGTAAATTCTCTAAACACAATGGAAATATTAAAAGTTGGAATCTTAGAATAATAGGAAGAATGAACAGTGAAAAGGGTAAATATGAGTAAATACTTTCCTTTTCCTCTTGAGTGTTCTAAAATATGTTTTATGTAACTTTTATTGTAACTGACCTATTTCTAAGTGTATGTAGAGAAAAAATTTAAGACAGTTATGTTATAAATGAGGGAGTATAAAGGGATATAAAGAGATAATTTCTCTACACTTCATTTGAAATCGTAAAATGATGACATGAGAAGACAGTGGTCTTATATAAATATAATAAGTAGAGAAAACACTGAAAATGCTATAAAAAGAGAAACACTAAAAAAACACTACAGATAAACAAAATGAAATTCTAAGAAATGTTAAAGTAATGCACAGTAAGGCTGGCAAATGAAAACACACAAAAAACAGAGCAAACAGAAAACTTAAAGGAGGTTCCAGAGCAAAGGAAATGATCAGAGCCAGAGAGGAATATCATGTGATGATAAGAGTCAGTCCACCAAGAGCACACAGCAGTCCTGGGTACGTATACACAAGACATTGGTTTGTTGAATATATAGTTGAATAAATACAAAAGAACATACTAGAATTGATTGGGGGGAAAAGTCGATGGGACACAGCCAAAGCATGCTGACAGGAATTTTTCTAGCACTAAATGCTTACATCAGAAAAGAAGAAAAGTTCCAAATCAATAAAGACTGTAACTCCCCCTCCAAGAAACTGAAAAAGAACAAAATATTCCTTCAGCAAGCAGAAGGAAATAAAAAGAGTAGTGGTCAGTGAAATTGCAAATAAAAATCATAGAGAAAAATCAGTGAAACACAAAGTTGGTTCTTTGCAAAGTAAAATTAATAAACCTTTAGCAAGACTGACAGAAAAATAAATGGGAAGACAGAAATTATTTGTCAGTAATGAAATAAAATAGTATTCCAGGTCCCACAAAGGAATTATGTACTGTGACCAAGTAGGGTTGATTCCAGGGATACAAAGTTGGTATAGTGTTTGAAAACCAGTCCGTGTGGACATTAAGGAGGCCATGTAATGTGATGAGCCCTGGGTGTTATACGCAACTGATATTAAAAAGAAACAAAGGAACAGTAGAGACAACCCTGTACATGTCAATTTGATGATTTAGATGAAATGGACCAATTCGGGATGCCTGGGTTGCTCAGTCGTTAAGCCGCTGCTTTCAGCTCAGGCCATGATCCCAGGGTCCTGGGATTAAGTCCTGCATCGGGTTCCTTGCTCTGTAGGGAGCCTACTGCTCTCTCCGCTTCTGCCTGCCACTCTGCCTGCGTGTGCGTGCTCTCTCTTTCTGACAAATAAATAAAAACTTAAAAAAAAAAAAATGGACCAATTTGTAAAAGAGCATAGACTATCATCCAGTATGAAGTGGATAATTTGGATAGTCCTATTACTATTAAGAGCATTGTATTTACAATTAAAATACTCCTAAAGTGAAATCATGAGGCTCAAATGGTTTTACTGGAGAATTTTACTGAATTTTTAAAGAATTAACACCAATTATGCATATTCTTTTCTAGAAAATAGAAGAAGGTGAAGTAGTTCCCAGTTCATTTTATGAGGTCAGTGTTGCCCTAATACCAAAATCACGAAGTACAAAAAAAAATTTACAGGCCATTATTTCTCATGAATGTAGGTACAGAAATCCTCAAAATATTAGCAAATAGAAATCAGCAGTATCTAAAAGGAATTATGTACTGTGACCAAGTAGGGTTGATTCCAGGGATACAAAGTTGGTATAGTGTTTGAAAACCAGTCCGTGTGGACATTAAGGAGGGCATGTAATGTGATGAGCCCTGGGTGTTATACGCAACTGATGAATTATAGAATAGTACATCTGAAACTAATGATGGCTAATTGAATTCAAATAAAATCAATCAGTGTAATCCAACTACAGTAATGGGATAAAGAAGAAAAATCACGTGATCATAGAATTGATGCAGAAAACATTTAAAAAACTCAACACCAGTTCATGGGGGATTAAAAAAAAAACTCTAAAAACTAGGAATAGAGGGGAACTTCTTCAACTTGGTAAAGATTAGCTGCAGAAAACTTAGAGCTAATGGCATGCTTCATGGTGAACGACTAAATGCTTTACCCCTTAAGATCAGGAACAAGGCAGATTCTTAGCACTTCTATTAAACATAGTATTAGAAGTTCTAGAAAGTGCTATTCAAGAAGACAAGGAAATAAGAGGCATATAGATTGGAAAGGAAGAAATAGAATTGTCTGTATTTGAAGATGACATAATGGTTTACACATAAAAAATCATTGGAATCTACCAAAAAAATCAGAACTAAGAAGTGAATTCAGCAAGGTTGCAAAACATAAAATCAGCATACAAAAATGTTATATTTCTGCATACTAACAGTGGACACATAGAAACTGGAATTAAAAATACGGTACTCTTTATAGTCATAAGTGATACACAGTTTTAACAGAATTCCTATCAGATTTTCAAGAAGGTATTTTTGTATGTGTATTGATGTGGGCGAGATTATTAAAACATTTATATGGGAAGGTATAGGAACTATAATTGCTAAAACAATTTTGTAAAAAGAATAAAGCGGGTATAATAACTTGACTTGATTTCGGGAGGTGCATAGCTACAACAGTCAAGACTGTGGTATTGGTGTACAGAGGCACACATAAATCAGTGGGACAGAATAGAGAATGTATGGCCAGCCGACTTTTGACAAAGGTGCAAAAGCAGTTCAATGTAGGAAGGATAGTTTTTTTTTAACATAGAGTACTGAAGCAATTGGATATCCATTGCCAAACAACAACAACAACCCTCCCCCCCCAAACCAAACCTTTGGCCAGTATCTCACATCTATAAAAAAATTAGCTCAAAATGGAGCACACATTTAAATGCAAAACATAAAACTTTTAGAAGTAAACATAGGAAAATCTTTAGGACCCAAGTGTTGGTTTATAAGAGGTTTTAGACATGTTGCTGAAAGCATTATCCATAAAAGGAAAATGACATATTAGACTATCAAGATTAAAAACTTTGGGTCTGCAAGAAGTTTATTAAGAGGCTGAAAAGATAAGCTACAGACTGGGAAAAATTATTTGCAAATTGCATATATTACAAAAAACTCATTTAGAATTTATATAGAATCTTGAAACTCAATATTAAAAACCCAAACAATCCAACTAGAAAATTACCAAAAGATATGAAAAACCATTTCACCAATTGAAATTATGGTAAATTAGCACATGAAAAGATGTTCAACATCAATAGTCATTAGAGAAATGCAAAATAAGATCACAGATATCACTATAAACCTATTAGAAACCTTTCTTTGTAATAGCCCTAGTGTGGAAACAACCAAGGTATTTTACAGTAAGTGAACAGTTAAACTGTGGTGCATTAATACCATGTAATAATATATACCTCTGCTGGGGTGAATGCCTGAAGTTCATTATCCTGAGTACAAAAAAACCACTCTCAAAAATAATTATACCTTTATGATTCCGTATATATACATTTTCAAAGTGATGAATCTATCTAATATTTCTCTTCTTTCGTTTTCCATAGTTCATTCTTTTTTTAAAGGTTTTATTTATTTATTTGACACAGAGAGTGAGAGCACAAGCAGGGGCCCAGCAGGCAGAGGGAAAGGGAGAAGCAGGCTTCCCACTGAGTGGAGAGCCTGATTCAGGACTCGATCCCAGGACCCTGGGGTCATGACCTGAGCCAAAGGCAGGCACTTAACTGACTGAGCCACCCAGGTGGCGCTCCCATAGTTCATTCTATTTAAGAATTGAGGTAGTATAGGACAAAGACATATAAAAGAAATTACTAATAAGGCACATATGGGTTAATAATTATTGCTACAATTTATTGCTTATATATTACAGTGAAAGTGAGCTGATTTAATATGGTTCCCTATGTTTTGAAAAGTTATATTCTGTTGTAATCTTTAAGAAATCATCCCTGTGAATATTACTTTATAATAAATGTATGTTATTTTGTCATATATGTAAGAAAACAATATATCCTACTATATTAGTATTTAGTTTAAATATGTAAATATATTGTCAGAATAGTAGTTTATGTAAAAATTCTCAAGTTAGAACCTGCGAATACGATATAACTGTTGTGTGAATACATTATAGTATATTCAGCTGTACTATAGATGTAGATATATTTAAATGAAGTTGTCTGTTACTGTGGTTTTGTGTATAACATGCTACTAATAATTCTGGTGCTGAAAACCTAGGTTTACAAATACTTAAAAATACATTTAAGAATTGGGGCATCTGAGTGGCTCAGTTGGTTAAGCATCCAACTCTTGATCTTAGCTCAGGTCTTGATCTCAGAGTTATGAATTCAAGCCCTGCATTGGGCTCCGCACTGGGCATGGAGCCTACTTAGAAAAAAAATACATTTAAATACCAGTGTAAATTCCTTCTGGTTTCTGGTCTGGCATGGAAAGAACTTGGAAGGCTCTACTCCATCCTAACAAGAAGTAAAAAGCTGAACAAACTGGAAAATCGACAACTCTTCTGAGATACATAAGAGAGGTGAAGTCATAGGGCAAATGGCTGCCCCTAAATTAGAGAGACAGACATACAGATACAGAGAATCACTGCTTACTAGAGCAGAAACCTACATGGGAACTGGTGCCAAACTGTTATTGACAAATTGCTGGAGGCTTAATGGGACAAGTCTGAGAGTTAAAAACTGCAGGGGTTGCTTCCATACTTCTGTGAGTTTTACCTTTTGGGGCTCTACCAGGTTCTCACAGTGAGTATTGGAGAAAAATCCCCTCAAGCTTTCATTGAGAGAAGGGGAGAGTAGCCACAACCATTTTGAAATATACCAGGGCATTCTATTCATAACAAGATTTGTCTTCAAGAGAAATGATTTTACCAGAACCTAACCAGTGAGGCTTTATGAGAGCCTAACTGGCTTTGGGGAAGGGAAATACCCAGTTCTGGGCAGCTTTAGTCTTGGGTGTAGGGGAAGGAGAGTGCCCAACTTTAATCCCCGTCTTACCTTCTGGTGGGAGGAAAGAGAAATACCCAACTCCAGTCCCCTACAGCCATTTAGTTCTACCTATAGCTGGGGAAAATCTGATAGGAATTTGTGAATTTCACAGCACAGGGCCACAGGCTTACTAAACGACTGAGACTTAATCATAGGGCTGTAGAAGTCTTTCCTTCCTCCAACATCTATCTTACCACATTACTAAAGGCCTATTTATTGGAGTTCCTTTTACCTAGTACATCACATTCAACTTCCAACGAAAAATTACAATGTATGCTAAGTGGCAAAACGAGCAAACAAGCAAACCCTCCCCCCACAAATAAACAATAAAAACAAACCCACAATGGTTTGAAGTGACAGCAAGAATCAGAACCAGACTCAGATATGGAGGGATATTGGAATTTATCAGACCAGCAATGATTAATATGCTATGTGCTGTGACAGAAAAAGTAGACAACATACAAGAACAGATGGATAGTATAAGCATAGAGATGGAATTTCTAGAAAGAATTTTTAAAAATGCCAGAGATAAAAAATACTATAACAGAGATGAAAAATGCTTTTGATTGGCTCATTGATAGACTGGACAGAGCTGAAGAAAGAATCTCTCGGCTTGAGGATATTTTAGTTGAAACTTCCAAAACTAAAAAGCAAAGAGAATAAAGACTAAAAAAAATGGAACATCCAAGAACAGCAGGATAACTGCAAAGGGCATAATATACATGTATGGGAATACCAGAAGATGAAGAAAGAGAAAGGAACAGCCTTTTAAAAATAATAATGACAATGTGTTCAATTATGTATGCTTATGTATGTGTATGTATATACTTATGTATACTTATGTGTAAGTGAAATGAATAAGAGCAACGATACAAGAGATAGGAGAGATGAATTTGGGGTATTTTGCTATTATAAAGTACTTGCACTACCTGAGAGGCAGTATAGTGTTATTTGAAAGTGGACTTGGATAAGTTATAAGTGTGTATTGCAAAACTCTAGGGCAACCAATAAGAAAAGTGAGGAAAAAAAAGTATAATTGATATGCTGAAAAAGGAAAGAAAACGGAATCATATAAAATGCTCAGTTAAAGCCACAAATGGCAGAAAATGAATGGGAGGGGTGCCTGGGTGGCTCAGTGGGTTAAGGCCTCTGCCTTCAGCTCCGGTCATGATCCCAGGGTCCTGGGATCGAGCCCTACATCGGGATCTCTGCTCAGTGGGGAGCCTGCTTCCTCCTCTCTCTCTGCCTGCCTCTCTGCCTACTTGTGATCTCTGTCAAATAAATAAATAAAATCTTTAATTAAAAAAAAAATGAATGGGAGAAAAAAATAGGAACAAGAATCAGGGCAATGATTATCAGGAAAAAATGTGTTAGGTATCCAACTTTATCAATAATTGTAAACATGAGTGCTCCAAATGCACCAATTAAGAGACAGAAATTGCCAGAATTGATTAAAAAAAATAAAAAGAACCAACTCACCCAAGAAGAAACTTATAATCTGAATAGGCCTATATCTATTAAAGAAATTAAATCAGTAATTAAGATTCTTCCAAAACAGAAAACATCAGCCTGGATGAGTTCACCGGTGAACTCTACTAGACTTTTAAGGAAGAAATTATACCAATTTTCCAAAATCTCTTTCAGAATATAGAAGCAGAGGGAATACTTCCTAACTCAATTTTATGTGGCTAGCATTATCCTAACACTAAAATAAAAGCTATTATAAGAAATAAAGTTTATAGATCAACATCTCTCATGAACATAGGTGCAAAAACTCTAATCAGATTATTAGCAAATTGAATCCAATATAGAAAAAGCTATACACAATGAATTAAGTGGGATTTATCCCAAGTATGCAAGGCTGGTTTAACATTTAGAAGTCAATTAATGTAATTCAGCATACCAACAGAGTAAAAACAAAACAAAAAATCTCACATTGTGATCAATCAGTTCTGAAGAAGCATTTGAAGTAGTCCAGCACTCATTCATGACAAAAACTCTCAGCAAATTAGGAATAGAAACTTCCTCATCTTAATAAAGAACATTTACAAAAAAACCTATAGCTAACATTCTTTACAGTGAAAAACTACGCTTTTCCACTAAGATCAGGAACAAAGCAAGAATCTTCCCTCTCAGTGTTCCTTTTCTCAGCCCTTCTCTATCATAGGCATCCTCACTGATAAATAAGACAATAAAAAGAAAGAAAGATACGCAGATTGGAAAGGAAGAAAGAAAATTTGTAGATGACATAGTCGTCTATGTAAAGATCTACAAAAAATCTTCTGGTACTAAGTGATTATGGCAAGGTTGCTGCGTGCAAGGTTAATATACAAAAGTCAGTCATTTTCTTATGTGCCAAAAATGAGTAAGGGGAATTTGAAATTAAATATACATACACAAAAACACAGTATCATTTATAGTAGCTCCCTCAAAAAATGAAATACTGGGATGTATGGCTGGCTCAGTGGGTAGAGCATGCAATTCTTGATCTCAGAGTCTTGACTTGAAGCCCCATGTTGGGCATGGAGACTTAATTTAAAGATTTTATTTATTTATTTGACAGAGATCACAAGTAGACAGAGAGGCAGGCAGAGAGAGAGAGAGAGGGAAGCAGGCTCCCTGCTGAGCAGAGAGCCTGATGCAGGACTCGATCCCAGGACACTGAGATCATGACCTGAGCCAAAGGCAGGGGCTTAACCCACTGAGCCACCCAGGCGCCCCCTGGAGACTACTTTAAAAAAAAAAAAACTTAGTTATGAACCTGACAAACTGTGTATACCATCTATACGAAGAAAACTACAAAACTCTAAGGAAACAAATCAAAGAAGAACTAAATAAATGGAGAGTTATTCCATGTTCATGGATAGGAAGACTACTCATGTCAAGATGTCAGCTCTTCCAATTTGATTTATGTATTGAGTTCAATCCCAATCGAAATCACTGCAGATAATTTTTTGGATATTGAGAAAATGATTGTAAAGTTTTTATTGAGTGACAAAAGTCCAACATAGTTTTGAAGAAAATCCAATACAGTATTTAAGGAAAAGAACAAACTCAAAGGACTAACTCTACCCAACTTCAAGACTTTCTGTAAAGCTACAGTAACTAAGACAATTATAAAGAATAGACAGATTCATGGAACAGAATAGAGTACTCAGAAATAGATACATGAATAGAGTCTAGGGATCTTTGACAAAGCAATAAAATCAATAACATGGAGAAAAGATAATCTCTCAAACAAATGGTGCTGGAACTCTACACTCAGTGGACATCCACATGAAAAAAAATGGACTTAGACACAGACCATAAATCATTCAACAAAACGAACTCAAAAGTAGATCATAGACCTAAATGAAAACACAAAACCATAAAACTCATAGAAGATAAAACAGGAAAAAATCTAGATGACCTTGTGTATGGCAGTGACTTTTCAGATCACCAAAGGCATAATCCATGAAAGAAATAATTGGTAAGCTGTACTTCCATTAAAATTAAAAAATGTATGTTCTACAGAAGACTGTCAAGAGAATAAGACAAGGTACAGATTGGGAAAGAATATCTCTAAAAGACATGTTTATATAAGGATTATCCAAAATATGTTAAAAAAAAAAAAACCTCTTAAAACCTAACTATAAGAAAATGAACAACTTGGGCGCCTGGGTGGCTCAGTGGGTTAAGCCACTGCCTTCGGCTCAGGTCATGATCTCAGGGTCCTGGGACCGAGTCCCGCATCGGGCTCTCTGCTCAGCAGGGAGCCTGGTTCCTCCTCTCTCTCTCTGCCTGCCTCTCTTCCTACTTGTAATCTCTCTCTGTCAAATAAATAAATAAAATCTTTAAAAAAAAAAAAATGAACAACTTGATTTAAAAAAAAAAAGGGCAAAAGTTCTGAATAGGTGTTCCCCAAAGAAAATACATAGATGACAAAGAGACATTTGTCATCAGATATATTCAAACTTAAACACAATGAGATACCACTATATACTTATTAGAATGGCCATAATTGGAACCTTGACAGCACCAAATGCTGACAAGGATGTGGAATAACAGGAATTCTTTAATTGCTGGTGGGATTGTAAAATGGTATAGCTATTTTGGGAGACAGTTTGGTGGTTTCTTACAAAACTAAACATAGCTTCAGCATATGATCCAGCAAATCCCTTCTTGGCATTTGCCTTAAATGAGTTCAGAGTTTTATGTCCACACCAAAGCCTGCACATGGATGCTTATAGTAGCTTTATTTGTAATTGCCAAAAATTGGAAACAACTGAGATGCTCTTTTGTAGGTGAATGGATGAATATACCGGGTTATATCTAGATGATGGAATATTATCCAGTGTTACAGGAAATGAGCTATCAAGTCATGAAAAGACATGGAGGAACCTTAAATGCATATAAGTGTAAGATGATGATTGGAAAAGGTTGCATGTATTAGTTTAACTATATGACATTCTGGAAAAGGTGAAATAATGGAGACTGTAAAGAAATCAGTGGTTTCAGGACATCTGGGTGGCTCAGTGGGTTAAGGCCTCTGCCTTTGGCTCAGGTCATGATCCCAGGGACCTGGGATAGAGCCCCGCATGGGGCTTTCTGCTCAGCAGGGAGCCTGCTTCCCCACCCCTCTCTGCCTGCCTCTCTGCCTACTTGTGATCTGTGTCTGCCAAGTAAATAAATTAAATCTTAAAAAAAAAAAAAAAGAAAGAAAGAAATCAGTGGTTACAAGCAATTGGGAGGAGAGAGATGAATAGTGGAGACAGGATTTGGGGGGCAATGATGATGTTATAATGGAGGATGCATGTCAGACATTGTTAAAAACCGTAGAACGTACAACAATGCGAGTGAACCCTAATGTAAACTGTGGGATTTGAGTGATGATAATGCATCACTGTAGGTTCATCACTTTCAACAAATATACCAGTCTTGTGCAAGATGTTCATACTAGTGGAGGCTGTGGTTGTTTGGGGTGGATATATATGGACACTACACTTTCTGCTCAGTTTTGTTGTGAACCTAAAACTGTTCTAAAATATGAAGTCTAGGGGCTCCTGGGTGGCTCAGTGGGTTAAGGCCTCTGCTTTCATCTCAGGTCATGATCCCAGAGTTCTGGGATTGAGCCCCACGTCGGGCTCTCTGCTCCACGGAGAGCCTGCTTCCTCCTCTCTCTCCCTGCCTGCCTCTCTTGCCTACTTGTAATCTCTGTCTGTCAAATAAATAAATTAAATCTTAAAAAAAAAAATAAAATATGAAGTCTACTAAAAAAAAAGTCAATACAGTAATTTCCATGTTTGGTGAAAGCTTATGGGACCTTCAACAATGGCTTCACCTAAAATTATCATGTAATAGTTGATGTTAAAATTGTAAAAGATACAGGAAAAAATTGTGATTGTGAGCATACTGGTTCTGACAGCCAGTTAACCATTACAAATGTGCTTCAGATCACTATAGCTTTTTATACTTTTCGTTTTCCAGAGACCAAACTCTTAGGATTATATAGTACCTCCATACCACACACTATTCTGACCTCTCTACGAAAACTATTTAATGCTCTCAAACTTCTTACAGGTAAGGAACCTGAACTCAGAGAGGTTAAGTATCTTGTCTAGGGACACTAAGCAGAGCTAGGGTTTGGCCCCAAGATCATCTCTTTAAAAAACCAGAGATCTCTAATTATTCAGAACTGCATTTTATGTGATGATTATAACATTTATGTCCCTTATCAACTTCTTATATTTTAGTACATTATTCTTTTGGTTTTGCGTTTTAAAAAAATCAGGGTATCCTTATTAATGGAAGTGAACAATAACATTTTTAAAAACTATGGTAGGGTTTTGCTGTAACTAATTGAATGTCTGAGTCAGGGTCTAATTTGAGCCTTACTAACCACCATGCATGGTTTATTTTATAAACACTTTGATGCTTTCAAACTATATTAGCTTAAAGGTAAAAATATTGAAATAATTATTATATTTATTGATTGAAACATTAGATATTGAAATATACACCATTACCACCTTGAAGTGTGAATCTCAGAAATTCTGTGTGATCCAGTTGGGAAATGTTGTTCTAAGTTATTCTCTTTAATGGTTTCATACTATTCTACCATATACTGTAATTTATTTAATCAGTTCCCTATTGTTTGGCTCTTCTTGTTTTCCCATTTTTCTCTGCCTGTGATGAATATTCTTAGAGGTAAATTATCTCCTACTATGATTTGCTTAATATACTTTTTCAGAGTTGGAGATCATGAGTCAAAGAGTATCCACGTGTGTATTAACATCCAGAAATATTGTACTCTTATACTTCTACTAGTAGTATATAAGAAGACTTATTTCCTAACATCCTTACCAACAAATGGCATTTGCTGGATGAAAATTTGGATTTCATTATCATTTTAATATGCAATTTTAATTGCTAATGAGGATGAATTTTTAAAAACATTTATTGGTTGTTTGTGTTTCTCCTTTTATGAAATGACTGTTTCATTTCCTTTTTCCATATTTTTTTTATTAGAGGATTATGTTTTCTTAGTGATTTTTAAGACTTCTTTATTTAAAGGTTTGTAAACCTTTGTTTTGAATATTCAGGAGTTTTTTTTTTCATGTTTTTTCAACACAAAAATATTCTCATTATGTATATTGTTTATTGTAGAAAAGAAAGAATAAATAAGCTAAAATAAAGAAGATGCAATTTACCCATAACTCTGCCACCTGGTGAGAATCCTTTTTACATTTTAATGTATATTTCCAGGTCTTTTTGTGTGTGTGTTTATACATACACCTAGGCCTCATTAGCTTATGGTTTCAAATGAAGTCATAAAGACATAAACAACTAAATTATACTGACTTTTAGCTCTTACCATCACAGTGGGACCTCCCTCTCTTTCTTCCCCACCCCAGAAATATTTTTGAGATTCTTCATGGCCTCATATGAATTAAGAATGAGTATATATCTTTCTACCAGAAACTCCTGTGTTCTTCTACCAGCCTTGTAGTTCTCCAGGATTTCCCTATGGTCCTGCATCTGAATTAGACATTTTCCTACATTCCAGTTGGACTTGTAGTGCTCCAGCAGAGTACTTATTGAAGTGTCTGTATTTGCCCCTCTCCCATGTTAAAACCTAAGTTCCTGTAGGGTGGGGTCCATATTTGGTGTGTTTATTACACTTTTATCCATGGCTTGTACAGTGCTCGCACATAACAGGCATCCAGTAAATATATGTCAATTTGTTACAATAGTGGTGGGAAAAGACCCTTGCCCATCAATTAACTTTTTATTTTTATTTTTATTTTCATGTATGATGTTAAATTTTTTAATCTTCTCATTCTTTTTCTTCATGATTTGCCTTTGGCGGTGTTGATTTGTTTCTTTTTAATAATTAGAGAACTTTTTGTATCCTTTGTGTTTTCATAGCACAACAGTCAAAAGTTGGTTTTAGTTTTCAGTGCTAGTGATTCTGTGTAATTCCATTTTAGCATTGTTAGAATATACTGGAATAGATGACATCAACATGTTTGAACTCCCTCTTCTAGCAGCCTGAATCTGCTAATCTTCAAAGAAAAACAGTTTTTCACAACTTGCTATGAAACAAATTTTTAATGTAATTTTTATAATAGTCTTGAAGGGGTGCCTTGATTTTGCAAGTATTTCCACTTTCAGCGCCTAGTATCTGATGCCACATGTCAGGGTATAAACCTCTTGTCTTCTGTCAGGAGGGGGGCAGCTGCCTGGCTGGGTGTGCAGCAGCAGAGAGGATGTGGATTTTTCCCCCACTCTTGTTTTCAGGAAAAGCCAGTACCTCTTATTTCAGGATTTCTGCAGCAGGAATCGGCTTGTGTTTTGTTCCTTTTTCCACCTAGAGACATTTAGCATGTTTTTTTGTGTTGTAAAATTGTGCCATCTGTTCTTATGCCAGTGATGCCTACACGGGGTGTCTCCCGTTTGGATAGGAGGCCCCAAATGTGGAGCGACGGGCAGGTGGAAGCCAGTGGTATGGGCGGTGAAGGGATTCACTTGAGGCAGAATCACGGAGAGAGAAGTTGATTGAGTCCACTGCAAGGGAGCCGTTGGCCGGACAGCAGAGGAGAGGCTGTCTGCGGCCGGGCAGTGGGTGGAGGCTGTTTTTAAAGAGGCAAGATGAGGACGTATGGTCACGGATGGACTCTTACCTTTTTTGGTAACTGTGCCTAGTTGTAAGTAGCCCATGGTCAGTTAGGGCCTATAGCTGTTTTAAGGTGTGTCATCTGATGGGCCAGCCAGGGGGTCACTGTGGCCCTTTCTGCATTCCATTCATCCAGACTGCCTAAGAGTGGCCTCTGCAGTCCCCTCTCATGTTTGCTTTGTAGTCATCATTGTGTGTCTTTTATAAATGTCTTTACTCTTATTTAGTGACATTTGTATAGCCGATGCTGACCTATATTTAACAGTGTTACATTTAACACATTATATAGCCCTTCTCACACCTCATAACATCCATTATTTGGACCAGCATGTCTTTGTTGAACTTTTTTAGGTTGTTAACAAATTTTTTCAAAAAAAAAAAAAAAAATAGGACAAAGAGTCCTGGGGTGACATACAGCTAAAGTAATCATTTGAGGTTGACCCAGTACCCCCTGGGTGCAGCTGTTTACATCTAACCAATCTTTCCTTCAGCTATGTTTCAAATTAAAATTTAGGCATCCCAAATTATTTGTGAATTTAGAGGTTTACATTATTTTCTTTATCTCCCTTTTAAGACAGACTGTCATTTGCCTCTAGTCTGATTTTCTTCCAGTTCATCGTAAACACTGCTGCCAGAATAATTCATAAAACTGATCTTGAGAGGGGCGCCTGGGTGGCTCAGTGGGTTAAAGCCTCTGCCTTCAGCTCAGGTCATGATTCCAGGGTCCTGGGATCGAGCCCCGCATGGGGCTTTCTGCTCAGCAGGGAGCCTGTTTCCTCCCCTCTCTCTCTCTCTGGCTGCCTCTCTGCCTACTTGTGATTTCTCTCTGTCAAATAAATAAAATTTAAAAAAAAAAAACACAAAAAACTGATCTTGAGAAAAATGATCTTTCTAAAAGTAAAAACTCTCTTGCTTAAAAATCCTTAATACCTTCACATAGTTTTTAGGAGAAAGTTTTAACTTCCTAGCTAAGCGTTCAAAGACCTTTGTGATTTGATCTAGCTCATATTTTCTTTCTTTTTTTCTTTTTATTTTTAAGATTTTGTTTATTTGACAGACAGAGATCACAAGTAGGTAGAGAGGCAGGCAGAGAGAGAGGGAAGCAGGGTCCCTGCTGAGCAGAGAGCCTGATACGGGGCTCGATCCCAGGACCCTGGGACCCTGGGACCCTGGGATCATGACCTGAGCCAAAGGCAGAGGTTTAACCCATTGAGCCACCCAGGTGCCCCCAAGTACTTTCTCTCTTGATTGTCAGATTGTCCACCACTGCCCCCTAGTCTGCCCCCAGACCACCAGGACGTGCTCTCCTGGTTACAGCACGGTGGACCCTGCAGGGTAGACAAGGCATCCTGTTTCACTCATGACGTACCTGTCTGCCTACGTACCTGTCTGCCTAGAGAGACTTTTGCTTTTCTTCCTCACTTTATTTCATCTCATCATGATTACTGTTTTCTTTTGGAAGGCCCCCTTGGTTACCTGTACTGTCCAATTTAAATATCTTTTGCTGTGTCTTTTTAATGTCTTGAACTTACTTGTCATAGCATTTGTTCGTACTGTATGATAGCATTTGATATTACTTCTGTGCCTCCAGTGGCCTTTCATATGCCTCACATGAACAAGAATTTTTCTTCTTTTTTTAAAAATAAGTTAACATTTTTATTTTGGCACAGTATTTACAGACATCTGTTAGACAGAAAATATAGCCTAAATACTGTGCTTGAGATACATGTCTTTGGAGAATCAATCTCTATAACATGTCAAACACCAGCTTAGTAACTGTATCTTATTTAATTTTGTATTTTGGGTCTTAGTGTAGTAACTTGCAGATTACAGATACTCAGTATATTAAATTGTTGAGAAAAATCAATGAATGAATGATACCTTCCTATTACCATTACCTCAAAAAATTGGAGATCATTTATTCTAATTGCCCTGCCTCCTCAGCATATCTCTGCATTTTTTTTCCATTTCTGTTTCCTTATTTATTTATTCAGCAAATATTTACTGAGCTCCTGCTCTGTGTCACATGTGGTATTAGCCACCAGAGATACAGTGCTGAACAAAACATGCCTTTTCTCTACCCTCTCAGAGTTTATAATCCGGTGGGAAATATAAATAAATAAACTGGCAGTTACGACCCAGTGTGGAAAGTGCTTTGGGTGAAGGAAGTCCATTAAGGGAATGGTGACAGTATACAGAAGGGCCCCCTGTCTTGGGGCTCTCTGGAGGCTTCTTTCAGTAAGTAGAACAAAGCAGGAGGGAGGAGTCAGGCTTAGCTCACAGAAGAGTGTTCGAGTCCAGGGGTGCCTGGGTGGCTCAGTGGGTTAAACCTCTGCCTTTGGCTCTGGTCATGATCCTAGGGTCCTGGGATTGAGCCCCGCATGGGGCTCTCTGCTAGGCAGGGAGCCTGCCTCCCTACCTCCTCTCTGTCTGCCTTTCTGCCTACTTGTGATCTCTGTCAAATATATATATATATATATATCTTTAAAAAATATATAAAAATATATATATATATATCTTAAAAAAAGAAGAAGAGTGTTCCAGTCTGAAGGCGTAGCACATGCATGGCTGTGGGAGTCCCCGAGAGCATGCTCGCTCTCTCTAACTTCCCTTCCTTTTTGTCCGTGCGTATTTAGTCCATTTTTCAACACTTAGCGGAAGCTTACCTCCATAAAGCTGTGCTCATCTTTTCTGCCTTTGATTTAAGCTCAGAGTTCAGTTCTATATTATTTTTCTCCTCTTGTCTTAAATATATTGTTAACCTGTGCTGGAGCGCAGGGACTCTCTTATCCCTTTGTTTTCTCTGATCATGCCTAACTACATACAACATTGTCCATGCAGTAAGGATGTAGTAAACACTCATCGAATAGTGGTAAAGGGGGGAAAAAAAGGAAGAATTGATGTGTTTTAAGATTTCAGATACTCTCTGAGTCTGCACCTCACAATATACTATACCTGCAGGATCACAGCAAGAGGGTAGTTTGAACTGAAAATCACCAAAATACTCCGCTTTGTGCTTCCCTCTGCCTTCCCTTCTCTCGCAGTGTACACTGTAGATGATTGGCAGGGTACTTTGTTGTAGTCCAGGAAATTGTCAGTTTCAGAATGACTGTTGTATCTTTGTATTTCATAGGTGCTGTAAAACATTTTGGAATTTTTCAGAGCATGGATGCCTTGTATTCTTTTTTTTTTTTTTTTAAAGATTTTATTTATTTATTTGAGAGAGAGAGACAGAGAGAGCATGAGCGAGGAGAAGGTCAGAGGGAGAAGCAGACTCTCCATGGAGCTGGGAGCCCGATGCGGGACTCGATCCTGGGACTCCAGGATCATGACCTGAGCCGAAGGTAGTTGTCCAACCAACTGAGCCACCCACGTGTCCCGATGCCTTGTATTCTTACAGTAAATAAATTTCCTGTGTCATATGAAAATACTGTTAAATTTTAATCAGTACTAGAAGTTCAGCTCCATCTGCTACAGAAGTACAAAGCTCATTTAAAACATTTAAAGGGGCATTCAGGTGGCTCAGTCATTTAAGCATCTGATTCTTGATTTGGGCTCAGGTCATGATCTCAGGGTCCTTAGATTGAACCCTGGGTTCTTTCAATGCTGGGCGCACATCTTGCTTAAGATTCTCTCTCCCTCGGTCTCCTCCACCCCACCCCACCCCCATTTAAAAATAATAGCATTTAAAGCTTTCTTGAGGCATTTTCTTCTGAATTGGAGTCAGACTACCTTTGACATTGGCAATTTAGTTGGATATGTATTGATTGACTTGAAGATGTAGCCTCTGTGTCGTTGCCATTATAAGATTGCCTCTGTTAACTTTCTCGGTACATATTGCACCGATTCTGAGCACTTTGTAAAAACTATGTAGACATATTTCCTTTTTTAATTGCAGTTTTCAGGGCCTGTAAATTGATTTGAGTGTATTTATAGAGCCTATCTGGCAGTAGAATGGAAATACTAAAGCAGAGTATGAATGGATATAGTTAATAGCAGCACTCGAGTATTAGGTTTTTCTAGCAAATGGAAATGGAAGGATCTACAGCTAAACACAACAGACTGTACTTTTAATTGAATTTTCATCTAAATTTAACAGTGTCCTATCATTATCCCAGGTGAACTTAAGAATTCAAACCAGAGAAATAGAATAAATGGTTTCATTATGAAATTGAATGGCACAAGCTGAACTTGGGCCTGAAAACCCAGTTTAGAGTTTTAACCTCTATTTTGCATAATCTCTTTGTGGCCTTGGGCAAGTCACTTCACAAAAACAGAAAACAGACAATCACAATGAGAATGACAAAGGTGTAGAGATCCAGCTTTTAAAGCATTTGGATCTGAGAAGAGCCTTCTAAGTGGATGTTTTTCCTAGCTCTTCAACGTGTTTGTTTTAAACCCAATTTTTCTATCTTTTATATTCTGCATTCTGCTATATTTATATCCAGTTTTCTTACAAAGACACCTGTCCTTTGGAAACAGGTTTTCTGAAGTGATAGATTGTATAGGCCTAGGATTTGAAAAATTATACAAAGTAAAACTTTTTTCATATATATATGCAAAAGATACTTTGTGATAACTTTATTGTTCACTAAATCTCACATTCCTGTTAGGAGACATCATTGAGGAATGGCTTATATTCATTGACATTTAACTGATAGGAATATAAAAGAGTTTATGTTTGTGGTTGAAGTAATTACTCCCTGGATTATTTTCTAGAGACTAACGCATATTTTGCATTGCTTTAGGGTAGGACCAGAGTTAGGGATTTGCTAAAAATGAATAATCCTGGGGTTTGGCCAAGTGACTTCTGGATGGGAAATGGAGAAACATGTTTTGAGTCTTTTTTAATCTTTTCTGATCCTTACAATAGTCTATCAAAGAAAGTAAGCTTTGCCACCCCTATTTCAGTTCCTCTTGAAGAAATGAAACTATATGGGAATGAATGGCCTTTGCATTTTGAATAAATTAACTTATATTTGCAAATCTGTTTTAGCACCCCCAAAATGTGCTTATTTTCTTTTTCTAATATTATGATTCATAATATATTCATAACATACCTTCCAAGACAAAGTTATTCTGGTAGCATTTATTTTTAGCTATCACAATGGCAAGCTATGATTCTTTAAAAAAATCACCATGATTATTATTGAAGTTACTAAGTATACAAAGGTCTAAGTTGAGTTCACGGTGGGGGTGGGCATTCCACAATACAGTGTTGTATTAGGTTATGGAGACCACAGATAGTTGCACCCAACATATGAGGGCCATATTCAGTTTAAATAGAGGGCAGGACAAATGGGCCTCATTATGACAGTTCTTGTGGTACATAAATACTTAATAATGTCCTAGTTTTAAATTAATTTATAACTAATTCCCGACAGAAGCTCTGAAGAATTTTTAAAAATCTGGATTACGATTAGAATTACTATAAACCAGATGCATCTGTTGCCATTTTAAAGCCAAGAATTAAAAGATGCTTTTGGTATTATTTTCTAAAAAATATTTTCTGTATCGATTTTTCTGACTGAATTTAAAATGTGGAAAAAAATCCTCACAAACTCCAGAAAGCAAAGACAATGTACAGGAAAACTTCTCTTGGTCCATTTGTTTCAAGATGAATATATGCTGGTTATCCACTATCATGATTGAATATAGCCAGATTCTTGAGATTATCTGTTTTTCATATTTTTTTTTTTAAAGATTTTATTTATTTATTTGACAGACAGAGATCACAGGTAGGCAGAGAGGCAGGCAGAGAGAGAGAGGAGGAAGCAGGCTCCCTGCTGAGCAGAGAGCCCGATGCAGGGCTCGATCCCAGGACCCTGGGATCATGACCTGAGCCGAAGGCAGAGGCTTTAACCCACTGAGCCAGCGAGGCGCCCCTGTTTTTCATATTCTAAAAGATGCTACAATATTTTGTTTGTGTGTGGAATATTGTGGCAAACAGTGATTGATGGGGTTTTGGAATATTAGGGAGGTTCGGTGGGGTGAGGTCCGGAGCTGACGACTGAGAAAGAATACTTGAGCAGTCTGTGGTGCAGAATGGTGGTTTATTCAAGCAGGGGGACAGGGCCCATGGGCAGAAAGAGCTGCTGCACAGGGTGGGGGGCTGTGAGGGGTGGCTGATAACTTACATCGGGGTTGGTGGAGGTAAGGAAAATGGGAGGTTTCTAGAGAACTTTCATATGCTAAAGAGGACCTACAAGATGGTCAAGTTAAGGTTGTTTTTCCCTCTCTAGCAAGGCATGAACATGGAAGACAGGTGGGATGAATGTCACACAGGTCCCACCCTGGAGTGTGTGTGTGTGTGGGGGCGGTTGCAGGGTGTCAGCTTTGTCTTCAGCCAGCCTTCTGCTCCCTCATCAGTAGAATCAAAATAAACGCCCTTTTTGGGTAGCCAGAAATCAGGGTTTTTAATTGCTATTTTGTAGATATTATTAAACCGCATCTCAAAAAGTACATTTTCCCTGAGTAAATTTGGAGTATGTATATGATGGTACCTAGAAAGCAAACTTTTCAGAACAAAGTCCCTTATTTTATGACTGCTTAAAAAAATCCTTTATTATTTGTAAACTGATTAAAACACCTTAGTTCTTATATTTCATTTTATTCATTGTATGCTTATTTTGAATAGAATTATGGGTGAATTTAAATATGACTAACCCACCACCACCCCCTCCTTTTAAGGGAAAAAGTCACATTTACTTAATTTTCTTAAGTCAGTCCCATTAAGAGAAGTATTTCCCTTGTCTTTTTGTTCACCCACTAGAGTCCCCTGTGACCTTGGGTACATATTCTAAGAGGTGACTAATGGTTCATGATGTTCTGTATTTTCTGGTAGCGTGCCTGTTGCCTGCCTCTGGGTTCGTCATACCCCTTATGCTGACTTAGGCAGTATTAGGCCGTCTCTTATCTTCAGGCTTTGATGCATATGTTCTGAAGGTGGCCACAGTGACTTTGGGTAGCAGCAGATGGTAAACCTTCAGGCTGCCACCGGCTATACTGGTGTTAAGTTGGAAAGTTAGCGTTTGATGAAGAATCAGTAGTGCATATGAAAGAGCTTTCACTGCTGAAATATCTTTTAATTAAAAAATTAGCATACTAAAACCTTTGCAAATGTCTGGGCATTTAAAGAAATCTAAAATTAGTTGTTTTCTTATAGAGAAATTAGTTATTTACCAGCTTAGTTGTGTCGCTTGCATTTCCTAATGTAGTTCTTTTCTCCCTTTTCCTGCCCCGATTTGCCTGTAGTTAAGACAGATACTAGATAAACTGAAATAGGTGTTTTTAGGAGTTAAATGTGATCCTATAAACACTTAAGTATACTTTGAATTATGGTATTTTGGATTTTAACAGTGAGAAATGTGAATCTTCAGTACTATATACAATCCTAGCAGATTTGGTTTTTCCCACCGTTGAAGAGATTTCTAGGTTATACAGAAGCCTCAAGAACGCAGTCTGCCTCAAAAAAATATTTCAGTGTGTTCTGATTGGTTGGTGATTTTTTTTAACTTTGCCATCAGTCCACAAAGCAAAATCTTCTTTGGATTTGTTTGTTCACTTACTTCATGATAATGTGCCATGTTGAAAGTTCTAGCACAATTAAATCACAGGTAAGACCCGTAAGGATTTGTTTTCCTTAAATCTTAGGGGTACCTTTTATGCTTTGTTAAACATAGATCCTTTAGAGTAGTAAAATAAAAACACTCTGTAGACCAAAGTTGTAAGTATCCATGTCAAATTTTACTCTTCATGTTGGGATTCTCATCAGTGAAATACTTCTGTGAGCATATAACCATCAAGAGTAGATTGGGTTTAATGGCATAGCACGAGAGAAGTCCTTCTGTTGGGTCCATGGTCAAAGGAACGAGACTGATACAAAGTGAAGGTCAAGCAAAGCTTTATTTCTCACCAAGCATCGAGAATCAAACTGACTGGCCAGGGCCGTCTCTTACAAAGAGGCAACCCCTCCCAGCCTCACAGATTAATTTTCATAGAGTAAAGGCCATGTGGTTGAGCCTGGCCACACACAGGTGGCCAATGAGATTGTAACACACAGAGAAAGCTGCACAGTCGTGCTAGGTCACACATGGGTGGCTAATTGAATTACAATTTACCCTAGTAGATATTTGAACTAGCCTATCACCTTGGTCAGAATTGGCACCCAAAGGGCGGGGCCCTTACTCCTTGGTAGCAAGGGAGACGTATGCACCCCCACTGATTGGATACGTCCACCCAGCTTGACCCACCCTTGTATTTGGGCTTTGTTACCTGGGACTGGTTTCTAGGACTTGTTTTTAAGTAAGTTCCCTGCGGAGGGGGGTGCAGGGTCAGTGTAAGTTTTGCTGCATAAACAACAAAATCACTGTTTAACCGGATGGAGCTGCTCTGGCTCAATAGGCCCTTACACTTCTATGCGGTCTCTTCAAGTTGATGCTCTTGTCACCGTAACTTCTGATGGACAAAAGCTGTAGGTTCAACATCTTGTGCTTTTGGAGTTGCTGGACAGTGAGTGGTACAAGGAATGTTGCTTGCCTTCTGGTATCAAGGAAAGAGAAAGTTAGGGCCCAGTGTGGGGGCTTGTTGGTATTAAAGGTCACCTAGGACTATTTCTTGTTTTCAGTAATTGGAATTTTATGAGCTCTCTCATGAGAAAAAGGTGTGGAATTAAGTAAGTGGAAATACAGTTTGAATATTATGAAATGAGATGGGTTTTTAGCAGTAAATATAAATAACTTGATTATCATCACATGGTATTGGTGAGAGTGGGGGAGAAGCAGAGATTCAGTGCTCTGGGTTTGTTGCTTAAAACCATTTTTGCAGAAGAGTAACGTTATTAGTTCTGGTAATGCTGCCGAGATGAGTTTAGTTAATAACTTAATGGTTAAGTTCTTTTTTTAACAGAGTACAGTGAGTATAATCTTATCTATCTGAAACTCTGTCGAGAAAAGCTGTCTAATTTGCAGAATTGGGCTTCTGTATTTTCTCTGGCTTCTTTATTATGTTGTTCCCATTCTTTGCTGTTATGTTTATTTATGTCTGAATTCCCAATAGTATTGCTTGCATAACTGAAGTCCATTCAGATTATATCTAGCAAACATGAATAGTACTGTGGTATCATTAAGGAAAAGGCTGGGTTTATCCAATGTGATGACCTCTGTAGACTTCTTTTTTTTTTTTTTTAAACCTTTATTAATTGTTCCGGAGTCCTGTGAAGTACTTGGCATCAAATTAGAGATAGATGTTCTCTCAAATTACTCATGCAGTCTTTCTTTTTAAAGGAATCGGAGCTAAAGTTATTTTTAGAGACTTTCATACTTTGGATGTCAGCATTTAAATTAAATATGTACAGATGCCTGGGTGACTCAGTTGGTTAAGCGGCTGCCTTTGGCTCAGGTCTTGATCCCAGGATCAGGGTCCTGGGATCGAGTCCTACATCAAGCTCCTTGCTTGGCGGGGAGCCGGCCTTCTCTCTCTCCCTCTGCCTGCTACTCTGCCTGCTTGCGCACTCTCTCTCTGTCTGTTAAAAAAAGAAAATGTAAAAAGTTTCAAGAGTGACACTTAATCCTCACCAGAGGGAAGTCTTCGCTCTTCATTACCACAAGGACAGTATAGTGTCTTTATAGTAGCATCTCTCCCTTTTCTCCAAATTTATCCTTCATATGTTTAAAAGAAATAATCATTTGATGTCTTTGATATACTTCCCCACCCCTCCTGTCTTCCCTAAAGTGGTACCTAGTTAAGTATCAGGCTTTTTTATTCTATCATGAGAAAAAACCCCAGACTACCATCAGTTGGCGTTTTTCCTGCCACCTTTAGAAAGAAGAGTGGACAAGTCTCATTGTGCTGGTAGAAGTGAAGAGCAGATGAGGCTAATTCTTAAGGGATAAGTTGTCTGCTTTTTCCCCTCCAGTTAGAGGCAGTCATTCTATATATTACTATGGGCAAAGATGGAATAATCTTTTCTGTTGGACCATATGCTAATAGAGTGCTGATAACTGAGTGTGAAAAATGAAAGGGAGAAATACATTAATTGTGTTCTCTCAATAAGGTATGCTATCTAAGGTAATTATTTCATGACAGTTTTAGTTATAGTACTTGTTTTATCATGAAGTAAAAGATGGTTTTAGGAGCCTTTTATTGGAAAGACAATTGTATCAAATTAGTACCAAATTAGATTTTTGTCTTTATAAAGGTGAGCAAACCCATGAGCAGTTTTTAAATTGATGTGTTCTAGTCCACAAATGAACAAATTCTGTTTGAGGGTTAAAGAAGCTATTATTTTGTCCTTTATGCTGACAGCTTCATTACAGACTAGCCTACTGTTGGCATTAAAAAATGTTTGGCTTCTTATGATCTTTGTGCATGCAACTATAATATTAATGCAGTGCCATAGCACTGTTCATTAAGAAATGACTTTAAATGAGGTTGAAGCGTGTAAATTTGGAAAGCTACAGATGTTAAATGCAGTCGTTTCTCTTTGTATACAGCCGTATGGCTAATAATTTCCAAGTGGCTAAAGCTCTTGTTAGCAGGAGTGCTGGTGTGTTAAGAATGGCTCTATAAATAACTTTAAGAACTGAAGTTGAAGGTGCTTCTTTTAAAGACTATTGTTAACTAAACATTATTGCCAAACAGATGGAAAGCATTCACCAGCCTGATGTTTTTAGGTCTAATTATATTATCACCAGCCCTGTACGGCTCAGTTGAAGAGGTGTATCCAGAGGCCAATTTATAATCATTTAGCCAACACCTGTTTGGGAGAAATTGACAGTCAAAGGGCACATTTAAAAAAAAAATCACATATGTTCTTGTGTTTATTGCCTCAATGTGAACGTTGTCTAGTTGCAAACAAACTTGGTAGGAGAAGGAAGTAAATGTAAATAGAGCAGTACTTCCAAGCCATGTTTATCGATCTTAATTTGGCCTTTTTATCTGATCCACTTCATGCTTCATGGCGAAGTAAGATCAACAAAGAGATATCACTCCTAATTTATGTAGGTGTATTCTGGTAAGCCAGCTAAGAGGTTTCTGTTAGGAAGAAGAAATTCTTTCCTTTGTACATCTTCCATACCTTTTACCTGGTGAAGTGTTTTCTATTTCGTATAGATATATCTTATTTAAGTAGGACTGGCATTCTGGTGAGTGGTTTAAAAGAGTCACAACTTGATATAAAAAACAAAGAAGATTTAAGGAGCACTACTTTTCTTCGCAGGCTCAATTGAGGTTCGTTGAACCCTCTTTTTCAGAGAGAGGGCTGAAGTGCCTCTTTTTGCACAGATGATATGTTAATTTAAATCTCAAGGTTCACATTCTTTGAATGTGTTTCCTTGCTTTGGAGGTTCAACATTGGTGATGAATATAGCTCAAAGGGAAGTTATGGGGAGAATTGATCTATTCTATCTGAAAATAGTTGGAACCTGCTTATCCTATTAACTCTTTCATTTTAATGTTTTACCTTCTTTTGGCATACTTTTCTGTTGAAAGATTTATATGTTATCTCCATTTTCTTATCACCCATTATTAATGCAGAGCAGGCTAGCTTTGATTGCACTAGTTCACAGCATAATACAGTACTGGAAGTTACAGACAGTTTCCTAACTGCCTTCAGCGGTAGTGGATTCTCAGTCCTCCTTCGTGGTTTAGGACAGATGATAACTGTCATCTTAAGTCTTCTCTTTCCCTGACACCTGAACCATTTTATATTTTCTGGTTTTCTTTGTACTTTTCTCCCTCCACTTTTATTTGTTGTCTTATGTACCCTTGATATTACAGCTATGTCTAATTTTCAAATTCAAACATAAATTCAAATTCAAACAAATTCAAGCTTAACAGTTACAGAGGAAGAACCCTGGCGCCAGACTGCTGGGGTTTAAAGTTTTAAAGGATTTAAAGGGGACAAGTTAACAGTTTCATGTTTGTTTCTTCATCTATAAAATTGGTGAATAAAAGTATACAAACTTCTCAAAAATTATTTGACAAAATTCAGCATCCATTCATGATAAAACAAAACAAAACAAAAAAATTTCTCAACATACTGGGTATAGAGGGAAAGTACCTCAACATGATAAAGGTTGTGTATGACAAGAACCCAAAGTTGCCCTCATACACAGTGGTGAAAAGCTAAGAGCTTTACCTCTAAGGGCACAAAAAAGACAACTATGTCTACTCTTACCATTTTAATTCAACCTACTACTAGATGGCCACAGTAATCAGACAAGAAAAAGAAATAAAAGGCATCAAAATTGGTAAAGAAGAAGTAAAAATCATTATTTGCAGATAACATGATATTGCATATAGGAAATGCTAATGACTCCACCAAGAAACTATTAGAACTAATAAATGAATTTAGTAAAGTTGCAGGATACAAAATCAGTATAGAGAAGTCTGTTGTGTTTTTATACACTAATAAGCAACCGACAGAAAGAGAGATTGAGAAAACAATCTCATTTACAGTTGCATCAAAATGAGTAAAATACCTATGGGTAAATTTAACCAAAGAACTGAAAGACCTCTACTCTGAAAACTTTAAGACATTGATGAAAGAGTTTGAAGATGACACAAATAAATGGAAAGATAGATACACTGTGCCCATGGATTACAAGAATTAGTATTATTAAATTGTTCGTACTACCCAAAGAAATCTATAGTTTCAATTCAGTCCTTATGAAAATACGTATATTTCACAGAACTAGAACAAATAATAATAAAGTATGTATGGAATCCCAGAAGACCCTAAATAATCAAAGAAATCTTGAGAAAGAAGAATAAAACTAGAGGTATAACAATCTTAGATTTCAAACTATACTTCCAAGCTCTTATAATCAAAATGGTAAAGTACTGGCACAAAAATAGACAATCATTAGAACAACAGATCAATAGGACACAATAGAGAGCCCAGAAATAAACTCATGCTTATATGGTCCATAAATCCATGACAAAGGAAGCAAGAATATGCAATAGGGAAAAGAAAGTCTATTAATAAATGGTGTTGGGAAAACTGGACAGCCACATGCAAAAGAATGAAACTGGACCACTTTCTTATACCATACATGAAAATAAACTCAAAATGGATTAAAGACCTAAATCTAAGACCTGAAACCATAAAACTCATAAAAGAAAATGTAGGTAGCAAATTATTGGACATCAGCCTTAGCAATATTTTTTTGGATCGTCTCCTCAGGCAATGGAAACAAAAGTAAAAATAAACGAAAATGGGACAACATAAAACTAAAAAAGCTCAAGCATGAGAAGGGGACCATGAATAAAATGAAAAGGCAGCCTACTGAATAGAAGAAGATATTTATAAATGATATATCTGATTAAGGGGTTAATATCCTAATACATAAGGAACTCATACAACTGAACACTGAAAAAAAAAATCTGATTAAGAAATGGGAGAGGACTCGAATAGACATATTCCCCAAGGTGTACAGGGGGCCAACAGACATAAGAAAACATGCTCAGTGGCACTTCTCATCATGAAAATGGAAATCAAAATGACAAGAAGTATCCCCTCATTCCAGTTAGAATGGCTAATACCCAAAAGATAAGAAATACAAAGTGTTGGTGAGCATGTGGAGAAAAAGGAACACTGATGAGCTGTTGTGGAAATGTAAATTGGTACATCTACTGTGGAAAACAGCATGGAGGTTCCTCAAAAAATTTAAAAATAGAAATACTATATAATCTAGTAATTCCATTGCTGGGTATTTACCTGAAGAAAATGGAAACACTGAGAGATTAACATGTACCCTGTATGTTTATTGCAACATTATTTATGATAACCAAGATAGGGGGGCACCTGGGTGGCTCAGTGGGTTAAAGCCTCTGCCTTCAGCTCAGGTCATCATCCCAGGGTCCTGGGATCGAGCTCCACATCAGGCTCTCTGCTCTGCAGGGAGCCTGCTAACTCCTCTCTCTCTCTCTCTGCCTGCCTCTCTGCCTACTTGTGATCTCTGTCTGTCAAATAAATAAATAAAATCTTAAAAAAAAAAAAAAGACAGGGAGGCAAACTTAGTGTCTATCTATCAATGAATGGATAAAGAAAATGTGCTGCATATAAACAATGGACTATTACTCAGCCACAAAAAGAACGAAATCTTGCCACTCATGACAACATGGATGATCTATTATGCTAATTGAAATAAATCAGATAGAGAAAGACAAATACCATTTGATTTCACTTGTATGTGGAATCTAAAAAACAAAACAAATGAACAAACAAAAAAATAACAGACTCCTAATTACAGAGATAGAAACTTGTGGTTGCCAGAGAGGAGGTCTGATTGGGGTGGAGAGGGATATAGGCGAAATAGCTGAAGGGAACTAAGACATACAGACTTCCTGTTATAAAATAAATTACAGGAATAGAAAGGACAGCATAGAGAGTATAGTCAATAATATTGTAATAACTTTTTATGGTGACATATGGTAACTACACATATTGTAGTAAGCATTTCGTAGTGTTTATGATTGTTGAATCACTATGTTGTGTGCCTGAAACTAATATAATCTTGTGTAAGCTATATTTTAATTTTAAAAAAAAGCCAGTCACAAAAGGAAAAAAATATATATCTATCTCATCATATGATTTAGTTCTTTGAAACCCAGCATCGTGCCAGATATAAAGTAATTTGCACAACATCAGAGGTATGGTTTCATGTTTTTAGATGTTATCGTGATGGAGGATGCCCCAATATAAGTGCTTAGTTCCGACTTATTTCTAAGCTCTATTCGCGTATTGACATGTGTCTTCTAAACATTTACATCTAGATTTGTTCACATGTGTTTATTGAATATTTACCATGGGAGAGGGATGTGTTGTGTGTTGGAAAAAATATAGTTTCTGCCCTGTATTAGTTTTCTATTTCTGTCATAACAAATGACCACAAACTTAGCATCTTAAAACAACTAAATGTATTATGTTGAAGTTCTTTTTTTTTTAGATTTTCTTAAAAATTCAAGTTAGTTAACATATAGCGCATTATTAGTTTCAGGGGTAGAATTCAGTGATTGATCAGTTGCATATAACACCCAATGCTCATTACGTCATGTTCATCACCCTGTTACCTCCTCCGCTCACACCCTTCCCCTCTGGCAACCCTCAGTTTGTTCCATATAGTTAAGAGTCTCTTATGGTTTGCCTCCCTCTCCGTTTTTGTATTATTTTACTTTTCCTTCCCTTCCCCCATGTTCATCAGTTTTGTTTCTTAAATTACACATCTGAGTGAAGTCATGTATTTGTCTTTCTCTATGTCAAAGTTCTCTGGACCAGAGGACTGACATGGGTCACCTTGGACTATAATCAAGGTGCTGGCAGGGCTGTGTTCCTTACTGGAGGGTCTGGGGAAAAATCCACTCCGTTGGATTGGTTGAATTCTTTGTAGTTGTAGGACTGAACCCTTCCTTACTGGCTATCAGCCAAGAACTGGTCTTTGCTTCTAGAAGCTGTCTGCTACTTCTCGTGCTTTCCTATGAGGTCCCAGAGGCCCATCCCCAGTGCTGACATGTGGGTGTCTATATCTTAGCGCCAGCAACTGTGTATCCTTCTCATACTTCAAATCTCTCTGATTTCCCCTTCTGCCGTATCATTTCTGTGTTTCCACTTCTGGCCAGAGGTAGTTCTCTGCTTTTCAGGGTTGATGGGATTTGATTGAGCCTACTCAGATAATCCAACATAATCTGTTTTAAGGTCTGTACCTTAATTACATCTGCAAAGTCCTTTTTTGCCAGGAACATAACATATTCATAGGTTCTGGAGATTAAGGTATGAACATCCTTGGCGACCATTATTCTGCCTACAATATGCCCATGAAAAACTTGAAACTTGGTTGGGAAATAGGCACGTGAACAAAAAATCAAATGGAAGGGGTTGGTACTGTATACAGTGGGAGAACAAAGAACGGAGAGAATCAGTGTTTCTTGTGCTGAATATGGAAGGATGAGTACATGTTTGATAAGGGGCAGAGGTTGAGGGTGGGGTCGGGTGGGTGGAAGGGAACATGTCAGGAGGAGCAGCAGTAACAGCCATAGCAATAATAGTAACAGTGGCTATCGCAAACACTTTTATAAAGGTGACTTCACTGAAATTCTCACAAATGATAGATGCTGTTACTATCTTCCATTATAGCTTCTGCAGATGAAGTTTTAATGTCTTCACTTTTAGAGTAGAAAGGGCAGAAATATGGTATCAGGTAGTTGAGAGAATTAACATTGATGGCTAAAGTATAGAACATGGTGAGTAAACAGAACAAGATAGATAGAAATACTTAGCTAATAGACTTGGTCACTGGTTATGAAGGTAGGAGACAGGGGAAATTCATAGTGACTGAGGGAGCTTTTTGGTGGTGGAGGTGTTACATGGTTGATGGTGTTACTCAGTACTGTAGGAGGAGAAACAGGGTTTGGTTTTATTTCTAGTGGGGACAGGGCTTTGACAAGAGGAAGGGGTGAGTTCAGAAGGCAACTGTGGGAATATTCAGCTGAATTTAAATGAAGACTTACATAGTGTAGGTCAAACACTTATTAAGGAAGTTCAAAGATGAGGTGGTCACCATCGCTTCAAATTCATCATATCCAACATGGTATTTACCGTCTTCTCCTCAGGCTGGTCCCCCATCTTCTCACCATTCTTTCATTTTCCCAAGCTTGACATCTTTTTTTCATCCTTGACTCTCAGCAATCTGGAGGGGAACCCGAAAGCCCTCTTTACAATGTTTGTAGGTGTTTTTGATGTAAATACTCTGGACATGGCCCATTGCAGATAGTGGCTACTTTTGTGCTGCTGTGGCAAAGATGAAGAGCTCCAGCAGAGACCACGTGGGCCAGCAAAGCCAAAAATCTTTACTGTCTGGATCTCTATAGAAAAAGTTTGCCAACTGCTATTGTGTCTCCAAAATAGTAAAATAATAACATGGTAGAATAATTATCTCTAGTCATTCCTTCTATCCATCAAGATGGGTTCGGGGAAGAGGTAGTCTGAGGGGGCAGTGTGTGAGATCATGCATGGTCTTGAGGTAATTTTTTGGACTTGGGTTTTTTTTTCTGAATGAGAGGAGTGGTGTGATGTAACTTGCGTTTTTAAAAGAAAACACTGGCTGCTATTTAGAGAATAGACCATAGAGCAGAAAATAAGGAAGCAGAGAAATCTGTTGGGAGGCCAGTGTTACAATCCAGGTAAATCTTCGAATCAGGGTAGTAGCTGTGAAAGTGAGTTCACATTTTGGATACATTTTGAACATGGAGCTGACAGGATTTGCTGATGGAAAAAGGAGCTCAGATGAGTCTTGGATGAATAAGCAGTACCAAAAGGGGGTCTTAAGTTGGAGCTTGAGTTATTGAGATCACATTATACCACGTTGCTACATAAGGGATTTTAAGAAGAAAATTGAGACTTTAGCAATGTCTGTAAATTTTTTTTTTACTTCTTCTTAACCATATATGTTCCATGAGGAAAAATTCTTTGTGTAAAATAATTTTTCCACTTAAGCAATGTATTTCATTTTTTTTTAAAAGAATTTATTTATTTGAGAGAGAGAGAGAACATTCACACACGCAGGGGTGGGGAGAGGCAGAGGCAGAGGGAGAGGGAGAACCAGACTCTGTACTGAGCAGGGAGCCAACATGGGGCTTGATCCTAGGACCCCGAGATCATGACCTGAGCCAAAGGCAGATGCTTAACCGACTGAACCACCCAGGTGCCCCTTAAGCAATATATTTTAAAATAAATCTAGGAAAACATAGAAATGTTTCTAAAATAGGGAATTTTTAGAAAAGGAAACTATAATAAAACCTTAGATAAGACTGTTAATCCTGTGATTTGGTGGCTTAAAAAACAAAACACAAAACACCTATTCAAAAATTAATTTTGGTGGAGTCAGTTCCAGCATTTATCCCCAAACCCTTAAAGTATAGTTTCAAAAGTGTACAAGTCAATGTTTCATTGTACTGTGAATAAATTATTACTCATATCTTTTGTGTAGGTTTTACTTGTAATGGACACAAGGACAGAACAGACATTCATTTTAAAAGTAAGTAGAATTTGTATGTTTAATGAATTTAGGCATTTATCTTTAAATTATGCTTTTGAAAGAAAAAAATTTAATATTTTTTCCTGGGTGTTTGGGTGTTATATTATATTTGGGTGTTATATTTGTGGTGATCTATATTTATTTTACTTTCTGTTCTTTATCAGAGTTGATAAATACAGCATACATTTAAAAAGAGTTGTAGGTCATAGAGTATGGAGGTAATAGTTTGAATAAGTTGAAGACTCTTCCCCTGCTGTTTAAATATATAGTGTGTACTTTAAACACATCTCTAATACATTTTGTATTATTTGTGAAGATTACGCACAACTGTACCTTTGATTATGATTATATCCCAAAGAGCTGTAATTTTGCCTGTAAGTCTCTGTTTCAGGTATTTGGGAAAGTTATCTATATCCCTGGTCCTCTCTCTCTCTCTCTCTCTCTCTCTCTCTCTTTTTTTTAAACTAAATTCAATTTTATTTCTTTGTATAACAATTTCTAACTAAATGAACAAGGAGAGAAAAAACCCTGGATTTGTAATTTCAAAATTGAAATGGATTGTGACAGGACCTATTCTAAAATATCCTAATTGAACAATTCCCACAGCATCTAGAAATAATCATTCAGATGAGTTTTATATTTCTTTTTCAGATACTTTTTCTTTTACTAACCGCATGGCAATAAGTCACATTGACATATACTGAAATGAATTTCTTTGCACGTCTCCTTTATCACTGGCATTTCCCCAGATCTTTAAACCAGGCTTTGACACCAGACGCTACCCACACCTTGTTCCTTTGGAGAAACTTAAAGTAGTCTTTATACTTTTTTGACATTAAATTTTCAAATCACCTGTTTAATCTAGGAATACCTTTTGTGTCTCAGAAATTTGAATCATCTCACAGTGTCTACTGCTTTAAAGGTAGAGATAGATAATATATGTAAAATAAAACTTAAGAAAAGGTCATAGAGAAATAACTGTGTGTCATCCTGATGACTTAGTTTGAGAGCATCTCTAATAAAAACACTGACCCACGTAATTGATTTTAATGGCAGCTTTGTGGCATCTTCCGTTCTCTGGATTCACGCCAGATGCCATCAGCAGAGCCTCCAGGGACTGAGGGGCATAGAGCAGCAGATGAGTGGTTTCTCTGAAGCCCAGAGTAACTCGGATAGATTAGTTTGGTTGATAAACACAGAGCACAGCAGGCTCCAAAGGCAACTGAGGGTACAACTGACCTTTTTGTTCTCTGTCAGGGTCTAAGGAAAAGCAGTGAATACAGCAGGAACAGAAAGACCATCATCCCCCGCTGCGTGCCCAACATGGTATGTCTGCACAAGTACATCATTTCTGAGGAGTCCGTGTTTCTTGTGCTGCAGCACGCAGAAGGTTAGTTTGTGGTTTAAAATTGTTTACAGAGCCAAGAGTGTCATCTCCTTAGTTTTTCAGTGTCTGTAATGTCCTTTTTTTACTTCTGTCATTGCATGGGCAGATAAAACATACAAAACCCATGTAAGAAACCGTCCTCTGTCCTCCATTCTCTTTGAGTTGTCAGGGAAAATGACAACCCCAGGTGAACAGGAGGTTTTATTTGAACTACAGTAACATTCTTAGATACACATAACGACTTACTTTCTCCTAGAATTGAGCTCCTGTGATGAGCACGTTAAGGTGAATGTGTGCTAAAAGAGCTAGGTTTTATTTTAGGGATTTTATTTTGTTCTCTGTTCTCTGCTAAAAGGATACATTAATGTTAGATAACGAAAATAAAAAGCATCCCCTGAAGAATTAATTAATTACCTCCTTTTTTAGAATGCATGGGTATTTGCTTAACATTTGACATTACCTAGTTATTCTGATCTGGGTTTTTACGAATACAGCCATTGGCATCACATATGGGTACAAAGCAAAGGCCTGGTGCTCTGCCGTCAAACTATTGATGAAATTTCAGCTCATGGCAGAGGGAACAGGTGGCAAAAAAGTACTGTTTTGATTTGGTTTTGCCCCTTAATACCTGAATTTAAATAAATAGTCTTTTATTTAGAATGACTGAATACAGCATATAAATATAAATCCACATAATGAATATAGGCTTTTGGCCTTAAGAGGTATTTTTAAAACAGTGAAAAAATTTCAGTTATTTCTCATGTTTCACGAAGGTGTTATTTTTATTTTTACATTACTGAGAATAAAGAACTGTTGTGTTTTACTAATAGGCATGACATTTGAATTTAATGCATTTTTCCCAGGAAAATGAGTCATTGCTTCGTGGAATGAGGTCTTTATGATAACTAATGCAAGATTTTTGACGGGGGCAATAAACTATTAATATTGTTTATTATGAAGTACAGCACAAGATAACTACAGATGGAGGGAAGACCTCCATATGTAGTATTTAATAGGAAATTCAGAAGGGGCTCCATGGTCTCTCAGGTATTAAGAGAGTTAATTGCGTGTGTGAATTGGATAACTAATTCACCTTTGTTCAGACATTATAGACAGCTTTTATCTGAGGATACCAGTGCATTACAGACATTATTGAATTAGAGGTCATGTCATCTGATAGCGAAATACAGCCACCTCTGGTGTGGAACAAAATAACTTGCGTAGTAATAATCCATAATAATTTAGAACAAGGTCAGTAGGATGAATGTAATTATAGTCAATATTCTATTACCCAGTGTGGATTATTCATGTTGGAGATTATCTGTGGCAAATTTTCGATTCTAGTTTGCCTCTGCTGTTGGCAGCTTCTTCCTGCTCATTCTCTTCCTTCTCCAGAACACACTTCAGTTTTTCTTCTGCCATCTTCTCACTTTCTCTGATACCCCTTAAAGCTGATATTTCAACTGATTTTACTTTAATATTGAGAAAATCTTTATAATCTTTTTGAAAGCCATGTGTCTAGATTTAGATTATCTTTACCAAGCTTCTTTTCCTTTATTGTTGGCCTCAGCTGGCTTTGAATGGCTACATGATTTTGAATTTCTCTTGGATTATTTAAACTTGGGGGAGGATCTCTTTTTGACTGTTGATTTCAGGTGTCTGCTGCTCGATTTTAAGATTTTATAACACAAAGATATTATATAACAGTGCAAGTAGGAACTGTACATTCATTTAATATTCAGCAAATTTATTGAGCATGTATTATGTACTAGACTCTCTCTTTGGTGAACAAGACAGCAAGAGAGCTTGCCCCTTTGAATCTTACATTCTTGTGATGAGTTTTCAAACAGAAAACCAAAAGCTTGATAATACTGATGAATAATAGGGAGTGCACTGGTCTCTAACAAAGTGAGCTTTAAAAAAATGAACACCTGGGGAACTACTTTAGATGAGGTAGTCAAGGAAGCCTGCTCCAAAAAGGCAACATTTAAGAGGAGTTTTGAATGACAGAAGAAATAACCATTTGGATGAAATTGGGAAGCACATTCTAGGTACAGGCATCAGTGTAAGAAACCAAAAGCAAAAAGGCAAAAACATGAACAAGAAAGGAGACCATTGGGTTGGAGTGTAGTAGGTGAGGGCAGTCGTGATCTATGAGACTCTAGAAATAGGCAGGAGTCTTCTACTGCAGGGAAAGGACTTTGACTTTTATTCAAGTGCATTGGGAAACTAGTGGATCTCTAAAGCAGTGGCGAGATCTGATTTATGTTTTAAGAAAGATCGCTCTGACTTTTGTAATAAAGGGCAAGGAATAGTAATCAGTCAGTGCATGGTCTAGACAAGAGCTGATGATGGCATGGCGTTCTGGAGTTCTAGCTGCTATGCTTTGAGGGTAGGCTCTGGGATCTGTGATAGATTCTAAGTCAGGGAGAGAAGAATATAGGCAACTTTTTTGGCTTTACCGTGAGCAATCAGGTGAACTTTATCATGGGCGGTTTGCTATGTTTTACATAGTCGTGTTTGTTACTAATGTGAATTAGAAGTCGTGCATATATCATACACACATTGCTTTTATATGTGTAAATAGCTGTTCCTAAAAATCAGTGTTGAACAGTTGTTTTCTCTTTTATGAATGCTTGAATATTTATGATGTGTGACTTTAACTTCCTTATGGTTACAGGACTATTCAAGATTCAGGTAAATCTCTCAGACTCATTTTCCTTCCACTTTTAATTCATTTAGTCAGAAATATATTGGTGCTTACTGGGATACAGGCTCAGTTCTAACATGGCAGTGAACAAAACTGATGGAGACTTTGCCCACGTAGAGCTTAGCATCGAGAGGCAAAACCAACAATAAGCAAATACGTGTCAGATGGAGATAAGTTCTGTGGTGAAAGTTAAATAAAAGAAGGGGAAAGGGGATGCTGAAGGGGTGAGGTGGGAGTTACTGTTTTATCTAGAGTGGTCACTTCATTAAGAAAGGGATGTTTGGCCAGTGACCTGAAGAAAGTGAGGGGGGAGCATTGTGGGTATGTGAGGGAATAGCATCTCAGCAAGGGAGAACAATTAGACTTGGAGCCAAGAGTGTGGGTGACATATAAGAAATAGCAAGGTTACTGTGGCTGGAGCAGAATGGGAAGAGCTTGGAGGTAGGGAGGCAGGTGGGAAAATCCTCTGTGGTCTTAATAGGCCACTTTAGGAACTTGACTTTTTTTTTTTTTTTTTTTTTTTTTTTTTAGCACAATCATGGAGGGCAGGATTCAGGGGCAGAGGGAGAGAAAGAATCTCAAGTAGACTCCATGCCCCAGTGTGGAGTCCAATACGGGGCTTGGTCTCACAACCCCAAGATCATGACCTGAGCCAGAATCAAGAGTCAGACCCTTAACTGATTGAGCCACTCAGGTGCTCCAAGAACTTGCTTTTTCTTCTGACTAGATAGGAGGTGGTTGAGGGATATTGAGCAAAGGAATGACAAGATAGGGATCGCTCTGGCTGCTTTGTGGAAAATGTAGTCTAGGAGGGCAAAGGCAAAAGCAGGAGGCCAGTATGAACATTTTTGCAGCAATCCAGTTGAAAATAATTGTGGCTTGCACAAAGTGTTAGTGGTAGAGGTGGTGAGAAATGGTCATTAGATTCTGAATCTATTTTGAAGTTAGAACTGACATGATTCTGCTTTACATGCCTGCAAGGTTTTCGGCTCACAGAACTGAAAGAATGGAAATCCCATTTACTAAGATGGGGAAAGCTATCGGAGGGGTGGATTTAGAGGAAAAAATCAGGGATTCAGTTTTGGACCTGTGAGTATGAGATGCTTCTGAAATGTCCGGGTGGCACTGAGTAGGCATTTGGATATACCAGGCAGGATTTTAGGAGAGAGATTGAAAATGTTTATTGTTCTTATTAATGAATCCCTTATTTTAACTCTGGAGAAGACAAGGTGAGAAAATAATTGTATTTAGTGCAGGCCACATGCATTATTAAAACTTTGACTTCCTAAGAATAAGGGATTATGTCATTTTCATCATCTGTATCCCAGCATTTAGGAGAATACTTGGTACATAGGGTACATAGAAGATGCTCAGTGTATAATTGCCTGATACTGAGGAGGTCAGAGAAAAGGTGAAATGCCTAGGTTGGAAGGAATGCCTGCAAGTGTGGATACACCAGATAGGCAGGGGATGGGAAAGAGTTTTGCACCAAGTCACTTGGGGACTCGAGGGGTGAAATGATTCTCTTTTTATTAACTGGTTTCTTTTTTTCAAAAAAATTTATGAAACTAATATATAAAGTAATATTTTTGAACTATGTATAGAAGTGTATATAAAGTAAAAATAAAAATTCTTCCTTCTTAGTCACTTTAATGCCCAGTTCCACTCTCTAGAAATAGGGGAAAATTTCCAATGTGTATAAACATATACTTTCCACATGTCTGGTTAAATAAAACAGATCTTACAAATTGTTCTATGGCTTGTTTTCTTCCCCATCTTAACAATGTACCTTCGACAGCTTTCCTTGTCAGTACATATAGGTCTGCATTAAGACCAGTGTAGTGGTTAGAAACAAGGATTCTAGAGCCAGACTACATTAGTTTGTGTGACGTTGGGCAAGGTGTTTAATGTTTTTGTGCCTCCATTTCCTTATCTATAAAATAGGGATGATAATTATTTACCTCATACAGTTGATAGGAGGATTAAGTAGTTGATCTATGTAAAGCACTCAGTGCCTGGCACCTGGTAAACTGTGTATTTCCAAATGTTGCTCTTGCTGTTTTGAATAAAGAATATTTGGTTGTACTGATACTATAATTTATTTAACTCCTCCCTTAATAATTGGTATTTAAATTGTTTCTAGTACTTTTTCTTGTATATCTGTGTATTTTTGTTTTCTTTTTTGAGAACTATTTATAGCATGCATTTCTTGACGCAGAATTGCTGGTTCAAAAAATGATTTTGATCATTGTTCCAGCAGTATTTTATCGTACATATTAAAGTCAAGTCCTAATTCTGGTCAAGCAAATTTAACAAATATTCTTTGCAGTCTTTCAGAAAACCAATAAATTAAAATTTAATAAGAGTTTTTATTAAACTTTATGAATTGTGGATTTCATTAGCTTAAAATAGCTAATAGCTCTAAGTTTTATGTGCTTCAGTGAGGCTTATAAAGGTGTCATTCATATTTCTGAAGTGTTAAAAATTATAAATATGGGGGCTCCTGGGTGACTCAGTGGGTTAAAGCCTCTGCCTTCGGCTCAGGTCATAATTCCAGGGTTCTGGGATCGAGCCCCACATCGGGCTCTCTGCCCAGCAGGGAGGCTGCTTCCTTCTCTCTCTCTACCTGCCACTCTACCTACTTGTGATCTCTGTCTGTCAAATTAAAAAAAAAGATTATAAATATGTTAGGTATTTTCTACTTATATTTTGAGAGATTTTTTTAAAGGATAATGTTTTTAATGTTATAATTATAACATTGTAATTATAATTGTAATAATAATTACAATTATACTGTTGACATTTGTGTAAGTTTGTCTATTAGGCCTGATCTTAATTGATAGAAAGTAAAACACACTCAGCTTTTGTGGGTTAGAAATGTCAAAGGACATTTCTTAGAAGTTTTGTGGTTTTCATGATTTTGTCATTGAAAAAAAGTATGGGATAGGACCAAAATTTTATTTCCATAGTTCCATATCAAACCTTAAATTTAACTGGGCACCCAGCAAAGAATGGAGAAGGGCTAAAACAGTTTCAGTTTTTGAAAAATGCAGAGTTTTTATAATTCATTCTAGGGTACTTGTTTAGGTTAGGAACAAATGTTATGAAGATAGTGCCAACCATCACATTTAAGAATTCTATGTAATAATGAGAAGAATAGAAATTAAGGGAGATGACATATTTGACTAAACAAATTGGTCAGCTTGCTATCATTCAGTAAAAGCAAGTTGCTGTGAAGATGGCATTACACAGGCTTATAGGAGAAGATTCTGGGATAGCCTATCGCTAAAGGAGTTTCACAACATGTATCAGAAGCATTAAACATATTCATGCTTTTTGATCTAGTCTTTTCATTTCTGGAATTCTGTCCTGATGAAATTATCAAGCATGTTAAGTACTTCATGTAAAAGTACATATTATTTTAGTTATAAAATAGTAAAAGATTGGAAACATTGTAAATGTCCAACAGTAGATGAACATGTAAATACCTCCTAATGTCTGTCACATGGTTATGCTATATAGCCACTGAAGTTCATGGTCTCATGAAAATTAGAAAATGTTTATGATGTGATGTTAGTCACAAATAAAAAGTCTGGAAATAAATGTACAAATAGTTAATAGTGTTTTTAAAAAAATATTTATCCATTTATTAGAGAGGGAGGGAGAGTGCTTGAGTGTACTCTCATGAATGGGGGTAGGACAGAGGGAAGAGAGAGACGCCCAAGTGGATTTCCTGCTGAGCATGGAGCCCAGTGTGCGGCTATATCCCATGACCCATGAGATCATGACCTGAGCCAAAATCAAGAGTCAAATGCTTAACTAACTGAACCACCCAGGCACCTGTAGTTAATAGTTTTGTGTTATTATTGTATTTGTATTCTATTATTATAAATAGATTTGTATTATTTTGAATTTTTCTCTTCTGTTCTTTTTTGTATTTAATTTTTTTGAGACCATATATTTGTTTTAAAGCAGAAAGGAAGCATGACCCAAAATAATGATACTAATATTTATAGACTCTTATTCTTAAAAGATTTTCAAACTACTGGGAAAGATGTCATCTTTTTATAACCCGATTTAATAACTATTTATTTAATACCTATTATTTTACATGCTAGGCAGAATCCTCTCCTTGTAGTTTTTTTTTTTAATATAATTTTTTATTTTTTATAAACATATATTTTTATCCCCAGGGGTACAGGTCTGTGAATCACCAGGTTTACACACTTCACAGCACTCACCAAAGCACATAAGACCCTGTAGTCTGGTATAGGAAATGGTAAAAGTATAGAAGTATGAAAGTAATATTACCGTGAAACAGAACATTTTAAATGTTGTAAGAGGGACTGAGTGATATAAAAGATTCAGAGAATCTGAATCCACTGAGGGCATGTCAGAAAATTGGTAAAAGAAACCAAATTCCTGAGGAACCATCAAGAATGGTTAGGATTTTCACAAGTAGATATTGGAGAAACTAGTAAGAAAAAAAAATTCTTTAAGTGGTAGGTATAGTTTGAGCAAAAGCCCAGCATTGGTTATATTTGGAGGAATCCAGTTCAGATGAATCATTTGGTGAGTTGAAGGGGAGGACCGGATCATAGCTTGACACATTGTATTACTGAGGGGTTCAGTGCCTCTGTAGAGTTGGTACATACATTATTTAGTAGGTGGAGGGAATTTGGGTTCTTGAATGGAGAAATCATACAAGTCTGTGCTAAAATGGAAGATTAGTGGGCAGCAATTAGTATGGTAGAATGATACAGAAAGGAATTAAAGCAGGGATCTAGTTGCAGCTATAAAGTTATTCCAAGAAGCAGATTGACTAGAGGAATCAGTAGAAGAGGAAGACGGTGTAAAATATTATGGACACATGCTGTAGGACTTGGAAACTTGCCCAAAAGAACAAGGGAGGAAAAATAATCTAAGATTGGCTTGAAGGTCAGAAAGAGGAAGTGATGGGGGAGAAGGAGGAGAAAGAATTTAAGGACATTGAATTTTAGATTTCAGCAGTTCATCCAGGTGAACTTGGCCTAAGAATGTATGCAACTTCTCTTAGAACTTTACTGGGTACTGTTTCTTGCTGTTATTGGAACTTTGCAACTGCAAAGACTATCTACTTTGTGTTGGCACATCTCATTCTGATGAGTTATCATTTGAGTTAAAGCAGCACTGACTTGAGTGCCCGTCACGTCGTGCACACTGTTTAGGCAGTAGATACAGAAAGATGAAAAAGATGGTCCTGTCCTCACAGTCGTCCCCATCTAGGAGAATGGAAAACAACATACATTGTTTCAGTTGGACTGCTTACAAGAATCCCAGCTCCGGGTTCAGGCTTTATTGTTAGTGTGTCACAACAGACATATTTGTGATAAGAGGAATGTGGCTATTGTTGTCAAATGATGAAGAAAATGATGGAATCAATGCATAGCTTCTTTTGTGAGTTTCAAAGATATATATGAACCTTAAATTTTATTTGAATATGGGGAAATAGGAAACACTAAGTATAATCTAGTCAGGACAGAAAGTTAGCTAAGAAAAAGAGGGAAAAGTTAAACACCATAATGTCCAATACTCCTAATTATTGTCAAAATGGGAGAAGATTATTAACTGGGTCACAGGGAGAGATGTCTCAGTATCTTAGGATTAATTTTATGACAGTTATCCTTTATTATACATTTACTTTATAGTAGGCACAGTACTGGGGCTATTTACTGAGTTCCTCTAAATGAAATGAAATGCCAAGTACAAAAGGATTTTTTTGGATGCTTTTTATACTAACCTTTTTATACATATAATTGACTGTCAGAGATTATTTCTCTTAAGATTGTTACCCTTGGTATAGGATGCTTAATAAGGACATTAAAAAGGTGCTGGGGGAAAAAAGTTGCCTTCTCCATGTTAATAGAGGGATTTATTTTTAACACATTATTTCCCATTTTTGGAAGCTACAGTTAACATTGTCACAAAGTATGCATCTGCAATTATCGTTTATAAGATTTCTAGATCAAATTTAACTAATATAATACAGTGAAGCTTTGGTAGGTTTTTGATACTTAGAGTTATTTGTTCAAAGATTCTAATGAGCAAAACAGGTAGAGTTTTTAATGGTTAACATAACACAAAAAGAAAAGTAAGGGGAAATAACTAATAAGTACTCCTGGTAAAGCATTGGCTTCCTTTATGTTTATTTGATTTCTGTGAAATTGATTTTTTAAAAGATTTTATTTATTTATTTATTTGACACAGAGAGAGATCACAAGTAGGCAGAGAGGCAGGCAGAGAGAGAGGGAGAAGCAGGCTCCCTGATGAGCAGAGAACCTGATGTGGGGCTTGATCCCAGGATCCTGAGTCATGACCTGAGTTGAAAGCAGAGGCTTTAACCCACTGAGCCACCCAGGTGCCCCTGAAATTGATTTTTACGATTTTACTTTTCCATAGGTTTCTTGTATATCTCAGAATACAGAACCAGAATTACAATAGTTGGCCACATTAATGGCTGCCCAATCAATTTTCCTCAATTGCTTTACTTGGTCTTCTACATATATGATGTATATGGGGGGGATGGGGAAAATGTTATTAATATGTCATTTACAATGGCATAATTATATACCTGATGCTGTATCTCCCCTCTGATCTTGGACTGGGCATAATATAGAATATTATGGAATAATATTGTTGATTTTTACCCCGTATAGTCTATACAATTTTAAGAGGACTTATTTATGTATTTCCACTTGGCCAAGGGGCCATGCTTCAAAAAATTATTACATAAACAGCTCAGAACATAATCAGATGTTTCAGCAGCTAAATCATATTTAAAGCAGTGTTCTACTGTGGGATTTCATATTAGTATTTGTTAAACTAATTTCAAAGGGAAAGACAGGTTGTCATTTAAAAGATAATTGGTATCAGGAGATATGTTTAAAACTATACTCAACAGTCAGCAATAATAAGAAAGCATTTCATTAAAATGCTTGTTTTACAGCATACTTGATATTAATGGGTATCATTGTCTTGCGTTTGGTTGATTATTGGAATGCTCTTTGTTTTTCTGAGGGCTTCAATAGGTAACCATTACTTTGGGGATCTTAAAAATTTTTTTGGTTATACTTGTTCACAGGTGGCAAACTCTGGTCATATATCAGTAAGTTTCTAAACAGAAGCCCTGAAGAAAGCTTTGACATCGGGGAAGTGAAAAAATCTACACTTACCAAAGTTCACCTTCAACAGCCAACTTCTAGTCCTCAGGACAGCAGCAGCTTTGACTCCAGAGGAAGTGACAGTGGAACCATGCTCAAAGTTCTGCCGTTGAAGACTAGTCTTACTCCAAGCTCTCAAGATGATAGTAACCAAGATGAAGAAGGCCAGGATAGCTCTCCAAAATGGCCAGATTCTGGCTCAAGTTCAGAAGAAGAATGTACTACTAGTTATTTGACATTATGCAATGAATATGGGCAAGAAAAGATTGAACCAGGGTCATTGAATGAGGAGCCTTTCATGAAGATTGGAGGGAGTGGTGTTGATACCAAAGTTACTGAAAGCTTCCCGGCACACCTTGCCGCTGGCAGTGACAGCCCCAGCACCCAGCAGATAGCTCGTGAGCTGAAGTTCTTTGCTGGAGATGATGATGTAGAAGCAGTTAGTTCTCCAAGAACGTCAGATTCCCTTAGTAGATCTAAAAACAGCCCCATGGAATTCTTTAGGATAGACAGTAAGGATAGCACTAGTGAACTGCTAGGCCTTGATTTTGGAGAAAAACTGTATAGTCTAAAGTCAGAGCCTCTGAAACCATTTTTCACTCTTCCAGACGGAGACAGCACTTCCAGGAGTTCCGGTGGTAGTGAAAGCAAGGTAGAATTTCTAGCTCAGGACACCATTAGCAGGGGCTCAGATGACTCTGTCCCAGTCATTTCTTTTAAAGATGCTGCTTTCGATGATGTCATTGGCACTGAGGAGGGAAGGCCTGATCTTCTTGTAAATCTCCCTGGTGAACTGGAGCCGACCAGAGATGGTGCAGCAGTGGGAACGACTAAGTGTCTGCAGACCGACATAGGCATAACTGAAAGTAAACTGTTGGAAGCCCCCGATGTTTTATGCCTTCGACTTAGTACTGAAAAACGCCAAGCAAGAGAAGAAGAAGGCACGGAGGAATTGAGTGATTCCTCTGGCCCTACATCCCAGAGTCTAGCCGAGAAACACAATGCCCAGGGGGATCTTGGGATGTTATTTGTAGCAGCTGCTGATCATAGTAGTTCAGGAGACATGTCTTTGTTACACACCGATTCTAAGTTCCAAGGACTTGGAGTGGTGGAGTCGGCGGTAACTGCAGACAACACAGAAGAAAGCTTATTCCATATTCCTAACCCACTCTCAGGTGCTAATGAATATAATGTAAACACAGACACTTTAAAAACTGAAGAAGTATTGCTGTTTACAGATCAAACGGAGGATTTGGCTAAAGAGGAACTGACTTTATTTCAGAGAGATCCAGAGACTAAGGGAGAGAGTGGATTAGCCCTAGAAGGAGACAAGGAAATACATCAGATTTTTGAGGACCTTGATAAAAAATTAGCACTAAACTCCAGGTTTTACATCCCCGAGGGCTGCATTCAAAGATGGGCAGCTGAAATGGTGGTAGCCCTTGATGCTTTACATAGAGAGGGAATTGTGTGCCGCGATTTGAACCCAAACAACATCTTATTGAATGATAGAGGTCAGGAACTTTTGCAAATGCATTTCTTTTTATTCGCTGTTGCTTCCAATTAACTGAGTAGGCGTTTTATCTTGTAATTAGTATCTTCATTTCCTGTCTAGAGCTTCATTATCAGTGCGGCAAATTCACCCCCAGTAATAGCTTCTAGTACTTAATGATGCCATTATTCTTAATGATACTGTTTTTAGCTACAAAAGGAGTAATTACAGTTCACTTCTGCAGAAAATGGAAGAGAAAAATGTTTTGATTTCTCCTGTCGTTTTGTTTTTAGGACACATTCAGCTAACGTATTTTAGCAGGTGGAGTGAGGTTGAAGATTCCTGTGACAGCGATGCCATAGAGAGAATGTACTGTGCCCCAGGTTAGAGCAATCTCCTAAAATGTTTCACTTGAAAAAGTAGTTCAGCAGCTCTCTTTTCTTTGCAGAAGTTGTGTTTTTCACTCACAGTTCACATATGTATTGGATTTGAGTATCTCTTTAATCCTCCAAAAAAGAAAATTTGGAAATTAAAGCATTGTATATTCCAATAGAGGGGTGTGTGTGTGTGTGTGTGTGTGTGTTGTTGTTGTTGTTGTTAAACAGGTTTGTACTTTAGAACTGACAGTGCAGTCTGTCTTAGACATGTTGTAACTTCTTAGTGTTTAGAAGGACGTTTAAATACCCCAAACCTCTTTAACTGCATGGTTTTATTAAGATAAGAGTGGTAGCCGACAAAGGGGGTAAAATGGATAATAAAAAAAAGTAGAATTAAAAAAATGCAATATTGTGACTTCAATGATAAGCCAAGCTGGGTTTGTAGAGCAGATTTTAGAGTTCTTTTCTGTATCTGAGACATTTTAGGAAGCATGTTCTTCTTGGTTTAAAATAGCCAGTTTAGCCAAATATTTGACACAGTAGGTTACTGTATTGTCTTTGTTTCTTAAAAATTAGAGATTTATTTCTGGGGTGTGTTAGATCCTTTGCTGGTAATGATAGGTCATTTAAGCATCTGAATTGGATTTAAGTTAGTGTCTCTGTCAGTGCAGATGGGGCTATATCTGAATCCAAAGTTTGTTCACCTTTTGCCTACCTTTTAGCCTCTTTGGATGGTCTAAGTTGCTTCACTTGTCACCCCAATAGCTTTCAAAGGAGGTTCAAACTGATTATGTTGACATGATCTGCTTAGTTGTTGATTAATACAGTATTTAATGCTTCCTAGCTAACCAGCGTATTATTGATGCTAACATTGCTTCCCTGCATAATGGGAAATGATTATAATTAGGATCGAAAGAGCTATATTGTTTTTAGTTACAACCTTCATTGTTAAGAATTATTTCTGTATTGGGGAATAGCAAAGTTTTTCAAGCTGCAAAAGCAAATAGCCTAAAACTATTCCCTGAAAACAATGATTTGGATTTTTTTCTTACTGTTATATCTTTTCTTTTCTACTTCCTTCCTTCAAGTTAGGGGTGTTTGATTTTATTTTTTTCTTAGGGGCAATAGAGCATGACTATATTTTTGTTTCTCTCAAGTAGATAATATTATGCTGTTTCTTTTGAAGTCTTAGTATGATTTAGTTAATGGGATAACAAAAATAATTTCATAGTGTAATCACTTTATAATGGTTATCTGGTTCTTTTTTTTTTTTATACTTCACCCCCTTTTCTAATTTGATAAATAACATTTTAGGTACCAGTGTACACAAGTACATATGTTAATTGTAATGAATTTGGAGGTTTTAGAATCAAAATTAAATCTGGGAGTTCTTTGACATGAAACCTGTTAAATCCAGAAGTGAAGTGCAGTATAAACGTCACATCAAAACCAAATGTTTGTGAGACATTGTATAATATTTATAACTGACTCCTTATTTCCTATTTTTATTTTCACTCTCTTATTGAAAACTATCGGGTCATCCTTTGGCATTCCAGCAGATTGTTTCTTCAGCGTACAGTCCTATACTTTAATATTCATAGCATGTTGACATCCTGAGAATTTTAATATATGTGGAACAAAGCTATACTGCATTCATCAACTAATACATACTTTTAATTTTGTGTACTGAAATGCTGAGTTTAATCCAGATCAGTTTCCAGATTTTCCTTTAAAGCCTTTCCCCGGAAATCACAATTCTAATAGTTTACCAGCAGGTGGCAGTCTACCATTAATGGATTTTACTGTCATCTTCCAGGTTGCCCTTCACTAACATTTGAAAAAAGCTGTCATCTGAAGAAGGGCTTTGTTTTAATTATTTGCATGAAAGAATTGTACTTTCAAGCTTTGTGAGTTGCAGAAGTGCTCTAGCATTATGGCATGCACTGAACAATGTGGAAAGTCTCTTCTGTTCTTTGGGCCTACTAATTTGTTTTATCAGTTGTGGGGGGAAACAAAACCAGCAGTGGCCTTCACTGAAAAGTAAAGCTAGTGTTGTAATGTAGATGATCATAAACCCAGAGAGTTACAGAACACAGTTAAGTCCGTGTTCTCCTAACCCCTTGCTTATAATATAAAGGAACTGGGACAAAAAATTGTAAATTACTGTTTATTTCAAGAGTGAATAGTGGTGCCACTGATAAAAACTGTTAAGTAGGTTTTCCTCCTCTTCTCAAAGTGTGGGTGCAATGCTAATATGCTAATATTTCAGTGCTTAAAAGTCACGAATCCATTAATACATGGGGACAGAGAGTATTAGTCATCTTCTGGTCTGCCCTTAGAAACACTGTAGGGTTGCAGTCATTCTCTCCCACATTTCCTCTGCCTTTCCGTTTTCCAACTCTAACCTTAGTATTATTGTCCAAGTAACTCTAAAGCATGTTAAGCTGCTGATGTTTGGTTAGAAAGTAAAGTTGTCATAAGATTGGATGAGAATGATCCAGTTCTGTTTAAACAGCATGCAGCCTCTACCCCGACCCCTCCTCCCTCCTGGGAATCCTTATCTTGTATTTGTCCTAAAAACATGATCCACCTGCCCTGTACTTTATAATATCAGCAGTGTATCTTTTCATCTTGTGGATGATGTGCCTTTATATTTTGAGAAAAATTTCCAGTAACAGATTCGATTTACATGGACAGAAACTTGAGCACATGCCAAACTAGCAGGGGGGCCATTATTCTGCTCTATAAATAAGTTTAAAAAAGAAACAACACACACACAGAAACCTGTGAATCAACATGTTTTGGTCTAATTGAGGGGAAAAGCAAGATAGATAAATTTTGAAATGCAAATGATCACCTTCTGTTATTGAAGTATAGTTTCTGCCAACTTTGCGATCTCAGATTTTAAAAAGTCATAGTCATTTTAACAGTGTGTACTACCAAGGATATCTGATGTTCACCAGTTTCTACAACAACATGAAGAACTTTTTTAAAAAGTTGCCACTTTTTTATGTTAAAGAAAACAAGTCCGTAACAAAAAGACAAAACCCATGGTGCTTTCTCTGTCTACATCTGTGAAAAAGCAGGCAAATAAATGGCCGCAGCTGCAGGCCGATCAAGAGGGTCTTGAGAATACGAATTCACTGATCAAACCCAGCCCTGTTTTCAAAGTCGAAGCCATTCCTTTTAGGTTCACTTTGTATCCTTAGATTACCTAGGATGATTCTCTAGAAAGGTTTTATTTTAAATAAACATCATTCATGGTAAATGGGTTCCTTTCATACCAGAGAAACACAGGACAGAGTTCAGGAAGAGAAAGAGCAAAGAAATAGACTCCCAAGTAGAAATAGGTTGTATAGCGTGACAATGTAAACATAATACTGTCTAGTTTCCACGTTAGGAAACTTTTAGATACTTTATTAAGAGACTTGTGGACAGGTTGCCCTATTTTTGGTGGTGAGCCATTACAGAATAAAAACTAGAGTAAATTGATTATTCTTCTCTAGAGGACTTCTTTGTAGTTACTCTGATTTTGTTTTTTTTTTTTTTTAAGATTTTATTTATTTTATTTGACAGAGATCACAAGTAAGCAGAGAGGCAGGCAGAGAGAGAGGAAGGGAAGCACGCCCCCCACCGAGCAGAGAGCCTGATGCGGGGCTCCATCTCAGGGCCCTGAGATCATAACCTGAGCTGAAGGCAGTGGCTTTAACCCACTGAGCCACCCAGGCACCCCTTTGATTTATTTCTATATTTGTGTACACACACACGCGCACACACACACACACACACAGGATTTTATGTGCGCTATCATCATAACTATTCATTTATCATAACACAGAATAAATTTTTGTTATAGCATTTTAAGTGTAAATGAAGAATAAAGTGTCAAGAAAGTATTTTTTACCAGTATTTTTCCCCTTAACAGTCTTGACCCTTCATTATAAAAATGCAGCTAGAACCTGTAATAGCATATAAAGTACAAAAGACTATATTTGAAAGTTTAATAAGCAATCTAAGGCAAGTGAGTAAGATTGTTTACATGTTCATTATCATGCTAATATAATCACTTCAGTTTCTTACTCTGGTCTCCACAGGTTGATGCGGTATCCTCTCCCTGGGTGTCCTTCACCTTTATTTTCCACTCCATGATGAGCCTTTATAAATGCTTGAAATTTACATTGATATTTCTCATTGAATACTTTTCAGACTTTAGAATTTATAGGTGAATGTGTGTGTAATTGAAGAAGTCCAAACTGCTTTTTACTGCAGTCCGATCTCCACGCTCCCAGATGTCAAATGACAGCTTTGCTTCCTCTCTTAGGCGATTTCACACTTGGAAACAGCTCACAGCTGACAGTGAAAAGTGAAACATAGAAAAATCATGCTGAAAACTATCGGCAAAATTCAGTTTTAGAGCATAACATTTATTTACTACCACCCTTTGCTCTTCTAGCCGGACTTTATCAAATAGTCCATGAATATATTTTTTGAGGGTAGTCTCTTCTGCCCTTTTTCATAAATGTATCTTACATGTTATTTGTTGCCTTTTTAAACATGGGGCTCCACGTGATAGTTTTGTATTTGATATATAGATCTAGGACTCAGCCCATGGATGATTTAAAATACCATGAGGATGTCATAAGTTTAAGATTTAGAATCATAAAGTGGAATTAAGAATTAACAACCTTCGGGGCACCTGGGTGGCTCAGTCATTAGCCGTCTGCCTTTGGCTCGGGTCATGGTCCCAGGGTCCTGGGATGGAGCCCTGCATTGGGCTCCCAGCTCAGCGGGAGGCCAGCTTCTCCCTCTCCCACCCCGCCCCTGCGTGTGTTCCCTCTCTCACTGTCTCTCTTTCTCTCTCTGTGTGTCAAATAAATAAAGTCTTTAAAAAAAAAAATTACCAACCTTAAATTTTTTTCCATAACCATTAACTCATAGGTTGGCCTTGAGCATGTTAAGACTTTCTAAACCTTAAAAAAAAAGAAAAAGGCTTTCTAAACCTTAATTTACCACTAGTAAAACAGATTTGTTGAGTATAAAAAAAGATCACAACAGATATCAAATCACCTAATACCCTTCTTACACAAAATGTAGTCCAAATTCAAATTCATTTTATTAAGGCAAGAATCCCCCCCACCCCCTGCCAAGGATAAATACTGATTTCTTGTCTGCTGTTTAGTAGGGTGAAAATCATTATTTCACTTGAGGATTTTCTTTTCTTTTCTTTTTTTTTTTTTTAAGATTTTTTATTTATTGTCAGGGAGAGAGAGTACACACAAGCAGGCAGAGAGGCAGGCAGAGAGAGAGGAGGAAGCAGGCTCCCTGCTGAGCAAGGAACCTGATGCGGGACTCCATTCCAGGACCCCAGGATCATGACCTGAGCCGAAGGCAGCGGCTTAACCAACTGAGCCACTCAGGCGTCCCTCACTTGAGGACTTTCAAAGTGTATGTGTATGTACACACACACACACACACACACACACACACACACACACATTAACTTATTTGAGAGAAGGAGAGCACAAGTAGGCAGAGAGGCAGGCAGAGGGAGAGGGAGAAGCAGTCTCCTTGCTGAGCAGAGAGCCTTATTTGGGGCCCGATCTCAGGACCCTGGGATCATGACCCAAGCCCAAGGCAGATGCTTAACCAACTAAGCCACCCAGGCGCCCCTCCTAGTATATATTTTTACTCATTTATAGAGTATTTACATAATATATATGATGTGAAAATGAAGGATTTATGGATAGTATTTCATTCGGAAGAGGAAAGCCAAGACACCTTTTGAGTAGGGTGAAATTTGATTGTCAAGATTCTCAAAAAACAAAATTGTTTAAAGAAGAATCATTTTGTATATGAGAATTTGGGGATCTTAGGTAACTTCACCAAACATGAGGGAATGCGAAGTTAAGAGGGAAACCATATGAATATAGATGTATATATTTTTTTAAAAAATTTCTTTAAAGGTTTATTTATTTATTTATTTGAGAGAGAGAGAGAGAGAGAGACAGAGACAGAGACAGAGGGAACACAGGCAGGGGGTGATGGGAGAGGGATAAGCAGGCTTCCTACCTAGCAGGGAGCCTGATATGGGCCTCGGTCCTAGGACTCTGGGATCATGACCTGAGCCAAAGGCAGACACTTAACGACTGAGCCACCCAGGCACCCTAGATGTACATTTTGTCTTTTTTTTTTTTAAGCTGTCCCACCTCCGGTCAGCCCGTATCTCCCCTCCACCCCTGTAGTTCTTAGATGTACATTTTGAAATAATAATGATATAGCCAGGAAATACGGATATATCTCTGGGGAGGCTTTAATTTTTCCCCCAAAGGAGAAAGAAGAAAAAAGCAAGAGGGAGCTATAGAAATAATTTTTAAAGAGTACAGTATTTGTGGTTAATATTTAAACATTATCTTTTAAACAGTAACTCTTTTGTTTGATTTACTCTTAAGCAAAACTTCACCAGTAACTCTCTTGTACATAGTGGATGCTCTAATGTTTTCCTTGAACAATTAGCAAGTACTTTTAGTCCTTTGCCTTTAGTTTTTATTGTCATAAAGATCAAATCTCTGTCTTCTTTGGGGGAACCAGTAACTTTTCCAGTTTGCCATAGAACAGTGAAAATTTTACACTGATGAATATTCCCTGATGTACTTTACCCCTGTCTTTTGATGAAGCTTGTGCCATGAGTATAGAGTCATATTAAGACAAGCAAAAGAGCTTGCAGTCAACCCAAATCTTACCTAGTCCAGGGAAGCCCCTCCTGACAGAAAGATTAAAGAGTTGCTTTATACTGTTTTGAAAAGTCTGGAACCTTGGGATCCCTCCCTAGGTAAGGTGTATTTTGGATCTCTCACAAATCCCCCCAGTGATGGGCCAGTCACCTTCACCTCTGCGTTAAGGTCACTCCATGTTGAAATAGACCCTTTCTGAAATTATACTTCTCATCAGGACAAAATATGATTTGTCTCCACTGATGGGAATGAGGCAGAATAATAGCAAAGTGTCCCATCCTTGTGATTTGGCACCTTAAAGGATAACATATTAGCTCTTCTCAGGAGAAGAAACTCTTCGGCTATTAGAACTAGAGAATTTTTAAGAGTCATTAGTAATGTTTTCATACGGAAGAGGTGAAGTACAAGATCTCTGTATGTTTCATAAGCTACCCGTTATACCGGGGGTGGGGGGTTACCTCAAACTTTAGATTATTAAGAGGATATTAGTTTTAACCTCTTATTTACTCAAAATGATTTTCTTTCTGATCTGGGACAGATTCTTTTTTTTAGAAGAGGAACACGAGACAAGATACTTGCAGTTTTAAGTAGTAGCTGCATTGTAATGCTTCTTGATGTTCAGGTCTAAGTTGATTTTTGGCAACTATTTGGTTACTTAGCCTCACTACCATATTATTGTAAAAAGGAAAATGGCTGCCTTTTACCTCTGATCTTTAATGCAGAAGAGATAATAGTCTTAAATACTACGTACCAGAGCTACTGGCTAGCTACTTTGACCAAAGCATCCGTTTCCATAGTATATAAAATTTTGTCAGTTTGTGTATGTGCTGCCGAAGTGAGCACAAAATTTTGTCAGTTTGCATCTCCATGAAGTAGCCAGGGCTTACTCCTTCTGAGCAATTATTCACAAATGCTTCCTTCAAATAAATGTTTAAAAATGCTAAGGTTTTAAAAAATTGATGACAAAGCAAATGGGATTCCTTAAGCTCCTTTAATAGCAGTGCATGGAGCTCGGGCTGCCTAACACGGCGACAGCGGTGCGGGGCGGGTTGAGGGGGGAGCTGCGTCTGTCATTTTCACAATTTTCAGTTAGCCTTTTTCTCATCAATCAACTTTAATGGCTTTGGTTGGGTAACAGTGTGACACCCGATGGCTATTCAGAATGGAGTTGTTGTGATATGATCAATGGAAAATGGAGCATGCTGTTGGTTGTTTTTTTTTTTTTTTTTTTCCTACTAGAAATGCAGGGTGGGAGAGTAAGCAAGATTGTATAGAGCTCAGAATTATAATTGTAATCAGTCAACCAGAAGTCATCTGGTAGTTATCCATTTCTCATTTTAAATCACAAGAAATATAGTAATGATACCTATAAACTCCCTTGAACAGGTAATTCTTGGTTCCGGAATGCTGAATCAAGTTAAATCAAGGAGTTTAGTGCAACTTATGCAGATAAGTGCAGGAAAGCTCAGAACATGGTTGCCAGGTCATCCCCGCAATGAGAAACTCCAAGCTAGGTAGCGAGAAAAAAGCAGATTTAAGTATTTGGTCAAGCCCAACTTGAATTCTCTGAGTGCAGTGTGTCCTTATGTCCAAGTCCCCACAGTACAGCTGGCCCAGGGTTTCAGGTAATTAAAGTGCTTGAAAAACCACTGGATCAATAAGGTGGTGGCAGGCAGCAAGGCTAGAGCCTGGGTTGAACCAAGAAAACAAGTGTGTGAAAGGTAGAGGCGCACACTTCTCCCATCGCCCTGTGGTGCAGTGAAGTGTGGAGCTCTGGCTGCTGCACGCTTCTCTCTGGAAAGTGCTAGCCTCTGTCATCGGCCCTCTCTGGATAATACTCTAATGGATGAGAGGAATGTGATACTGATAATTTTTAAGTAGTTCATGCACGCTACTCAACAAATAAGGCGTTTGAATAATCAAGAGTACAGAATTGGAGGATTTTATGGAATGGGGAATGGAGGAGTAGGCAGCCAGCATTTTCTAAAGTAGGATCAAATACGGAGAGAGGGGAGCAAAGTGCTAATTCCAGGCTCTAGTTAGTTTATCACTCTGAGAATTAAGATCTGCCTAAGAGATGTGAGACCTTGGGCAAGTACATTTCTTCTGTCCAAATGATTTCATTTAAAATACACGTTCTCTTGAACACTTGTGTACCTTCAGACTTTGAAACTTTAAATGTCTCAACTTTGATTATTTAGTTTATAGGTATTAGAGAAACAGATCATCCCTGGACTTAAAGTGAAATTTTATTCTCCTAGTTGATATGACTTTTAGTTTTGCTTTTAGTTGCGACATTTTGGGGAAACTTTTCAAAAAATTGTCTCTACATCTAAAATAATTCCCTTGGGAAACTAAGAGGTATAGTTGTCCTCCAGTTTACTTAAGTGAGGTTTTTTGGGGGGACATTAAGAGAATACTAACATACTGATTATCTCACCAAACTAGGAGCCCGGTATCATAGGCAGTTTACGCACTGGTAACACCTTTCACGGGACTGGGTGCCTGGACTGCCACATTGAACAGGGGCACGGCAAACCCCAAGTCACCTCCCTGTCCTGTCTTCTTCCTGCTCCTGGGGCTTGTCAGCTTTTTCCTTTGCAACACGCTGTCCCCTCAGAACAAACCGAGGCAGTCACTGCACTCTGCAGAGGGGAGCCCTGGAAGGCGCCCACCGCACCCCGATCTTTAAGCCAGCAGCATCACTTGGCTGGACTACTGCCCTCATCAACTGACTGACCTCCCTTCTCACCTGACTTCAGTCTGCGTTTCATCCAGCAGCCAGGGTGTGCTTTAGATCATGTTTGGAACTTTCTAGCCTAACACATATAAAAGTGTGAAAGGACTTGACATAGATCTCTATGTTTGATGGGACTTAAGGAAGATGAATGCAATGAGGCTTTTGTAGATGCTCTGAATCCTGGAATGAACTGTGCTACAGAACACAAGATGGATATATTTATTCAACAAACACTTATTAAGTGCCTCCTGTGCCTAGGAGCTAGAAATAAAAGACATAATTGGTATAGGATTGACAGTTGATTTTGAAAACTTACGTAAAAAAAATAAAAGAGCGAGAGACTACCCAAACAGAAGACATATACAATTGGTTACCTAGAATGTCAATAGACCTTTATTGGTGAATAGTTGCATTTATAGAATAGTAATTTACCACACCAATAAAAGATGTGCTTAGCTGTTTCTCTACTCAATATTTAGTTCCATATATTGTTGGATTAAAAAAAAAATTCTTTCTTCTGTGTTTCTTTCTCTTTGTTCTTTAGTCATCAGCTGTAGTGGAAGACTAATGCTCAGCCCCTGCATAGAAAATCTTTATACACAGCAAGAACTGGTGAGAGAAATTGACTAGAATTTTGTAATTCTAGTCCCTTTCAATTAGCAACAGATGCTGCAGGGAAAGACTGTCTGGAGGAACACAGTACTAATGTTTGCATGCTCTAGCTGACATGGAATGCTCATTGCAGAAGAAACATGTTCTTTTCCTTGGTCCAAGTATGTCACTAATGATAGACCAGATTTTTTTTCCATTTTTTTTTTCTTTTTTCTATTCCTATCTAACTAAGGCCATGGTGGCTTAATTCTTATATTGTTTTATTCAGCAAAGATCTCTCTTTTTTTCTAAAAGCTAATGTTTTTGTGTTACTTATGCTTTTTTCCCAGAAGCAAGAATTGCAATCCTTAAAGTCAGATACCTAAAATCAATTTTTTAAAAACTCTGTGGCATTAGAAAACTGTATCTCCTCTTCTCTCCCAAAGTATACTTACTACAGATTATCATTTTAATTTATTGCATAGATCTGTGCCTTTAGAATTGTTCCATCATTTTGATATTTGGATAAAGTGCTGTATCATTTCTGTGACAAATTCTTCTACCATCTAAATGTTGGTTTAATTTGACTATTACATAAATCCTTTATTTGCAACAATTGTTGCCATTTCATTGAGTTTTATATGCTCTCTTAATAGTTCCACAGTTACTAGAACTTTGAGAATGAAAAGAAATGAGGCTTCTAAGATTCTATTTATTAAAAAGGTATTAAAACAGTTTGGGAGAAATATTTAAAAACTTGTTCTAAATGAAAATAGAGTTTCTCTATATTTGAAATTCTCTTCTAAGAAAATTCTGAACTTACTTTATTTCCTATCATATCCTATGAGGAAGATAGCAGCAACAAAGCATACTGCCAGAGAGAGGTTATGGAATTGTCTGGAGATTTTTGCAATTGGGCAGCTGTGCGGTTAGGAAGGGTTAGGGGGAAGGATGAGATGGACCCTGTGTGCGTCTCCCTTGGTGAAAAACCAGGGAACAGAGTCAAGTGGTGTCATCAGTCTGAAACCGTGTCTTATCAAATCCATCCATCAAAGAACTAAACGTAGACTTTCAGATTCCCTTATTTATCAAGCAATACAGTAGTGACAAACTCTTAAAGAAAAGTAAATTCTGAATTTGGGATGTTGAGGGTACCAAATTGCCTAAAATGTAAGATCATTCGTCTTTGTCAAGCTTTGTGGAAAGGTTAGTCTTTATGTAAAACTCGAGTTTAACAAGCATTTTCTAGCTTTTTCAGTTCTGTAGTTTCCAGCGCAGTATTGTTATATTTGGTTAGTTTTGAGTCATGTCTCTGGCAAACCCATGGTTTAAACTGCATAATTAGTCCCAAGGGGCCGTGTGCCTGTTCTTAAGTATATGTCGTGATTTCGGTAATACTGGGGACCGCATGGTCTCTCCAAGTTCCTAAAAGAGAGTGTATACTTCTGTTCCTTCACTTTTCATGTAGGTGTTGGACGTTTTATGATTTCTTAAGTCCAAGCTTTCTGCTTTTTTGCTCCTGTATTTTCAGGAGTGATGATTATTATAGCTACAGTTTTGGGGTCAGGTTAGCATTATTATTTTTGACTATAAGAGGGAGACTTAGTAAATTGATTATCATAAGGACTGTAAAACTCTCTTATTCTATGTTTTTGCAAACCCTTTGACAGTATGGGTTACCAAGGCAGCATTATTTTTCTGAAAAATATCTTGGCTTGTTAAAGAGTGTTCTATGAGGTGTTAAACATGAGTAAAACAAAGGTAGGCAAAGCACATTTTATGTTGTGATATCTTTATTGTTTTATTGAAACATGTTTATTCACTTGTGAAATATGATGGTTTGAATCATTAGTATGAATCAGTAAGGTCCTATATGGTGTTAAGAATGTTAGAATTGATAGTGCTAAAATATGAATTCGAGAATTTTACTAAACTGTTCTCACATATTTGATGTCATTAAAAATTTTTGGATGGATTGAAATCTTATCTGGGGCCAGTTCTGTGTCTCCATTACATTAAAAGATGATAATGATTAGATTGACACTGATTCATTTTGTTTATCACCAGCTCTGTTAGGGAAATGGAGTAGTGCTGTGGATAGAAAGGAGAAAAAGGAAGTTTGAGGAACGTTAATCATTTTAGCATAGTCCTATTCTTTGGGGATGGTAGGTAATGGAGGGAGAAGTTGTTTTGAGAAAGGCTCAGGAGTGCTTTTGAAAACACTTTCAGGATCGTAAAACTACAGGTAGAAAAAATGGTAGAGATCTGGCTTCCCTCATTTTCAGAGTAAGCTTAGTATGATGTACTCAGCCAGGGTCAAATGGTAGCGTGTCCAGAGCCCTGTCCATATGTTTCTTTGATTCAAAGACAAAAATCCAGGATTCTTTGATAATACCATCTCTTTTTGCGTTTTGTGGGAATAGCCTTGAGAATTTGTTTTTTTTCTCAGGGAATAGTTCATTTTTCCCCTCCATCACTTTGTTTAATGCCTATACTATAGGAAGTATTGCTGCATTTGTGGAGAATAGAGATAATATTTTGCCACCTGGCAATGCAAATACAGAGTAGAGCAGCGAGGGAAGGGCATGTAGAAGCTATACACAGTGGTTTTTGTAGGAAAAATATGAAAATCGCCAAAACAGTGGTAAATTTATCCTTTGAAATATTTTTCTTTTTTTTCAGATTTAAAAAATTCAAGATAGGAGTTTAATGGGATTTCTTAGCTTTACTGTGTTACACTTTTAAAATAGTCTCACAGATTTATTTGGTATTTCTTCATATTCTCTGCTTTTGACATTAGATACATATACGTGTGGTAGTCGTCTTGTTGCTTTATGTATAAATCAGTACTCTTGGTTTATGCGTCAAATTTTTGTATAGGTTTTGCAAGTAAAGCAGTTTTAAACAGTTGTTTTGGCAGTCATACAGCCTTACGCTTCTTGTTGGCAGTTCAGAGTCTATCTGTTTTTTAAGTAAGCTCCAACCCTAGTGCGGAGCCCAATGTGGGGCTTGGTTGTGATCAAGACCTGAGCCGAGACTGAGTCGGACGCATAATCAGTTGAGCCACTCAGGAGCCCCATATTATTACTTTTTAATATAAGAATGATTAGTCCTTAAACAGTTTAAAGAGACAGCCCAAATCCTTCATTCTGGTTATTAAAAGAAAAAGGAAATTCTGTTTGAAAATCCTAAAGAAGAAATTCCACAAGTACTTACTCCAGTTGTAACATTTTTTTTTTTAAGATTTTACTTATTTATTTGATAGAGAGAGATCACAAGTAGATGGAGAGGCAGGCAGAGAGAGAGAGAGAGAGATGGAAACAGGCTCCCTGTTTCCCCGATGCGGGACTCGATCCCAGGACCCTGAGATCATGACCTGAGCCGAAGGCAGCAACTTAACCCACTGAGCCACCCAGGCGCCCTCCAGTTGTAACATTTAAAATTTTTTTTTAAAGGTTTTATTTATTTATTTGACAGAGAGAGAGAGAGACAGAGATCATAAGCAGGCAGAGAGGCAGGCAGAGGCAGAGAGAGAAGCAGGCTCCCCGCCGAGCGAGGAGCCCGATGCGGGGCTCCATCCCAGGACCCTGATCATGACCTGAGCCGAAGGCAGTGGCTCAACCCACTGAGCCACCCAGGCGCCCCCGGTTGTAACATTTAAATCTCCTAGCCATTAAGAAGTTCCTCTTTCTGTCTTACCTAAATACAAACTCTTTGTTGTATTTTTGAGTCATCTGTGAAAATCAGGTTGGTCAGTTGGTCATGATGTCAGTTTCACATTAATTAAGGAATCCCTGCTTAATACAAAGTCATTTTCAAAAGCTTTAAGCTGCATTCTAAGAGGATGGCTCCAAAACTTGTTTAGTGTCTTTTTCCCAGATTTTTGTAAAAAAAAATAAAATAAAATAAAAATAAAAATCACCTTTTCAGAGGTGTTCTCCTCCTTTACCAGCCCAATCAGAATAAAGATGGCATTCAGCCTAGGCACCTTTGTACTTTCAGAAGCAGTTTTTCTTAGATTAGGATCAACAGTCCCTTTCGGCCTGAGTACCATCAGAAAGTGTAAGCAAGTGACATCTAAGAAGAGGGAAGAAAGAGAAAGTCAGGGGAGAGGAAAAGAAGCTGGCTGTCGCTGGAAAAAAAGATGAGGGGAAGATCAAGGAAAGATGGAAAGAGAAATGAGGAGCACCAGAAGTAGACTGAAGTCCGAAGTGCTAGAGAAAAACCCACAGTGATGTTGGATGCTGGTCGGTGCTTCCTGGAGCAGAGAGCAAGCCGCGGGCGGAGGGAGACACCATTGGCTATAGGGACTACTTGGTCCTCTTGATACTGCCTGGGTTGCCTCCCTCACACTGGGGCCCAGCCACATTCGAAGCAGTATGTTGGTCATTATCTACCTGTTAAGGACTCTGGCAGAAGACTGTGAGGGCTTTTAGAACAGCATAGAACCAATGAACCTGTTCCTTGGACTCTTTTGTTGAGCCATTTCACAGAAACCAGTGACGGAGTACACGTTGTCTATCTCATGAAGTGCCTCAGACTTTTCTACCCAAGTAGAGGTGTAGGGGTGTTGAGGTGATACGAAATGGGTACCCTAGGGGACAAGTGAAATGTCATCCCGAAGTTTCTCAGAATTCTTTTTATCTTGTAAATCAAGGCAAATTGTGTATTCTGGCCCGTAATAGATCTGAGTTTCCTTTGCTAGCAAAACATTGTCCCACTCTCTCTCACAAGTATGAAAATCTTTGATGCCCAGGAAGATGGACTGTGCTTATCTGGTAGCTTTAAGGACCACCCAGCCATCACCCCCCTCCCCACCCCACCCCAGGGCCACAGTGATAAATGTCGCCCCGTGCTGGTTCCCAGCAGTGAATACTGGAGAATGGGCATAACATGTAGCCTTGGATGGGCTGGGCTGCACCCGCAATGACACCTTGGATCTTTTGCTGAGTAAAACGATGCCTTTATAGATTATGTTGGCCACTGATTGTATTACATAGCCTTCTCTCAGCAGCCCTCTGCTCAAATCTAATAGGAAACTCTGAGTATGGCTCTAGTCTAGAGCTCCTCAGAACATGTTTTTAGACCCTATAAAACCATCTAATAACTTTTCACAATTTTCTTTGGGTTGATAGGTCAAATGTTCCTCTTTCTTGGGCACAAACACGATATTCTTTCCCCTCCAAAGGCATCCTACCTAAGTAGGCTCTCCATAAGGTTGCTTGGAAATTTTAAAATATCATGTAAAATGTTAAATAGTTCTTGACATAGAGTAAGCTATCAATAAATGTTAGCTCTGACTTACTGTTGGGACTGTCATTGCAATGCATACCTTCTGTGAGCAGAGCAGCCGTCATACGTGGAGAGTGAGACTTCATGCTGGTCAGTCATTTTGGGTCTTGAGCTGTAAGCTGATACCTCCTTCATAAAACCAAGAAGTATATATGTATTACTCTATGATTAAAGAAAATTGAATAGCAAATTCTTGAGCAAAAAGTTATTAAAAAAAAAAAACAAACCATTAACTATGCTAGCAGGAAAACTTGAACTTGGTTTCCCATAATTTAGCGGTGTGGCCGGCTAATGGAGTTCCGTGGAGGAACAGGAACTAGCACTGTACCCAGTTTGCGCTGCTTATGTATGTTGGTTGAATGAATAAGATGGGTTGAGACCTGAATATACACATGCCCAAATAAGCGAGGCATTTAAACGTTATTTAATGCTCAGTTAGAAGCCATTTCAGAATTTTGAACAGGGAAATGATGTAATCCATTGCTTGCTTTAGACTGGACGGAAATGTTCAAGAAGTTATATTTGAGGACTGGACTATGGTCAGTTTTTTTTTACTTTTTTGAAGCTTCTAAGAACTTAGACTCTTCCTAAAGTTTTTAGAGCATATTTTTGAAGGTGACAGTGCCTCTCTATCGGGAGGTTGAGAAGGTGGTGGGGGCAGTGAATTTGAACCTGGGAAGGACAGCATAAGTACTTTGAATGAGAGCTCCCAAAGAGTTGTCCTTCAGGAGAATCACTATTTTAGGAAATCCTTGAGTATCAAAATCATAGAACTTAGAGCTAAAGTTAACCAAGAGGCCCTCGGATGTAACCCGCTTGCAGCCTTCCGTTATACATGAGATCGAGTAGATTCCTCAGGGCCCTTCACCCAGGCCTCTTGATTTCCAGTCTGTGTTGCGCTTTCTCATATGTAATACATTTACGCTGCGGAGAAAGGGTGGAGGCGGATTCTTAGGGAGGATTGGCCAGCATAGCTTCACCTTCCTGCTCCAGCACACCCGAATGTTTTCATGTTTTCTTGCTATCTGTTCAAAACGCACCGCTTAGCTATTCATGTAGGTTCCTAAGTATAGGGATGGAAATAAACATGTTATCCCCTCAGAGGCAAATCACTAAAATATTTTGTCATTTTTTTCCCACCAGTCTTTTTTAAAAATACATACTTCTAAAATTAGAATTCTCTTGTTTTATGCCTTGTTTTTTAATATCCATTTACTTACATACTTAAACTTTATATGAGTACATCATTTAAAATGCTTATGTAGTAATATTCCATCATACTGATGTGTGTGTGTATGCATACACACACACACCAATATATTTACAATGTGTATATAATTAAATCTCTGTTGTTAGATCTCAGTTTTTCAAACAAGGTGCTGCTTTATAAATGCAAATGACATCAACAGGCTTAGGAGACTTTTAGTCATTCACACAGTAGTTTGAGTGGTTAAGATCTATGTTTTCTTTTTACCACCTGGTTGAGAGCAGCTCATTAGAGAATGGAGGTTGTGATTTGACCCCGAGTGCATCCCGGGAAGAAAGACTGGGTAGGGGCTGGTGTGGAGAGAAGCACTTCTTCATAGGCCGCTTGAGTTCCAGAAGAGGGTAGGTGCCAGGATCTGGAAGATAATATCGAATAGGAGGAATTTCAGTGTTTCCATAGGAAGGGCTCTGTTTTCTTTTTCTGGTCCACCTGACCTTTGCTCCAAGGCTTAAACCTCAAGCTCTTTTCTGAGTTTTATGGTTCTTCTATGCAGTACTTGTACAAAGTATTGGTTAAAAGGCTGGGCACGTGAGCACCACTTCAGTTATTTCCAATTTCTGACCTAATTCCTTCAAAACTTTTGAGCTTTATTTGTATGAGTTGTGGATTACCCTCCACCCAAATATTGAGTGTGTGGTGTCAGCCAAATGGAAGTGAAGGGTTAGACATTGACAGGCTTAGCGACTAATCGAATGCCGTTAGGGAAGAACAGGAAAGCATCAAACAGACGTAGGGGCTAAAAGCCTCAGAAGTGGTAAAATGAGGAGTGTTGCTGATTTGCGGAGAAACCTGGAAAATGACACCTGAAAACTCATTGCATTTCGGGAACTCAGGCTGGTGAAAGATAGGGCTAACGCAGATAAGACTGTAATTTGTAGATATTCTAAACACTCTTATCTTATCCAGTAGTTTCAGTTAGGGCTTAAAACAACGTATCTGTACTTCTAAATATCAAAATGGGTAAATTTGCATTTCACATGCTCCTCCTTTAGTTGAAAACGATTATATAGGAGAGAGGTGGTATTATAAATCAGGTTTTAGTTCTGCTGCTGATTTACTGTATGACATTGGACAAGGCATTTCACTTCTGCCTCTAATCTGTAATTAAAAGGATAATTACTGGTTTAAATAATTTTTGAAGTTCCTTCTGAACCTAGAGTCTTTATTTCTAAAACAAAAAATGACCCAAGGTAGCATTGGCTGTACTTTCTTGAATTTGAAAAAATTAAGCAAAATGCTGATCTGGTAGATTCATAGAACTTTTAAGTGTAGCTTCTTGAAGGTGTCCCTCTATCAACTAAAGAACAAATGTCTCGGTTTAATATATGACTGCATAAAAAAAAAAAAAATGCAACCACAGTAGGTGACCAAAGGGGATAAGTAACTTTCAGGAATTTTGAAAGCCCAGTAGTATTTAGTATATGCTCTCTCAGCATTAAAAAGGTCACCTTGCTAATACATGTTAATTTTGAAAGTTGGATTGACCTTTGGAATTTTAATATCAACCTTTTTTGGTGTGTTTAGAGGTTGGAGCAATCACAGAAGAAACAGAAGCCTGTGATTGGTGGAGTTTGGGTGCTGTCCTCTTTGAACTTCTCACTGGCAAGGTAAGCAGTGACCTGGACGTTTAATAAGTTTACCCAGATGCTACCTTAATTTCAAATTGAGAACATTTAGCCTTTGCCTTTAGTTTTTAGATCAGGGACTAAATAGGAAAACCTTTGATTTTTTTTTTTCTTTTTTTAAGGCAGAAAAAGGCAAGTTCATCTAGATTCCAGATGTTTTAAAAAAAAAGTATTACATTGAATAATAAAATTCTGTTTTGTCATAATGTTAGTACATAGACATATTACTAAACATTCTTTCTCTTCATTATCTGTGATTCAGTTTTAACAGTATTAAATCTGTAATGTTCATGTAAGGATGTATGAGAATTCTCTGGATGTTTTAAAAATCTTGCTGGGAAGCAGGAAGGAATTCTCATTTTAGAAAATTAATGTAGATATAAAAGGTAGCATTGCCTTTTTTCTCAATACTGTAAATTTTTCTATTCTAGCTTAAGGACAGAATTTATACTCTTTCTGATCAATAACTTTTAAGTAGGATGGTTGTGTTCATAGACTCTAATAGTATTGTGCACATTGCTTCCTGGGATGATAACAGAGGAGATGAACAGTCCTACTTTTGTAAGTAGTCATCTACCTTGAATATGTAAGCACTACTGAACTCTTAAGATTGTTGTGGATTATTACAGATCACCTACATGTACAACTAAATCATGAAGTGCTATAAATATATAAAGTGTTATTATTAACCAGTTCTAAACTTAGAAGGTTTTTAAGAACATTACAAAATTCAGAGATACCAAGTCCCTTTTTAAATTTCTGTGTGCAATATAAGGTTTTTTATTATGAGCCATTCCCTGTATAACTAAGGGGAAAGGGCCAGCAGCAGAAGCTTCTGATGTGATTTTGATGATTGCCTTCATTTCAGTTCGAACGAAGTCCTATACTCTCATGGCCCTTGGCCTAAACTGCTTAGGAGAGAGACACTGTGTTGATTACTGCACCTCCAGTTAAGATGGTTTTGAGCTTTCTGTACTTGCTGTCCATAAATCTTGTGATAGAACAGCAAATGATGTTTTTGGGATAAGAAGTGTACCTGATTGATTATTTCAGAGTCTGGTTGAGTGCCATCCGGCAGGAATAAATACTCACACTACTTTGAACATGCCAGAATGTGTCTCTGAAGAGGCTCGCTCACTCATACAACAGGTAACTTAACTGACCTACTCGCCAAGTATATCAGCCATGCAAATTAGTGGAGTCCATAGTTATAAAACCTTAAAGAAATTAGTTTGGGGCAAGAAAGATTCATTACTAATTCAGAACTGATACTGTGTATGGTTAAGCTTCTGCTGTTATTTAAGTATTAGTGGGGTCAGAGAGAGCAGTTAAAGCTTATTGGTGTGTAAGTCTTCCCGCCCCCCCAAAAATGCAGGCTAATGTTTAGTCAATTTCATATATTTGTGTAGGTGTGAGATTTAAGTATCATTTTCAGTTTGTCTGGAGCTGCTTTGTTTCTGCTTTTACATTTTGTAACCATGTATGATGGCCTTTTTTTTCCTTTTCTTTTTTTTTTTTTTTTTTGACTAGATATTTTCAATCTTTAATTCCTATTCAAAAACTTGGGAATAGGTTACTCAGGTTGCTTTGGAGAAAAGTGGTCTTAGAAAACCTTGCCTAGTTAGATTACTCCTGGCTTCATCCATCGTTGGAACTTGGGCGCTGATATATTGATGTCAGTGCATTTTCTGTGGCTTTAAGAAAGAGACTATTGCTAATTAAAGTTCAGTATCCCAGAGGTAGGCTTGGAACTCCATTGAGCTTCTTAAATAGATTCCTCACATTTAAAATGCTCCTCTAGTTTTGAATAGTGAGTTTTGGTGAGTATACTGAGGGCTATCAGCATTGCGGTATGATAGGCTCACAGCAAATCAGCAGAATTGTCAGGCCGAGGATCCTTATTATTTTATGAGAAATATAAAGGGAAGGGTTATTTGAAAAAAGATCAAGAACTGACATTTTTGTTTCAAGAAACCTGATTTATTTTTTTTAATCAGAAAAAAACAAAATAAAAAAAATAGACAAAGGGGGAGAGGAGAACATATTATTAAGAAGAGAATTACCTAGTATTCCCTTGAAGAGTGATTTGGGTTTCATTCAACAAATACATGCACGAATATGTGTAAGACGTAGTGCTGTAAGCCATGCGCGTAACTGTATAATAGATGGATTGGATCAAAGACATCAGAGGCTAAAAAACTACTCTGGCAAGTCAAGGTAAGGAGGGGTTCTAGTTGGTGCAGTGATAGTATTAGGAAAGTTTTTGTGGAGCCCTAGAATTTTGGCACGACAAGGTGGGAGGTGGGGGGAATAATGAGGCGCAAGGAACAGCTTCAGTGAGGGAAGGATCCCAAAGACTCCAATTGGGAAGTCAAGAGTTGGTTTATCTGGAGTGGAGGGATGAATATAGGAATGAGTAATAGTAGTGGCCGGGTGTGGAAAGGTAAGTTGGAGTTCTCTTACGGGGTTCTGTTATCAGTCACCAGGAAAGAGTGATCATGCTTAATTCAGTTTAAAAAAAAAAAAAAAAAAAAAAAGGTGTTTGAAGTTTTTGTGCAGAAGAATGAAAGGATTAGAGTTGTGCTTTAGGAAGATTAAATTTTCCCAGAGAATGTAGAACATAAAGAAACATAACCAGGTTGGAAATAATGAGATGGGACTACCCTTGAGCACTTCGCAAAAGGATTAAGAGGTAATGCAAAGATATAGAACGTGTTTCATTCTAAGGGGAAAGAAAGACAGCTTCTCATTTGATTTCATCTTATTTGTTGTGGCACAACAAGGTAAATTCCAAGTATTTTTTTGGTAAATAATTTGAGGAAAGCTCGCAAATGCTTTTTGTTTGTTTGTTTCCCTCCTTAAAGTCCTTATTATGTAATACTGAGAATAGAATTCCCTGCATAATTTATAAAGGACTGCTGCTCTTGTCTTTATTAGAAATCATGTATAAAGGAATCTTGGCTGAAGATATGTTAAATCCTCTGATACAGATATGTATATTATGTAGTAAATCAGCATTCTGTCATTGGCCTGCCTAAGGAAACTACCACTCATGTTGAGGAAACATCATCAGGAAAGGGAAAAGGGGTCTCTTGGCATGATTAGCAATTTGTCATTTTGACTTTCCTCTTCCACTACCTCACAGGCCATGGGGTCATGTAAAAAAAATCACAAAATGATTTATATGGAAATAATTATTCTGTTTTGGGGAGATTTCCCCCTCTTTGGTCTTTCATCTCCTTGCCTTCTTCCTAGATTTCATAATCCCTTGTACCCATGGTTCAGTCATCTCAGCCATATGTATGCTAAAGTAGACGTAGTTATATTGTAAATGCAATTCAAAGAAAGAGGCTTACATTTTACAACTCCTCAGAGCACGTATATCTGTACTTCACAGTGTACATTTAGTTAACTGTGACACAGTTGTTTTGTTAGTAGAAAAATACTATATGAGAAAAAAAACCTTTAAAACAAATTTTTGTGTCTTCATCGCTCAGCTTTATTACTTGAGTATTTTTCAGGAGAACGGAGGTTGGCAGTGACTGTTTTGGTTCTGTCACCGGCTGACACATTTGCTTAAGCCACAGAACCTTTGTGTGGTCTCTCTTGAGGCCTGGTATATTATTTAAAATGGCAGGATAAACAAGATCGTCATGGGTAAGGCAATTATACTTTTGCCTCTAGATAATATATTTACGGATTTGTAGCAAAGTCCATGAACTAATTAAGTTGATTTTAGTAAAAGTCCAAAATGGGAATCTTTATTGGAATTTCTTAATGAGGTCATGTTTTGGAAGGAATAGGGGTGGAGAAGCCAATTGTAACAAAGAAGAAAGAACTTTTCCACGTTCATTTGTTTGCTAAAATATTAAAAATATTCTATAGTTATATTTAATTTGTACCAATGTTTGATATTTTAAATTTATATTAAATTGTTTGATGCCTCCCCTATTTCAGTTGGTTAGATACGAGCTGTCAGATTTTGAAAATGGTTTTGATCCATTTGGGCTACTCTTAACAATGTTTTACAATAGCAGCTTTTCACTTAACACCTTTTAGCAATACCTAATATTAAAAATCTTTGAGCAGTTAGCTTTAGTAAACAGTAGTCATTTTGAATGCTAGATACAGTAATTTCAAGTGAGAAGATTGAGTACAGTCTTTTAAGTATGTGCTTCCCCCCTCTTGTGTATTTGGTAATATGAAAGTGAAGTAGTAGATTCTTGGCATTTGGAAAAATTACATACTCACGAAGCAGTCTAATGTTATGTTGAAGAGCATGGAGCCCTAGTGCTAAATTCACATCTTGTCTTTGCTACTTACTACTTGTATGATCTTACATAAGTTACTTTATTTCTCTGAGTCTCTGTTTTCTCGTCTAGAGAGAGAATAGAATAGTAGCTATTAGTATAAAATTGTTGTGAATTACATCAATTAAACTATGCTAAGTACTTAGAATAATGCCTGGCACACAGTGAGTATCACATAAATGTTTTATATTGTTATTGAAGGGCAGTGCTGAAGGTTCATAATATATAGTAATTTGATGAAGGATGTGTTGAATTGGGCTGCTGATGTAAGGGTGAGGCAACTGCTGATGAGAGAGGTTGAAAAGGTCTAAAAAAGTAGTGGACTGGCACATAATAGGAAGTCAATTGATATTTTTCATATAAATAATTGAATTAATTATAAATGAACAAAAAAATAGAAATAAAGGTAAAAAGAGAAGAAACAAGTTTTGGTTGAATACATAGAAACATTAATATAAAGAAATCATTTAAATATTTCAGGTTACTATAGGAATATTCTCAAATTTGAATGGCTATAGCCATATGAGGAAGTTGGCACATTCTCTCTTGAGAAAGGAAGTTATAACATTGGACAGAATTGGCGAAAACAACCATCTCAGTGCTCTGGAAATTGATCAGAGGGATACAACAACCTGAAAAGTGTTTATGCTTTAAAAACAGCCAAACCTAAGGAAAGAAGAGTTGGGACTCTGTGGCAGTATTGCCTGGACTGCTTCCATTCTCTTTTCTCCGCTTGGTCAGGTGTGAGGTTCCTTCCAGATTGAAGCAGGCCATGAGGACCAACTCTGAGGTTGCATGCCTGTGTATAGGAGCAGGGAAGGATCCCAACTGAAAGCAAGAAACCAGGGGAGATTTGTAAGTGGCCTAAAATTTTAATGTGTTCTCCTACGCATCGATAGAGGACAGAAGCTTTAGGGGCTGAGGTTTAATGTTCCCTCCTTTCAATCACAGATTGGCCACTAAGCTATGCACACACAGGGTGATCCTAGGAAGTGAAGCTCAAAAACAAAAACAAGGAAACAAGGATGAATAGAGATAGCAACAGCTGCTTGTCACAGAGATGGGAAGAGCAGATTTACAGATCTAGCTGAAATAAGTTACCAAACAACAAACGAACAACAGCAATGATAGTAGTCTTCTTGGGGAACAAAGTTGGGCTCTAGAGTTGCTAGAATATACAGCAATGACAGTAGTCTTCTTGGGGAACAAAGTTGGGCTCTAGAGTTGCTAGAATATGTCATCCATATTCAGGTGTAAACCTGGTGATTCACAGACCTGTACCCCTGGAGATAAAAATATATGTTTATAAAAAATAAAAAATTAAAAAGCTAAAAAAAAAGAATATGTCATCCAAAATGTCCCATCTTCAGCAAATATATGGTATACACAGAAACAAAAAAATGTGACTCATATGCAGGGAAAAAAAGCAGTCAGTAGAAATTGACTCTGAATGTCCCCAGGTTGAATGAAATAGACTTCAAAGTGGTTATTGTAAATACGTTGAAAGAACTAAAGGAAACCATGTTTAAAGAATTAAAGGAAAGTACAACAATGAATCAGCAAATAGAAATTTTCAATAAGGAGATACAAATTATATTTTTTAAAAAGAACCAAATAGAATTCTCAAGTTGAAAAATACAATAATAACAATAATTATTGTTTTAATAATTGAAATTCAGTAGGGGGAAGAATTCATTAGAGCATCTCAATAGCAAATTTGAGATAAATTAGGGAAGAATCAATGAACTTGAAGATAGAATGATAGAAATGATCAAATCTGAGGGGAAAAAAAGACCAGAAAAAAGAAAAGTGAACAGGGCTACAGAAACCTGTATGATAATATCAGATGTACCAGAGAGTCCCAGAAGGAAAGAAAGAGAGGAAGGGGGAGCAAAAGTATTTGAAAAAGTAATGGCTGGAAACACCCTAAATGTGATGAAAAATGTTGATAGGCATCCAAGAAGCTCAATGGACTTTAAATAGGAAAATATACCTAGTTATATTGTTGCAAGACAAAAACAAAGAGGAAAATCTTGAAAGCAGCAAAAGAAAAACCACTCACTTTATACAAGGAAACCTTAGTGTCTGACTTCTCATCAAAAATGAAGGAAGACAGTGTACACTTCCAGCTATAAAATAAGTACACCGTGGAGATTAAAAGTACTAGGTAGGGAATGTAGTCAATAATATTGTAATAACACTGTATGGTGACAAACGTGATTACACCTACTGTGGTAAGCACTGAGTGAAGTACAGATTGTTGCATCAATATGTTGTACACCTGAAACTAATATAGCATTGTATGTCAATTATATACTTTAATAATAATGATAAATGATAATAATAATACCAGTGGAAGACAGAAGACAGTGAAATGTCCTATTCAGAGAGCCAAAAGGAAGTTAATCAACTAAGAATTCTATATCCAGCAAAATCATCCTTCAAAAATGAAGATAAAGGGGCACCTGGGTGGCTCAGCGGGTTAAAGCCTGTGCCTTAGGCTCAGGTCATGATCCCAGGATCCTAGGATCGAGCCCCGTGTTGGGCTCTCTGCTCAGCAGGGAGCCTGCTTCCTCCTCTCTCTCTGTGCCTGCCTCTCTGCCTACTTGTGATCTCTGTCTGTCAAATAAATAAATAAAATCTTTAAAAAAAAAATGAAGATAAAATAAAGAAATACCTGAATAAAGACAGAATTCTTTGCTAGACTTGCCTTGCAAGAAACAATGCAGGAAGTCCTTCAGGCTGAAAGGAAGTAATGACACCACATAGTAAATTGAATCTGTAGGAGGAAGTGAAGAAGACTGGAATGGTAAAATAGGAGTCGGTGAGAAAGACAATGAAAAAGACTATTTTTTTTCCTCATTTTTCTTCTCAACTTCTTCTAAAAGACCTAAGATTATATGAAACTAATTATAACATGCTGTTGAGTTTATAATATACAAATGTAATATCTTACATATATGACAATAATAGACAAAAGTAGAAGGAATGGAACTATAGTAGAGCAGAATTTCTGCATTTCCCTGGAATTAACTTAGTCTTAATCTGAAGTAGATTGTGATAAATTTTAATTTTTTTTTAGAGAAAGGGGGGAGGGGCAAAAGAAGAGTGGGAGAGAAAGAATCCCAAATAGGCTTCATGCCCAGTGCAGAGCCCAGCGTGGGGCTTGATCCTATAACCCCGAGATCATGACCTGAGTCGAAATCAAGAGTCAGATGCTCAACTGACTGAGCTACCCAGGTGCCCCATAGATTATGATAAAGTAAGATGCATATTGTAATCCTTACAGCAACCACTTAAAAAAAAATAGTAAAAGAAAATTAATAGAGGAACTGAAATAGTATAGTAAAAAGTATTGATACAAAAGAAAGCCATAAAAGAGGAACAAAAAAGATAGTAGATGTAGAAAACAAATAGCAAAATGGCAAATTTAAACCCACCACATCAATAATTAAAATTCAATATGGATGTCTAAATATGCAAAAACAAAAGGAATTTTGTTAAATATTATTATTAAACTGGATAAAAAGTAAGGTTCAGTTATCTTGTATATAAGAGATACACCTGCAATTCAAAGACACAAATAGGTTGAAAGGAAAAAATGGGAAAAGGTAAATCATGCAGACAGTAACCCTAAGAGAGCTGAAGTGGCTGCATTAAATTCCTGACAAAACAGATGTGAAGACAAAAGACTTACTAGAAACTAAGATACTTCATTGTGACAAATGATCAGTACATAGAAAGATAGAACAATGAATGTATATGCTCTAATAACAGCCTCTATACATATGAAGCAAAATATGACTGAATTGAAGGGAAAATAGGCAATCCAATAATAATAAATGGAAGCTTCAATACCCTGTTCCCGATAAATGATAGAAAATCAGCAAGGATACTGAGAAGACTTCAACATTATCTAACATCTATGACATATATGGAACAATGATGGCAGAATACATTCTCATCACATGTATGTAGAACATTCTCCAAGATAGAACACCACACAAGCTTCAGTATTAAAGGTGGATTAAGATCATACAACATACTCTTATCATAACAGTTTAATTAGAAATCAGAAAGAGATCTGGTGAGTCCACAAATATTTGGAAATTAAACAACACATTTCTACATAACCTATGAGTCAAAGAAGAAGTATCAGGAGAAGCTAGAAAGTATTTTTAGTGGAATGAAAACACAGAATATATAAAAATTTTTCAGATGCAGCTGTCAGTTATTGAGGAAAATTTATGGCTTATAAACACCTATACCATATCAGAAAAGAAGGAAGGTCTCAAATGAAAGTCTCACCAGCACCTTAGGAAACTAGAAAATTCTTGTGTTATTAGAGCAAAGATAGGCATATAGATCTTTGGGACAGAATTGAGTATCCAGAAATAAACCCTTATATTTATGGTCAGTTGATTTTCAGTAAAGGTGCTGGGAGAATTTGATGGTGAAAAAATAGTCTTTTCAACAAATGGTGCTGGGAAAATCAAATAAGTGCTGAAACCAAAATGAACTAAGACCCTTACCTTCGTACCATATCCAAAAATTAACTCAAAATAGCTCTTAGGCTTGTTTAGCTGGGAGCTAAAACTAAAAATTGTAGAAGAAACCATAGGAGAAAATCTTCTTGAGGGGTTAGGCAAAGAGTTATTAGATATGACACCAAAAATATCTATAAAAGAAAACAATTGATAATGTGGCCTTCATTAAAATTAAAAACTTTTATACTTCAAAAGATATCAGGAAATGAAAAGACAAGCCACAGAGTGGGAGAAAATATTTCAAATCATGTAACTAATAGGGACTTGATTTCGGAATGTGTAGAGAACTATTACAGGGCTAAGTTGGTAGAGCGTACAATTGTTGATCTTGGGGTTGTAATTTTGAGCCCCACATTGGGTGTAAGGATTACCTAAAATCAAGACTTTACCAAAAAAAAAAAAAAGGAATTGTATAACTCAATAAGAAGACAATTCAGTATAAAATGGGCAAAGAGGGTGCCTGGGTGGCTCGGTGGGTTAAGCTTCTGCCTTCGGCTCAGGTCATGATCTCAGGGTCCTGGTATAGAGTCCTGCATGGGGCTCTCTGCTCATCAGGGAGCCTCTCCCTCTGTGCCTACTTGTGATCTCTCTCTCTGTCAAATAAATAAATAAAATATTAAAAAAGAGGGAGCCAAGATCCACCAAGGAAGCCCTATGAATGGCTTGGCCATGGAAGGATGCTCACCATCATTACTCCCTAGGGAATACAGATTCAAATCATAATAAGATGCCAGTAATACCCACCAAAAGGGCTTTCATCAAGATAGACAGTATCAGGTATTTGTAAGTTTTTCTAAACTGGAACTCGCATACATTGCTGGTGGGAATGTATAATGGTGCAGCTGCTTTAGAAAGGTTTGGCAGTTTATTAAAAAGCTAAACATAGGGCGCCTGGGTGGCTCAGTGGGTTAAGCCGCTGCCTTCGGCTCAGGTCATGATCTCGGGGTCCTGGGATCGAGTCCCGCGTCGGGCTCTCTGCTCAGCAGGGAGCCTGCTTCCTTCTCTCTGCCTGCCTCTCTGCCTACTTGTGTTCTGTCAAATAAATAAAAATAAAAAAAATCTTTAAAAAAAAAAAAAAAAAAAAAAAAGCTAAACATAAATTTGCCACATGACCCAGCAGTTTGCTCTTAGGAATATCCTTGAGAGAAATGAAGACATATGTTTACACAAAGACATATATGTGAATGTTAATAGTATTCTCATTATGGCCTCAGTCTGGAAAGACTACATTCCTATTGACTGGTGCAGATTAACAAATATGTTCTCTCCGAAAAATGGAATACTATTTATTCAGAAGTAAAAGGTAACAAGCTGTTGGTACCTGCTACAACATGGGTGAATCTGAAGAACATTATGCTAAGCGAAAGAAGGCAGCTACAAAAGGCAAACATCTTTTATGAGTCCATTTACATGAAATACCCAGGAAGGTCACATTTATAGAGACTAAAAGCAGATCAGTGTTTGCCTAGGGCTGGCGATGGAAGTCAGAATTAACGCAGACAGCATGAGGAGACTTTTTAGGGTGATTAAAGTATTCTGAAACTGGATTATGTGATGGTTCCACAACTTTTTACACTTACTGAGAATCACTGAATCATGTATTTACAGCAGATGAATTTTATGCTGTAGAAATCATCCCTCAGTAAAGCTGTTAAAACAAAATTTGAGGGTGCACGAACATCTCAAGACACATTATTTCAGCATGCCCATGAAAGGAGTAACTGGACGTCCCAGATTTGGGCGCAATATCTAATTAATGTCATGATGTGCTTTGGAATAGGACTCTGATAGGTGTAACTGTCCTGTTATACTATGAGTTGGAGAGAACCGAAGTGAGTTACTCGAGGTTGTGTTTCAAATCAGTTGAAAAGCCATCTCAGATATCCCCCACCATCCCACAGCTACAGTGGTGTTAGCCATAGCTCCTTTCCTGGGCAGTCTCATGAGTTGGCAGTTTATCAAGTCCATTGTCAACTGGGGTTGAATCGAGCAGTTCTTTCCTTTCATCTATTTTTGTTTTCCTTTGATTCACCTTTGATTCCGATCACTCACTACATCCTTCCTTCGCAGCTCTTGCAGTTCAACCCTATGGAGCGTCTTGGTGCTGGTGTTGCTGGTGTTGAAGATATCAAATCTCATCCATTTTTTACCCCTGTGGATTGGGCAGAACTGATGAGATGAGCATAAGACAGGGTTCTCGGCGCACATTCCGACCTTGTCTGTGACAGGCGTCCCCATCACAGAGGCAGCCCTGCCTCGCACTCGCCGAGGGAGCACCGAGACCTTGGGATAAAGACCTTTAGAGGAAATGGAAGAAAAAAGGCTGAACGAGAACACTTTCTTTACTGTTATTTTCAGGACAGGATATTGGCTACATTTGCAAGGGGGAATTGATATACAAGCCTTTAAACAAGGTGTGATCTTTATTTTATCTGCATTTAGTGTTGCAGATGAGTTGTAAACCCAACGGAAGAAGGAATGCCCTTCAAGAACTTCCTCTGAAAGCTCCAAGTGTACATGTAGGTGTTACTTGAAAGGAGGACCTTTCCATGGCAGCTAATAGTAGCTTTCTGCTAAGCAAGATTGGCTTATACGATCATAATTAATATTTGCTGAATAATACACTAAAAGTGCTTCATGAATAGTGTCATCTGTGGAGCTTAAAAAGTGAGAAAAAAAGAATATATACATCATGCCTGATAGAAAACATGTACCATGATACTTTATAATTAGGGTATGCTGAATGTGGTTCCATATTGTTTCATACTTCAGAAGCCCACCGAGAAGAAAACACTCCCATTGCCAACTTCATATGCTTTGTTGGTTGATACTATGGAAGGGTTCATATACAACACTCACCGTCTCTCTTCAACTTCATCTTTCTGCTCCGTACACCTGTTGCCTTTTCTCTCATATCTGTTGCCCCTTCCTCTACTAGTACATTTGCAACAAAAAGGGAAGGGAGTATTTATTTCCCCAAATTGTATCAACTTAATAAGAACTAAGAAATCATGATTATAAAATAAACGTGATAAAAATTGAAATCTCTCCTTCATTTAATGGCTTAAGTTTTTTGTTTTGCTTTGTTTTAGAAAGGCCTCTCCTTCTTTCCTCTTGGAATTTTAGCAATTTCTGCTGCTTCTTATGCTTACCTTCATTTTAGGTTTTTGGTTTGGTATAGTAAGAACCAAAGGATCTCATCTAAATAGAAGTGAATGGCAATCCTATTTTATTACTTAGTGATGGGATTTCCAGATCTGACCTCCTAACCTACGTGACATGATGTAGAAAGAATACGAGTACTTACAACTCTCCAAACATTTGTATTTGTTATTTCTGTATGTTGCTACGATAGCTCCTGCCTTTGTGCCTTGTTTATAACAACTTAAAAATGTTTTTGAAGCATTACTGTCTTTTTAAAACCTTATCCAAAGAAGAAAGAATAAGTCAGTTTTTCGGAGTTAGGAGCCATCAGAAATAATGAAGGTCTTCCATATATCTCAATCCTTTGGGCTTTTGAGTTCTGTGTGGGATCCCATTTCTTCTCCAAGAGCATCTCTCCAGCTTCCATCTGCCGTCAGCCGGGTCCTCCCACCAAAGTAAATGGAAGCAGAAAATGCTTTAGTGAAACAAAGGAAATGTGCAAGCATTTTTTTCTTTTTCTGTTTTCCTACCTCCCCCTTTTCCTTCTGGTTCCCTTATAACCTGAACGTCAGATGAAGGACTGCAACAACACCAGGATGGCGAGCAGGTCACCGGGATCAAAGCGTGATCACGATGACATCACTGCCTGGAACTGGGTTTCAGCTCACCAGCCCCCCTGGCCTCATAACAGGAACTTGTGCAGGTGAGACCAAAGAATGACTTCCTGTGTGGGACCAGTAGGAAATCTGCAAGTACTTAGAGCTAGCCATGGCAGAGCTTCCTTCCAGAAGTGCCCTCTGACATGAAAGCAGGACTTCCCAGCTAAGGTGAAGCTCCCAGCCCCGCCACATGATTTTGGTTCCTTGGATTCAGGACAGTAATGTCGACAGATGGCTGCTGTGACTATGTGATGACAGTTCCATTGCTTCAGCTCCCTCTCTCTCTCTCTCTCTTTGGTTGGAACTTAATGTAAATACATCATCCATAATCATGATGGACACGAATTATTATCGTAAGAAACACATAAGTTATGGCTTTGGGGGTGGTGAACCCAAGTCTGTTTTTATTTGATGATGTATATTAAAATATTAGTATTTCTAATGCTTTGGGTGATCCTGCTTTTTTGTTGTTGTTTTTAATTTTTATTTTTTTGAGCATATGGCCTGTGGGCCCAAACATAACTTGCCACTTTGTATTTTTCATTTGATTTTTTTAGTGAAATAAAACACACGTAACATAAAACTGACCCTTTTAACCACTTTTAAGTTTACAGTTTAGTGGAATTAAGTACATTCCCATTTTGATCCAGCTATCACCTTTTCGTTATCCCAAACAGATCTGCACCTATTCAACAGTAACTTCCATTCCTCTTCCTCCCAGCCCCTTGTAACTACTCTTCTACTTTCTGTCTCTCTGAATTTCACTCTTCTAGGTCTCTCATGTAAGTGGAACCCTGTAATGTTTGTCTTTTTGTATCTGGCTTGTTTCACTTGGCATAATGTTTTCAAGGTTCATCCATATTAGAGCATATATCAGAATTTCATTCATTTTTAAAAGCTGAATAATATTGCCCTGTATGTAGAGACCACATTTTGTTTAGCCATTCATCTGTCATAGGACATTTGAGTGTTTCCTACCTTTTGGCGGTTATGAACATGGATATATAAACATCTGTTCAAGTCCCTACTCTCATTTGATTTTTATATTTTTATATGAAATCGCCAATGTCATTGACTGTTATTTTACGGTGTTCTTTGTAAGACAGCTTTTCCACCAGGTGGTCAGTAACATGGTATAATGTCACCTATCGTAAGAAAGGATATGAAAGTCAGTCATTTCTGTTTCATAGAAACAGACTTAAGCTCCCTAAGAGTAAAAAAAAAAAAAAAAAGTCATTTTATTTTAATTTTTTTTATTTTAAAGATTTTATTTACTTACCTGACAGAGAGAGCACAAGCAGGGGGAGTGGCAAGCAGAGGGAGAGGGAGAAGCAGGCTCCCCAAAGAGCAGGTGGAGCCCAATGTGGGACTTGATCGTGACCGGAGCTGAAGGCAGTCTCTTAACCAAATAAGTCCCCCCCCCCCCCAGGCACCGAAGGATGCCATTATTTTAACAATTTAACTATTAGGTGAGTTAAGACTTTCTGAGACATAGAACTTTTCAACTTACTTGTTACAATAACTGAACTCTTGATAACATAAACTTGCCTTTTAAACATTTTAGAACAGCTACAAATTCTGCTGTATTTTGACCCTCAAGTTTTTTCTATCCTGTCTTATTTCAGTCATTGTGAACCATGATCGGGTTTTGCTTTCCTATGATGCATATATTGAAGAGCATAAAATTTATAAACAATACTTATGCTATAAACAATACTTATACTTATGCTATAAACAACACTTATGTGACCATCTACATGATTTTTGTTTAATTCGGTTGCCCATATTTATGAGTCCAAGCAGAGAGAAATCTGACTGTACTGGCTCTTGGCTTGTGCAAGGGACTCCTTACAGCATCTTCTTTGGACTCACTTAGGGAATGCTCTGTTGCAAAGGCCAAGGCATAAGCTGGATCATTCTTCTTCTGGAGAGTAGTTGGTTTAACCTCTGGTATAACTAAATAAACTATAATACCTCTGGTATTCTGCATGGTGAAGCGGGTATTTCAAGCTCTTTTTCTGAGGATGGTGGAAAATGAAAGCTGTAGAGTGGTGTCCTGGTCCTGGCTCTGTTAGTAACCAGCACTTTACCTTAATCAAATAACAATATTCTAGACTCACTCCCTCCCCTACAGAATGAAGTAGTGGGTTAGTTCTAAGCTCCACAGCATATGATGGACTTTCTGTTTTTCAGAGTGAACTGAAATGTGATAAACTAGCATCGTAGGAAGCCAAGGTTAGTGAAAATCTTAAATTGGTACTTAACTGTTTTCTTAAAATTTGTTTTCTAGTAATACCAGATACTTGGGTTGCTACCATGTACCCGTTCAGCAGCATAGCCCTTAGTGGTTTTGTGGCTATAAAAATTATAAATAGAACGAAATATCAAAAGGTTATTTCTCAGGCAGCTCTACACTGGAAGAGGAGAGTTGAAGGTCCAGAGAGAAGCACAGAGAGGTAAAAGGAGGTCAGGACACACCTGCATTTGCTCACTTCTAGACCTTTCTCACAACTGTGCTGGTGTTTCTACCCTCTTGCCCTCATCTCTCATATGTTATGTGGGGTTTGTGTTTTTTGTTTGTTTTTTTGTTTTTTGTTTTTTGTTTTTTTTTTTTTTGGACTCAGTTCTTTGGCAGGCATAATCAGAGTACAAAATTGATACTTTCTGTTCCTATTTAATGCAGAACATTAACCTCTGCCAGTCTAGGTAATTTGGACTTTGGAGTATTTGATGTCTCCTCCCTTCAGTTTAAGGATTTCATATTAAGGCCTTACGCTGAAGTGTTCCTAAATGGCAAAAGCTGTGAAGTCTGTTCTTTCTAAATAAAGTTGTAAACATAATAGCGGCGGGGGAATGGAAATCAGAGTACTCTAGGTTTGGGGGACTCGCCATCATTCACTTTCTCAAGGACAGTACATAGGAAGCTGGAGAATAAGCTTCCTCTGTGGGAAAAGTTACAATAGTGGTGGCAGAGAGTCAGATGGTATGGCTTGGTATTTTTTTGGTCCCAATCACATGACTTCTTCCCTGGATCCAGATAGCTCACCTCAAGGAGAAAGAGAGGCAGAGAACATTTGTGGAGGTGTAAGAGAGAGAGTAACTTGAAGGAGGTGGTCTACGGAAATGGAACAGGCACTCGTCAGGCATGCTGACGAATTGTCTGGAGGAATACAGAGCCGGCTTTGTTGAGCTAGGCTTAAAGGGCAGTTCTTTGTTCTGCTTCCAGGAAGAGGTAGGCCCATACTGAAGCAACTCCTACTCATCCAGGAAGAGAGATCCCCAACTGCCTTTTTGGAAAAGGATTAAATGACAGGCTTATCAGAGTCTGTTCTATCTCTTTCTCCTTGCTGAAGACAGCTGGTATGGCTGATGGTAGAGGAAGAGGCAGGCCCTCAGTGTCTGCAAAGAGCGACTGTGATTTCTTTGGGGCAGAAGTACCTCCCACTGAATGTTGTGAGCAGGAGTGACAAACGAACCAGCTTTCGGTCACACGGAAGAGTTGCTGCTATCCTGTTTTGGTGAACCCCAAAGAAATTTCATATCAGAAAGGTAACCCTTCTGGTCATGTTGATCAGATTCCTCCTAAAGTGAATTCACAAGGCAGGAGTTTGACCGAGCCACCAGGAAAGGCAGATGTCAAAGGGGATTCAAGCCTGTTTCAGCGGTAGTGATGGCAGGATGCTGCTGTCCCTTTCACGTGGGAGGGATACATGCAGCTGAGTCAAGAGTGACAGAAAACAAGAAGAAAAGGGGGTGTAGGGTTGGCAAAACAAACGAAAACTCATAATTACTCAGTCTCTTGGGATTGTCCTGGAGAGAAAATGTGTTAAATATTTGAAGAATCTGTCTTCAGCAAAAAGATCTGAATGACTAAGAAAACTTTTAGAACTGAGTTTCCCCCTCACCATGCCCTCCTACTGTTTGCTCATTTCTTCCTTTTTCTCTCTTCATCTACCGTTCTTCCCTGTTCTGGACTTCTCTGGTCACTGAACAAAAGACATGGTGCCCGTCTTCAAGGACCTTGTAAAACCCAGGGGAAAGAAAGCATAAATAACAAGTAGGGCAGGTTGTTGTGAGCGTTCTAGGGAACAAATAAGACTATGGTGAGTGCACAGAGGAGAGATCTGAGGAACTGCGGGGAAGCTTCTTGTATTGGAACAGTCGCCTGAAGTTTGAATAGTATTTTTAAACATGAAGATTTAAAAAAAAAAGATTTTGTTTGAGGAGAAGGAAGAAGAATTCCAGGGAAGCCAAAAACAAAACAGCAAAAACCACACATACAGTTGTGCACAAAGAACATGGAGATAGGGAAGTGTAAAGCCGTGTATGTTGTTTGGGGTTTGTGGGTACATGAATCTGAACAGGAGGTTGGGGCCAGATAAATGCCATGCTGAGACATTTGGGTTTTGTTCTCTGTGTTGTAGGGAACTAGTGAAGGTTCGTAGCCGACCCTCTTGCAGGCTGCCGTTGAAAAGGTGACTTTAGGGTCCAAATGGAGAATAAATTGGGGAATGGTTAGAGGCAGAGAGCTCAGTTAGGAGTCGTTGCAGAAATTCAGGCCAGAGCTGAAGTCCTGAATTAAGGTGGCAGGAAACAAAGGGGATACATAATCGTCGTCTTGTCCATGTCTCTTGTGTATAGAGTAGAGTTTCCCTATCAAATAATTGCTTTCCTTTTTTCTTGAAGCCGGTTTATACAGGGAGATTATGGATTTGTTGTTTTTAAAAATCACCCCCAAGGAATCTCCAGAGAGACAAACCAGGGGAGCTTACACATTCTCCCCATTGGTTGATAATGGTATTTACTATGCAGAGCTTAAAACTCCCCAGATCCCAACTCACTTTCTGTTATCATTCTGTGGCGCTCCTTCCCACCCTTGGCCTTTAAATGATTGGTTTGCTTCCTACTTGAATCGTGTTCCACTCTTGCTCTCTGCCAGGTACTTGCTCTCTGTCCCAGACCTCGGACACATCTTTAGCTTAGCCCAGGGGTTCTCAAAAAAACTGGTCCCAGCCTGGGTCAGGGGAATAGGGTGATTTTTACACTTCTTGCAACTTCTAAATTTGAAATTATTTCCAAGTGAAAAAGTTTCAGCAAAATGAAAGAGAAAGTGATCCCCAGACCATGAACGTGAGCATCACCTGGGAACATGCTAGAAATGCCAATTCTCAGGGCCTTTCCCAAATCTACGGAGTCAGAACTCTGGGCCCCCCACCCCACCCCCTGCACAGCAATCTGTTTTATTAACAAGCTCTTCCAGGTGATTCTGATGCATGAGATTAAATTTGAGAACCACTGGCTTAGTTTAACAGAAGCTTGTTGTCTCCGCCTTATGTGATCATATGCAGCCCTCCTTACGATAATGTGTTTTGAGTTTGAAGACACTTCCCAACACTTAGAATATTTCCCAGGTGGCTGAGCCAGGGAGGCCTTGCATCAGTGGGAATCACCAGAAGTGAGGACATGGAGGAAGGGAAATGCTTGCAAGGGGAATGGCCGGTTGCATAAGGAAAAAGGGGGTAAGAGGAAAAGCACATGGGGAGGGACTCGAAATCGGCAAAGAGACTCACCAATTCTGTCTTGGTTCTCTAGATGCAAATAACCTACCCCTTACAGAGAGAGCTCTGTTATCTCAAATTCCTTTGTGACATAAACACCAAACTATAATTACAGTTCTTTTCATTATTTGTTATATACCGTTGGTTTATTTGTTCTTTCATAAAACAGCCACGGTGAAAATTTAGCATTTAGTCCCTTCATTGTCCCAAACCGGAATGTAAAAATGCTCGATCGAGTCTGGGAAAGACACCGGAATGTTTCCAGCGGATTGAGAAGTGCAGCAGAACATTATCAGTAAAGAGAATAACGGGTGTTCTCTTTAGAACTGAGGGACGCAGCTGGGGTGCCTCCTCGGTGGACTCCGTTTTGCCTTTTGAAAGTGGGCATCAGGCTTCACAGGGGTGAAGTGAAAGGGCCTAGATGTTCCCTGAAGGTTAAGTTCGTGCACGTGTGGAGAAGAGGGGGATGTGGGTGATTCACTGTCTTCCTACTCTTCACTTTAAGGCTCTCAGGGACAAGATTGTTCCTTGAGATCATTCCTAAAGTTTCTTTTCAGAAAAGAGATGCTTGGCCTCCCCCGAGCATCTGCAGATTGTTTAGAAAACTGCATTTTCAGTAGGTGGAACCTCCCTGCCAGCAGTTGCTGCCTGCCTCTTGCTGTGCCCCTGCTCAGCCTCGGGGGGCTTCAGGACCATCCAGTGGTAGGCAGAGGGTCCGACTATCGCCCACCCCTGCCCATATACTTCCACTCATGACTCCCGGTGTTTCTGGTTGGGAGGTGGTATCTGGTGAACAGAGAGGCCACCCCGCCCCGGAGAGAATCAGCTCTCCTGTAGGTAAATGACCTTTGGGGCTCTTTCTCCAAATCTTCTGACTGCAGGGGCCGGGACGCTTTCCACCTTATTGTCTGTCTCTCATTCTCTCGCTGCTAAAACCGAAGTCAGGCCCCAGGCAACTCTTGGCAAACACGATGTGGGTTGAGGCGATGCTGCACACAACTTGGTATTTTGAGAAAGACGAACGGCCGCCCGCTTCTCTCGCCTCTTACCTCAAACCCTAAACTTAACTCAGTTCAACCCACCCCTCCTGGGCCGTACCTCTGTCTCATAGGATGCCAGCAGGACCTAAAGCCTCGCTCAGGCTGGTCTCACCTCAGCATCGAAAGCCACGGTGGGGCCTGTCCCCTGCTCCTGCAATCAAAACACGCCAACCATCCTCTCTGGATGGGCAAGATCTCCTCCAGACTGCCGGTCTGGACCTTGCCCTCACCATTTAGCTGGCCTTCCTGGCGCTGGTAAATCTTGGCACCCAGAAAGCTGAAAGCGACAGCCATCCTGATGTTGCCACTCGCCGTCCCTGGGCTGCAGATTGAAGCCCTATCCAGCAGCTTATCTCCACTGTGGGCTATCATGGTGTGTGGCAGAGGAGGGGCGAGCGTCGCTGCCTGCTGCAGCTGTCTCCTTTTGAATCAGCTACCCCCACTCCCCAGGTGCCAGAACAGCTCGCTGGGTTTCGAACGCTCCCCATCTCTACCTCTCCCGCCCATTGCGGCATCGGTAGCAGCTTTCCAACGAGCCTTTTGTTGCGGAAGCTCTAAATCCATGGTCGGGAAATTACCAAGAGACCCTTCCACTGGCTGTCCTGCCTCCCCTTGCTCCGTCTCTTTCTTCCCTCCCTTTGTCTCCTTCCGTAGCTAGGGTCAGCATCCCTCGCCAGACTGAGAACATGGTTGCTATTCCAGGACCCAGATGCCAATATGTGGCAGCATCTGGCTTGTTGGCAAGCGTCGCCGGCAGTTGTGCTGGCTGCGTCTCGGCCTGTCGTGCGGCGGGGCCTGCTCACGGGGGCCCTGTCACAAAATGGAGTTTCTTTGAGAATATGGTTTCACCCAAGGAGCCCACCAGAGAACAGTGAGCCGCGCGGGGAGGCCGAGAATCACCGGACAGGGTGACCGCCTCCTGCAGCGTCCACGCTGATCCCAGCCCTGTTCGCAGAAATCCCTGCTTCATGTCGCTGGAGCCTGCTCCTCGTGTCACCTTACCGTCTTCCTGTTAGTGTTTCAGGTGCCTTAAGGCATGGAGCTCCTTGAAAGAGAAACACAAATCACTGAAAATGTTGAGATAAAATCCTGCTCCTCAGAGGCGCCCGTTTGGCACGGGGAGCGCGTGATAACAGCTTGCTCTAGAAAGGTGACATTTCTGCGGAAGGCTGAATCATAAAAAATGCATTTTAAAAACTCAGCTCTTCCGAGTCTTCTGATGGTTGACTTGTGAAGTGAAGGCCAGTTCTCCGAGGGGAAGGGTCATTTTTGAGGCCGGCCTCTCCATCCCCCAAGCAAGGGCCTATTGACTCTGTCACCACTCAGGAGACTGAGGAACTTTTAAAGATAACTATCCCATAATGGGACTGGTAGCACTTTGTTCAAGGTGCAAACAGTGAGTGCTCAGAATGTGTCTAGCACTGTCAGAGGCCCAGATGGGGCAGAAACAGAAGAGGAACGCCTGTCCGGCCCCCAGGATGTGGGTCCTTGGTGACCAGGTTGCATGTCCTTTCATTATTTCCTTTCTTCCCTACAACCTATACAGTTGGACAGGGAAGCGATATGCTGTGTGTTTTACAAATAGGGAAACTAAAATCCCAAGAAGTGGATTTACCCCAGTTGGCATGGGAAGCTAGTAAGAGCTGTGATCAGAAACGAAGTAGCTGTATTTCGGCTTCACTGAGTGGGTGTGTGTTGGATTCTTCTGTTACAAACTCCTAAGGGCAGGAACTGTGTCTTTCACTTTATGCAACGTGCCCCCATTTAGCAGCTTCCTCTCACTCATGACCCCCTTTCTACACATCTTTCCCAGACACACACACACACACACACACACACACACACCCCATACAAATATATCCATATAAAAGTACAGGGTCTTTTTACAAACTGAGGCCAAGATTTTCCTGTGGCAGGCTGAAAGAAGGAACCAAGAGGAGGAACACAGCGAGAATGAGCTTGAATTAAAAGATGGTAGTGAACCTGGGAAGATGGTGGTTAGTGGCAGTAGCGTACTGCCTACATAATCCACATGAAAGCCTACAGAGATACATAGCAAAATCAAAATTCATAGACAACATTTACAACAAAACTAGGTGACAAGATACCAGAATTCTCAAAATGCAAGCCTTTCGGGACAAAATAGCAATAACCATAAGACTTGCGTGAGATGGGCATCCATGTGGGAGACAAAAAGAAGCCACGGTACAGCTCTTGCCTGAGTCTAAGAACAGGAGAACCCCAAGTAGCCAACTGGTGTTCTCTAGAAAACTCAGAGGACCAATTTGAGAACAGCAGCTGAAGGGGAAGGCATTTTGCCTGCTCTAACACCAAGTAAGTGCAGAGCTCGTAATAAGAGGGATTAAAGGCACTGGCCCTTTGAACTCTCAAAATTGACCCACCAGAACTGCCTTCTAGTACAGGGCCCTACTCTGAGGAGAAATTGCTGGGAATGGAATAAAAATTGAACAGGGTAGGGACAAGAGAAAGGTCCAGTTCAAAGAAAGGGAAGAGCAGCTAGGAAATTTCAAAGCAGCTTGTCCATTTTTTTTTTTAAACACTTCACAAAAACAACAGAAGAGGGAGCTCTGTGAAGTTAGAGTCTTTTTACAAGTTTAACTTGTTTCATTCTCATAGTTTTGGAAAACTAATTTCACATTAAAAATGCACAACAGAAAAGAGTCAACATCAAGTCCCTCGTAAAGTTAGTATAAGGAAAAAAGAGAATTAGGAATAGAATAAAATCCTTACAATGAAAATACTCAGAAAGACGTGCCCACAAAAATAGATCCAAATTAATTTGCTATTTCAAAATGAATTGAAGGATACTAAGAAAATTATAGGAGACATGAAAGACCAATATAAATCATAATTAGAAAACTCAGAAATGCGGTGATAACTTGGGAGGAAATTAGAAATAAAAGAAAACATTTAAAACCATTCCTTAGTAAGGAATTAGAAATACTAAATTCTATTTGAGAAATGAAAACTAAGCTAGAAGGACCACAAGAGTGAATAAACACAACAGATAATGCTTTAAGATAAATGTAACGTGAAGAGAAAAAAAAATTTTAAGACTTTTAAGACAGTTTGAGTTTCACAGAAGAATTGAAGGGAAGATTACGGAGCTTGCTTATATGCCCTTTGCTTCACATATGCACAGCCTTCTCCCTTACCAACATAGCCCACCAGCATGGTGTCCTTTTACAATTGGTGAATCTACTTTGATACATCGTCATAATCACTGGAAGTCTATAGTTTGCATTATGATTCACTCTTAGTGTTGTACGTTCTACTGGTTTGGACAATTGTGTAATGACTTGCTTCCATCATTATGATATAAAGAGTATATTCTTCGTTCCTCAAAAAATGCTCTGTGCTCAGCTCGTTCATTCCTCCCTACCCATTCCTCGCCTCTCCCCACCACCAACTCAACACCTGGAAACCACTGACTTTTATGGCCTTCATAGTTTTGCTTTTTCCAGAATTTCATGTACTTGGAATTATATATTGTGTCGCTTTTTCAGACTGGCACCTTTCGCTTAGTAATATGCATTTAAACTTCCTGCACGTCTTAAGGGCCTGGTTGCTCCTTTCTTTTTAGCATTGAATAATAGTCCATTGTCTAGATGTGCCACAGTTTTATCTATTCACCTACTGAAGGTCATACTGGTTGCTTCCAAGGTTTGGCTACTATGAGTAAAGTTATAAACCTCTGTGTATAGGTTTTTGCGTGGACATAAGTTTTCAACTCATTTGGGTAAATGCCAGGGAATACTATTGCTGGATTGTATGGTATGAGTATGTTTAGCTTGGTAAGAAGCTGTCAAACTGTCTTCCCCAGGGTCTATACCATTCAGCATTCCCACCATCAACAGACATGAGTTACTCTTGCTCCACATTCTCTCCAGGATTTGGTGTCATTAGTGTTCTAGACTTTGGCTATTCTAATAGGTGTATAGTGATACGTCATTGCTTTAATTTGCACTTTCCTGATGACATGTGATGCTGAGTATCTTTCAGGTGATTATTTGCCATCCATGTATCTTCTTCTTGAGACACTTGTTAAGGTCTTTGGTCTGTTTTAACAATTTTTAATTGTTCAGTTTCAACAGTTCTTTGTGGATTTTGGTGAACAGTCCTCTATCAGATGTGTCTTTTGCAAATAATTTTTTCCAGTCTGTGACTTGTCTTCTTATTCTCCTGCCATTGTCTTTTGCAGAGCAGAAGTTTTAAATTTTAATGACGTCTAGCTTATCAGTGACTTCTTTCATGGATTGTGCTTTTGGTGTCGTACATAATAGTCATTGCCAAGGTCATCTAGGGTATTTTTCCTCCATGTTGTAGTCTCAGAATTTTATAGTTTGTATTCTACATTTAGGTCTGTGATCCAGTTTTAGTTAATTTTTGTAAAGAATGTAAACTCTATGTCTAGATTTCTTTTCCTCCTTTCTTTCTCCTTCTTCCCCTTCTCTGTCCTTTCCTCCCTCTCCTCCATCCTTCCTTCCTTCCTTCTTTCCTTCCTTCCTCTTTTCTTCCTCTCTCTCTTTCTCTCTTTCTTTATTTCATGTGGTTGTCTAGTTGTTCCGGCAGTATTTGTTGAAGAGACTATCTTTTTTCTATTGTATTCCTCTGGCTCTTTTGTCAAAGATCAGTTGACTGTATTTCTGTGGTTCTCTTTCTGGGCCACTTGTTCTGTTCTCATTCATCTATTTCTCTATTCTTTTGCTACTACCACACTGTCTTGGTTACTTTTACCACTACTATACTGTCTTGGTGACTTTATACTTAATCTTTAAGTTGGGTGGTGTTGGTGGTCTAACTTTGTTCCTCTTCAAAATTGTGTTGGCTATCCTGGGTATTTTGCCTATTCCTATAAACTTTAGAATCAATTTGTTGATATCCACAAATAAATGCTGAGATTTTTATTCGGATTTCACTGAATCTATAGATCAAAGTAGGGAGAATGGACATCTTGGCAATATTGAGCCTTCCTATCCATGAATATGGACTATCCATTTATTCGTAGCTCTCCTTATATAGATCTTGTCTTTTTTTGTTGTTCAATTTATACTTAAGTATTTCATTTTGGTGGGGTGCTGATAGGTTTTGTGTTTTTAATTTTAAATTCCACTATTATTATTAATTACTATTAATTATTAATTATTGTTGGTATATAGGAAATTGTATACTCCAACTTTAGTATAGTTATTAGTTCCAAGAGATTTTTGGTGATTTTATCTGATTTTCCAAATAGACAACTATGTCATTGGTGAACAAATGGTTTTATTTCTTCCTGTCTAAACTGAACGTTTGTTTCTTTTTTTCTTGTATTATTGCATTAGCTAGAACTTCCAGTATGATGTTGAAAGAAGTACTGAGAGGGGATATCCTTTTTTTTTTTTTTTTTAAGATTTTATTTATTTGACAGAGGGAGATAGTGTGTGAGAGAATACAACCAGGAAGAATGGGAGAGGACAGGCTTCCTGCTGACCAGGGAGCCTGATGCAGGGCTTGATCCCAGGACCCTGGGATCGTGATCTGAGCTGAAGACAGACGCTTAATGACAGAACCCTCCCAAGCCATCCAGGTGCCTGAGAGGGGATATCCTTGCCTTGTGTCTTAGCTTAGCTGGAAAGTTTCAAGGTTTTTGCCCTTAAGTATAATGTTAGCTCTAGGTTTTTGGGTAAATATTCTTTATCAAGCTGAGCAATCTCCCTTCAATTCCTATTTCATTAAGAGTTTTTGCCATCTTCTAACTTCTATCTTCTAGCTTCCTACTTAGGAAACTATAAAAATGGGCATTTGATTTTGTCAAATGCTTTTTCTGTGTTTACTGATATGATAGTGTGATTTTTTTTTTTTTTTTTTTTAGCCTGTCGATGTGAGGATTCATTAGTTTATTTTTGAATGTTGAACCAGCCTTGCATACCCTGGAATCAGTCTCATTTGGGCATGGTGTATACTTATTTTTATTTAGGTTTTCTAATATTTTTGTTGAGAAATTTTGCACCTATGTTCATGAGAGATATTGGTCTGTAGTTCTTGGAATATCTTTGTCTGATTTTGTTATTAGACTAATGCTGGCCTTATACAATGCATTAGGAAGTATTCCCTCTGCTTCTGGATTCTGGAAGAGATTTGTAGCAATTTATAATTGGTATAATTTCTTCCTAATTCTTTGATAGAATTCACCAGTGAACCCATTTGGACCTGGTGCTTTCTGTTTTGAAAGTCTATTAATCACTGATTATTATTGATTCCATTTATTTAATAGGTATAGGCCTATGTAGATTGCCTAGTTCTTTTTATATGACATGGAACATTTTGTCTTTCAAGGAATTAGTCCATTTTCATCTAGGTTTTCAAATTTGAGCATAGAGTTGTTCAAAGTATTTCTTTACTATCCTTTTAATGTTTGTAAGGTCTATAGTGGTATCCCCTTTTTCATTTCTGACGTTAATAATTTTTGCCCTCTTTTTGTCTGGTGAGGAGAGGCTTATAGATTTTGTTGATCTTTTCAAAGAATCAGCTTTTTTTCCTTTTTCTGTTAGTTTCCTGTTTTCAGTTTCATTGATTTCTGATCTAAATTTTATTATTTACTTCAGGTTACTTTAGATCTAATTTGCTCTTCTTTTTATAGTTTCCTAAGTAGGAAGTTAGAAGATCTTTCTTCTTTCCCAATATATGCATCCAATGCTATAAATTTTTAACTACTTTCTGTGCATCCCACAGATACAAGTAAGTTGTATTTTCATTTAGTTCGGAATATTTTAAAATTTCTCATGTGATATCTTCTTTGACCCATGTGTTTTTTACAAATGTTTTTTGTTTGTTTAATCTCCATGTATTTTAGGATTGTCCAGTTATCCTTTGTTATTGATCTATTTAATATTTATATTATATATTTTATATCATATTTATTTAATTTCATTGTAATTTGAAAGCAGACAAATGGTTTCTAGTTTCTTAAATTTGTTAAGTGTTTCATTGCCCAAAATGTGGCCTATCTTGGTAAATGTTTCTTGTGAGCTTTGGAAGAATATATATTCTGCTTTTGTTGGATGAAGTGGTTCATAGATATCAATTATATCTAGTTGATTGGTGATATTGTTGAGTTCAACTTTGTCTTTATTAATTTTCTGATTGTTGGTTCTGTATATTTCTGATAGAGGAATGTTGATCCCCCAGCTATGTTAAAGGCTTCATCTATTTCTCTTTGCAATTCTATTAGTTTTTGCCTCACTAGTTTGACGTTCTGGTGTTAGACACATGCACAGAAAGGATTATTATGTTTTCTTAGAGAATTTACCTCTTTATCATTACATAATGCCTCTCTTTATCCCTAGTAACTTTCCTTTCTTTCAAGTTTGCTTTATCTGAAATTAATATAGCACTCCTTCTTTCTTTTGATTAGTGATAGCATGGTATCTTTCTCTCCATTCACTTAATTTTAATTTTTATGTGTCTTTATGTTTAAAGTGGGTTTTTAATATTTTTTTAAATTTATTTGAGAGCGAGCGAGAGAGAGAGAGAGCATACATGAGGAGGGACAGAGAGGGGGAGAGAGAATCTCAAGCAGACTGACTGCTGAGCACAGAACCTGATGTGGAGCTTGATCTCACAATCCTGATATCATGACCGGAGCAAAGTCCAGCAGTGGCAAGAGTCCAACAATGCTTAATCGACTAAGCCACCCAGGCACCCCATCCCTGTTCTTTGAAGTTCTGTCTTCTGCTCTTTTTGTGCCTATTGTTTTAATTGAGCATGTTGTATAATTTGAATTTCTCTCTTTTCTTATCATATTGGCCTTCCTTCCTTCCTTCCTTCCCTCCTCTTCCCTCCCCTTGCCTCTCTTTTAGTGATTGCCCTAGAGATTGCCATATGCATTTATAGCTAATCCAAGCCCACTTTTGGATATTATATCACTTCACAGGTAGTTTGAGTAATTTATAGTAATAAAATATTCCTAATTCCTCCCTTCTGTCCCTTGTATCATTGTTGTCATTCATTTTATTTATATATATAACATATATATTTATATAATATATGTGTGTGCTTATGTATACATATATATAATTGATTATGTTGTTGGTATTATTTTGAACAAATTGTTGTCTATTAGATCAGTCAAGAATAAGAAAATAATGTTTTTTTTTTTTCAGTTACTCCTTCTTTGATGCTTTCTGTTGCTTTATGTGTATCAGAGTTCTGACCTATATTATTTCCCTTTTCTTTAAGGAACTTCTTTTAACATCTTGTGCAAGGCAGAATTTGGTAACAGATTTCCTCAATTTTTGTTTGTGAGAAGGTCTTTTTTTTCCTCCTTCACTTTTGAATGTTAATTTCTTAAGGTACAAAATTTTAGGTTAGTGTTTTTTTTTCTCCATATTTTAAATATTTCAACTTGTTCTCTTCTTGTTTACATGATTTCTGAGGAGAAGTTGGATATGATTCTTATCTTTGTTATTCTGTAGGTTAGGTATTTTTTTTACTTGGACTTCTTTCAGAATTTTTCCTTTATCTTTTCTGTAGTTTTTAAAAAAATTTTTTTTTCTTTTTTAGATATTTTACTTATTCATTTGAGAGCGAGCACAAGCAGGGGGAGAGGTAGAGGGAGAAGGAGAAGCAGACTCTCCACTGAGCAGGGAGCCTGATGCCCGCAGGACCCTGAGATCATGACCTGAGCTGAAGGCAGACACTTAACCATCTAAGCCACCCCGATGTCCCTTTTCTGTTTAAAATGGTGTGTGTATGTATAGTGGTTTTTTTGTTTGTTTGGTTGGTTTCGTTTGATTTGTGGGCTTTTTTGCATTTATTCTGGTTGGTGTGGTCTGAGCTTTCTGGATCTGTGGTTTGATGTCTGACATTAATTTGGGGAAATTCTACATCATTATTGTTTCAAATATCTTTTTCTTTTCCTTTCTTCTGTTTCTGGTGTTCTCATTATATGTATATCATACCTTTTGCATTTGCCCCACAGTCCTTGGATAGTCTGTTTTTTTCAATATTTGTCCTCTTTGCTTTTCAGAGATTTTATTTCAAGGATTTATATCCTCTAGGTTAGAGATTCATTCCTCAGGGATGTCTAGTCTACTAAAAAGCCCTTCAAAGGTATTCTTCATTTCTGTTGTGGTGTTTTTGTTGTCATTTGTTTTTTGTTTTTTTTGTTTTTTTTTTTTTTTTAAATCTTTAGCATTTCTCTTTGGTTCTTTCTTAGGATTTCCATCTCTCTGCTTACATTGCCCATCTGTTCTTATGCACTACTTTATCCTTTAGAGCCTTTACTGTATTAATCATAGTTGTTTTAAATTCCCAACATGATAATTTGAGTATCCCTTCTCTGTCTAGTTCTGGTGCTTTCTCTATGTCCTCAAGTTGTTTCTTGCCTTTAGGTATGACCTGTAATTTTTTCTGTATAGCTGGACATGATGTACTGGGTAAAGTGACCTGCTGTAAATAGGCCTATAGTAGTGTCATGGTGAGGTGTAAGGTAAGAGGAAGCATTTTGTAGTCCTATGATGAAGTCTCACTCTTTTAGTGAGGCTATGCCTCTGGACTGTGAGTGTCACAAGAGTTTCTCAGTTTTTTTTCAACCCTCTTAGGTAGGATAGGATGGTTGGTGTAGACTGGAGTTGGATGTTTCCCTTCCCCAGGTCAGTTGGCTCCCATAATACCCTCACAGGTTAGGCTCTGGTTCACTAGTTTTCCCAGAGGGCAGGTCTTGTTAAGGAGAACAGAGTACCCTGGCATATTTCAAAATGATTTCTTTCCCCCCACCTTGCTGGAAGCACAGATGCACGGGGTATTTTTCTGCAATATTTACTGTGGGAACCTGGTCAAACTGCTGGAATTATATTTCACAATATTGTGGGACTGAATCCCCTGGAGTTCTTAACTCTCAGACCTCTCTGCCCTGAGCCTCCATCAATTTGTCAATTACAGTTCAGGTTTTCCTACCCTGGCATTGGTTACCACAGTGTTTTACACTTGTAAGTCTCTGCTGTGGTAAGCTATGAGCTCACCTGTCTTTCTTTCCATTCTGGGGGTAGCAAGTTGCCTTGCGTACCCTCCCCTTTCTTACAATTCCCAAAAGAGTTGTTAGTTTTCCAGTCTGTTTGGAACTATACTTGTTGTGAGGATGGATTGGTAGCTTCCAAGCTCCTTACATGTGGAACTGGAAACTGGAAGTCAGAAGATTTTTGAAAATAAAAAAATTAAGAAAGAGATAAAAAAGCATTCAAGAGAAAGTGCTAAACACTGAAGTAGGCAAAGAAAATCAAATACATAGTTGTTAGTGATTACAAAGAGAACCAAAGAAAGGCAACTGAGCTGTAAAAATGAATTCAAGAAAACTTTTTTGAAATTAAAAGAAAAAATTGAAGCTACATGGAAACAGCAATGTTGACAACATGATTAACACCAAAAAGGGGAAAATGCTTGACCTTTTAGAATAAAAAGTGCACATGACTTATAAGAGTGAAAGTTAGCTTATAATTACACTTTTTAACAGCAGATTTTATTGGGGTGGGGGGAATGAAGCAGCATATTTAAAGTAAGGAAAGAAAAAAAATGAACCAAGGATTTTATACCCAGCAAAACTGACTTTAAGAATAAAGGGCACAGATGTTATCAACATGCAAGTATTCTGGGATTATTATTCTCATGAGCTATTCCTGAGGAATCTAGGAGAGAATGTGTTGTAAATGACTGAAGCAATGAGAAAGACGCCAACATAACTTACACATTAAATAGTTTCCTGTAGAAATAGGACTAACAGAGGACTAAGGAAGGGGGAGAGAGTATAGTGTCAATGGCTTCATGGTTTCACAGTGTAGATGTTGAACCTTTTTTTTCTTTTAAATGGGAAAAGTAGGGAGAGTGTTTGCAAAAAATTTGAATGTTTTTGAGACTTATATTGGTGATGATATTAATATTGTCAGTCTGAGATTATTGCTGTGAAATGTGGGATAAATCAGTAACACTGGAATGTTCTAATTCTGCATTCTCTCTGCTTTTAAGAACCCAAGATTCTCAGAATGAGAGATTAGAGGTTCCACTGTTAAAAAATGGTTAAGTAAAAGCTCTATAGTATTGAGTTTGCATAGAAAGTACAATATAAATTTATGAGATGTTTTTATCTTTGAATCAATAATATTTTCTAGTTCTTTTCACTGAAAAGTCCTAGAAGCTCTGCCTAATTTAGCAAAGTGCATCTCTAGGACCCAGGCTATGGTTTTGAAATACCATTTCCCTGTAAGAGAAATTAGGGCTTCTTGGAGAAATAAGTCTAGGACAGGA